>NC_035445.2:128409849-128728600 GCF_002127325.2 Helianthus annuus
TTAGCTTTAAAACGATCCTGATGATAAAATTCCGCTGTTAAACTCAATTAAATAAATATCACGGGATTTCTGTCCCGCGGCTCTTGGAACGGGTCAAACCGGGTCGGGGGCCGTGACAGAAATGAGGTGGTATCAGAGCCACTGAGTTAAGCTAATTAAGTATTTAGAAATACTTAATTTTTTTCCTGATTACTATTATGTGATTATGTGTTTTATTAAACTGACTATTTGTTAGTTACAGTATGGGTAAACAAAAGCTGCAAAATATTTATCTTAAATTAGATAGATCAGTTAATGAAGAGGGAAGTTCATCCCAAACCAAATCTTCAAAACTCCCTACAATTCCTGAAGAAGGAATATTTGTGCGAAAAGCACAATATGAGAAACCGCTTTCTCCTAGAAAAAGGAGTATGATTATTAAGAAAAGTAAAGAGCAAATCCGAGAAAAGAGGATTAAAAAGGAAACCCAGGAATTAATCAATAAATCACCTTGGGAAGACAAGCTAGATGAGAAATGGGCAAATTTGTATATGCTAGCTACAGTAACGGAACATGCAGATCTTTAAAAACCCTAAAGTCTAGTAATAGCACTTCCCAGTAAATAAATAAATAAATCCGAGTGTGTTCTTTCCTGTTATTTTGTACAAATAGTGTGCAATAAAACTTCAATGTTTATTTGTTAAACTTTGTTCCAAAGTTTTAACTTAGTATTTTGTGCATTTTTGCATATATGCTACACAGCATGAATGAGATATCTGAAGCCTTTCAGAACCTCGATCTTTACCCGGTGAATGTAGAAGTTTCCAAAGATTTCACTGGATACTTTGCTGATGTGGAACAACCCGTAGAATTCAATGCTCCACCTTTGACAAAGCCAAAACGAAAGAAAAGAAAGAATTATGTATGGGGTAGTCGTATCCGTAGGAAAAAGCCAGCCACGAAACTTCCTAAAATAAACAACCCTTTAGGAAAAGGAAAAGAAATTGTAATCAAAGAAAGTACTAAACAGCAAGAGACGGAAACTGAAGTCAAGAGAGACTCTAGGCAAATGGAAGAACAGTTTGAGGAATATGCTAAAGATATAGAAATGGAAGTAAGACAAGGTTCTAGAACAACTCAGATAGAAATTGGAGAGAGCTCCAACCAAAACCAGGGAATAACTTTTCAGGAGGAAATAGATTTCCTATTGGCAAGCTGTGAAACTATTCAGCCTGTCAATACTAATGTTTTTACCTATCCTAGTAAAAATCCACTCCCTATAAACCTTGAACCAGCAATCCCAGAACCAATAGTCCACTCTCAACCTGTAGAAATGGACGAATGGTGGACGAATGATTGGCAATTTCAAAATATTGTCAATGATCCTTATTCCTTTCTTCCACCATTCGATCCAGAACCCCTACCTAATCCACCAATGAGTAACGAAAATATGGCTGAACTTCGCCATTACGGTGAAGAATTGATGGATGCAGGAAATAGAATCAGGGAGATAGGGGGACAAATTGCCTGGAAGTATGATGAAAGGGAATTTCGTTTTTAGGACGATAAGTGGCGAGAGATAGGAGGGTGGTAAAACTATAGTTGTGTAATAGTAAAAGTAAATAGTAAAATCAGTCTGTAACATAACTACGAATAAAACTTTGTAATATATTGGTGTGTATTGATGCATACTATAACAGATATAAAATGGAATCGAGAAATCGATAGTTTTGACTATACGTGTATTGTAAATTGTCTGATTGTTTGTGGATAATTGCTATTTATCATATACTAATAAAAAATGATATATATTCAGATGGCAAATATTGGTAATGAACCGGTAAATGAGGTTAATCAGTCGGAGCAACATCCAGGGGATCAATATATGACTAGACAAGATATTGAAAATATTGTTGCTCAAGGGATAGCCAATGCTATTCCAGCATTCGTTGCTGCTGTAAAAAGTCCAATCGAACCGCAACATATCGTTCCTAGTAAACGTACTTCTGAAGATAACTTCAGTAATAGTATAAACGAGGGTAATAATCATGGTAATCATGATAATGAATCCCAGCACACGCCGCTCCCTAAGAAACTGAAAGCTGCAACATCTGGTTGCACTTTCAAAGAATTCCTTGCTTGTAAACCCACTGAATTTGCAGGCAATGAAGGGGCAACTGCATCACTACGTTGGTTAGAGAAAACTGAAGCAGTAATTGCAATAAGTAAGTGTGCCAAAGATGATCAGGTCATGTACGCATCAAATCTATTTAAAGAAGGAGCACTCGAATGGTGGAACACTGTGTTACAAGCTAAAGGAAGAAATAGGGCTTATGCTATGACTTGGAAAGAATTTAAGAATCTTCTAGAAAGAAAATTCTGTCCTGAGTATGAAAAGGAACAAATGGCAAATAAGTTCCTAAATCATCGGATGTTAGGTGTGGATTGTCGTGGTTATACTTCGACATTCTTTGAATATGCTAGAGTGGTACCAACACTGGCTTCGCCAGAACCGGTACTCATTTCTTGCTATATTTGGGGATTAATTAGCGAAATTCGCAATATCGTTAAGGCTGCGAGACCTCGCACTATTGACGATGCTGTAGAATTAGCTAACACCTTAACTGATGAACATCAACGCACAAGAGATGAAGATAAGAAGAAGGAACTAGCTCAGAAAATTACCCAAGGATTTAGGGTGGGTAATAGTAGTAATTTCAAGAAAAGAGGAGCAGGGCAATCTTCAACTTTGCCATTCTGCAAAATTTGCAAAAAGAAACATTTTGGAAAATGTAATAAAATTTGCAATTTTTGCAAAACGATAGGACATCATGAAGAAAACTGCAGAAAGAAATCCATAATTTGTTACAATTGTGGAGAAGCCGGACATTTCAAAACAGAATGTCCTAAGTTAGTCAAACCAGTAGACAACAAACCCAAGGCGACCGAAGGAGCTACTAAGAAGAATGCCAGAGCATTCCAGCTAACCACTCAAGAAGCAGAGCTCATCCCGGATGTGATAGCCGGTACGTTTTTAGTTCATGACGTTTATGCAAAAGTATTATTTGACTCTGGTGCAAACCAAAGTTTTATAAATACTTCATTCTGCCAAGCTCTTAAGTTACCCTTAACTACCATTAGGCAAATTTTTACAGTCGAAACTGTAGATGGGAATTCAGTAAAAATCAATCAGGTTTTGCAAAAAGTAGAAATAGAACTTTCAGGTCATAAATTTGTTGCAAACCTATTGCCTATGAAATTAGCTGAATTTGATATTGTGTTAGGAATGGATTGGTTAATAGCCAACCATGCTCAAATCATTTGTGATAAAAACTCTATAGAAATTCAAGCACCTACTGGAGAAGCAATCATGATTACAGGAGATAAACCTCGAAAGCCACTGAAGTTCATATCAGTGATGAAAGTTGCTAATTATGAACGAAAACAAGGAATAGTATATATGATTTCAGTAATCATTAGTACTAAAGGTAAAGAACTTAAGGAAATTCCTGTAGTCTCAGAATACCCAGATATATTCCCAGAAGATTTACCTGGATTACCACCAGATAGGGAGGTAGAATTTAGGATTCATCTAATTCCAGGAACTACACCGATAGCCAAGGCACCCTATCGATTAGCTCCTACCGAAATGCTAGAATTGAAAAAGCAGTTAGATGAATTACTAAGCAAAGGATTTATACAACCTAGTTCATCCCCTTGGGGTGCACCAGTGTTGTTTGTGAAAAAGAAAGATGGATCAATGAGAATGTGTATCGATTATAGAGAGCTAAATAAGGTTACAATTAAGAATCGATACCCATTACCCTGGATTGATGATCTTTTCGATCAATTACAAGGTGCTAGGTACTTTTCTAAAATAGACTTGCGCTCCGGATATCATCAATTAAAGGTTCAAGAAGAAGACATACCTAAAACTGCTTTTAGAACTAGGTATGGACACTATGAGTTTACAGTCATGCCCTTCGGATTAACTAATGCACCTGCAGCATTCATGGACATGATGAACAGGATCTGTAAACCATATTTGGATAAATTTGTAATTGTTTTCATAGACGATATACTTATTTATTCAAAAAGTCAGGACGAACATTGTCAGCACTTGCATGCACTCTTAACCTTGTTAAGAAAAGAAAAGTTGTATGCCAAATTTTCGAAGTGTGAATTTTGGCTACAAGAAGTGCAATTCCTAGGACACATGGTGAATCATGAAGGTATTCACGTAGATCCTGCTAAGATAGAAGCAATTACCAATTGGAAGGTTCCGCAAACCGCAATGGAAATTAGAAGTTTTATAGGTTTAGCCGGATATTATAGACGGTTTATTAAGGATTTTTCCAAGATAGCTGTACCATTAACTAAGCTAACCTGTAAAACCACTAAGTTTGAATGGGGAACTAAACAAGAAGAAGCCTTTAGAATCTTGAAGCAGAAATTAACCAATGCTCCAATCTTAGCCTTACCAGAAGGAACAGAAGATTTTGAAGTATATTGTGATGCTTCAAAATTAGGATTTGGATGTGTGTTAATGCAACGCAAGAAGGTAATTGCATATGCTTCCAGACAATTGAAGAAGCACGAGGAAAACTATACGACTCATGATTTAGAATTAGGAGCTATAGTTTTTGCCCTTAAGATATGGAGACATTATCTGTATGGAAGTAAGTTTACTGTTTATACAGATCATAAAAGTCTAAGGTATATATTTGGGCAAAAAGAGTTAAATATGAGGCAAAGAAGATGGATGGAAATCCTGAGTGATTACGACTGTGATATTCAATATCACGAAGGAAAGGCAAACGTAGTCGCAGATGCCTTAAGTCGTAAGTATCACGAGAAGCAAAGGCGAGTCCGTGCTCTTAGAATAAATCTACAAGTAGATTTAATGGAACAATTAAAGGAAATTCAGGAAACAACAATCGAGGACGATGCCGAAGGAATGAAAGGTTACCTAAAAGAATTGGGACAAGGAAATGATGGAATTTGGGAATTCCACAAAAGCAGAATTTGGGTACCTAAGCAGGGAAATTTAAGATCAAAGATTTTAGAGGAAGCTCATAAATCGAGGTATACTATACACCCAGGAAACAATAAGATGTACCAAGATTTAAGAAAGAATTTCTGGTGGATAGGAATGAAAAAGGATATAGCCGAATACGTATCTAAGTGTCTAACCTGTTCACAAGTTAAAGCCGAACACCAAAAACCTTCAGGACTACTACAACAGTTAGAAATGCCTGTATGGAAATGGGAACTCATAACAATGGATTTTGTTACAAAGTTACCCAAAACCAGAAAAGGTAATGATGCAATTTGGGTAATTGTGGATCGATTAACCAAATCTGCTCACTTTCTACCTATGAAAGAAACCTTTAGCATGGAAAGGTTAGCCAAGTTGTATGTGGATGAAGTAGTATCCTTACATGGAGTTCCACTCTCCATCGTATCGGATAGAGATAGTTGTTTCACTTCCCATTTCTGGACAAGCTTCCAAGAAGCAATGGGAACCCGACTCAATTTAAGTACTGCATATCATCCACAAACAGACGGACAAAGTGAAAGGACGATCCAAACTCTAGAAGACGTGCTTCGAGCATGTGTAATTGACTTTGGTGGTAATTGGGATAACTATTTACCATTAATCGAATTCTCCTATAACAATAGTTATCACTCAAGCATCGAAGCCGCTCCATTCGAAGCACTGTATGGACGCAAGTGCAGAACTCCCGTATGTTGGGCAGAAATAGGAGAAAGTCAATTATCAGGTCCAGAGATTGTGCAAGAAACCACAGACAAGATAACCCAAATCAAGGAAAGATTGAAGACAGCTAGAGATCGTTAGAAGAGCTATGCAGACAATCGTCGAAGCCACTAGAATTCCAGATAGGAGACAAAGTACTATTGAAAGTCTCTCCTTGGAAAGGAGTAGTACGATTCGGTAAGAAAGGAAAACTGAGTCCAAGATATGTTGGACCATTCCCAGTGATCCAACGAATAGGACCAGTAGCTTATCGCTTACAACTACCAGAAGCACTAGCTGGAGTACATGATGTATTTCATGTATCTAATCTCAAGAAATGTCTATCAGACGAATCCCTGGTAGTACCTCTTCAAGATGTAGAGGTAAACGAAAAACTGAAATTTGTTGAGAAACCTCTTCAAATTGAGGATCGAAAGATCAAGTTTCTCAAACACAAACGACTAGTTTTAGTCAAAGTCAGATGGAATTCAAAGAGAGGAGCTGAATATACTTGGGAGCTAGAATCAGAAATGAAGCGGAAATACCCTCATCTATTTCAGTGAATCTCGAGGACGAGATTTTTCTTAAGGTAGGGAGGATGTAACAACTCTCATTAAAATCCGTAATTAGAATGATAATTACTCAATAAGGAAACCCTAATTGAGACACCCAAGTAATTCTACACTAACCCTAAAAATTTCATAACAATCGGAATCAGGATCAAGGCCCCTAAAACTAAGGGGATTAAACCCTAGTTATAGTTATCTACTAAAAACGTTGTCAAAAATTCGAAATATCACGAAACCAACTCAGCAAGCCTAACTGGGACACAAGGCTACCCTAGGGTAGATTGTTACCCCAGGCGAGTCGCGACAGGACCAGGGACATCTTCCGCGACACGCGGGAGGTGCAAATTTAGGGTATAAATACAGGGGCTTGGGACTTGATTCCTGGCTTCAATTCGACGTTGAAATTCTTTACGTATACAAAGTTAGACACTGTTTACTACAAAAACACACACTGATCACGAAGTGCTGCCGCAAAACAGGGTAATAACTCGATCGCTATTACGATTCATTTTCCGACTGATCAATATATCCAATGGATGTTTAAGTGCCGCCCACATTAGGGTGATACTTTGTCGTTCGTCGTTAAATCGATGGATGTTTAAGTATCGCACTTTGTCATTCGTTGTGAGAATTTGATCTCGTGAGTTATCGTAACTGCTGTATTGATCACTAACCTGGTTTTGTGTGCATTATTATTAAATTAGGTTAACAAGGCTAATCCATATTCTGTCCGTGTTAAATCTGCAATGTGAGTCATTCTCTTTTTATCAAATGTTTTACAATACTCCAAATTATTTTCAGAATTATAAATTACAGTGATTAAGTTTATGTAATCACCAAATTACAGCCAGTATGTGGGGTATTGTGCACATTACTACTGTTTTAATCACTTTAGGTGGGCGAACCTAAAATTAAGTGATATACGTCATTCATTGGGGCAGCCAATGGTGATATGACCACAGTCACAGATCCGGTCGAGTGACAAATACTGTGGGTAGTTGGTAGATATCAGAAACATATGTAAAAACTCTTAATACTGTAAATTATAATAAACGAGTCATTTCAGTAAACTGAATGATTCACTCAGTATTTCCCGCTGACAAAACCTTTTTCAAACATGTTTCAGGTGATCTATTGTAATTCAGGAAAAGTGTTGGGGAGCATTTCAAGCTTAAGATAGTGGCTCATTATAAAATAAAGAAATATGTTTTGTAAAAATAAAGATTTCTCAGTAAAAATCTTGTTGTTGTAAATTATCGGGGTTTTATCCCGAATTGTGAAATAAAATAATCGGGAAAAGTTTTTAGCTTTAAAACGATCCTGATGATAAAATTCCGCTGTTAAACTCAATTAAATAAATATCACGGGATTTCTGTCCCGCGGCTCCTGGAACGGGTCAAACCGGGTCGGGGGCCGTGACAAAAGTGGTTGAAGTGGAGAAAATCATTGAAGTTGAGAAGATTATAGAAGTCGAAAAGATGGTGGAAGTCATCAAGCCTTGCGAAAAGTGTTTGGAAGCTTGCAAAGAATGTGCAGCCAAAGACGAAAAACTGGCTGAGTATGAGAAGAAGAAGGAACAGTTGCTGTTCAATTTCAATTATGTGAAAGAATCTTATGATGTCTTGAACAAAACAGTAACTGATCTTCAAAAGACAAATTATGAGAGAGAACAAGCTCTAACAATGATGAATGCTGTGATGATGTCGAAGCAGAAAGCTATCAACTTCTACATCGAAGAGAGTGCTAAGTGAAAGCAAGAGTTGGAGACAGAAAAGATTGAAAATGAGAGAATCAGAAGATTGTTACAAAGTTATTCTAGTTTTGGTTATCTTATTGATCGAATTTATCTGACTGCTGCAGGTATGGAAGCTTTCCAAGACGACAAGCCAAAGAAGAAGGATACTGGTAAGAAACCGACTGTTAGCTATAACAAGTGTCCGCCTCCGATCTGGGAAGGGTATTCTCTCAGGAAACCAAATAAGGAGCAACTTGAAAAAGCAGTCAATATAAAGTTAAAAACCGATACAACTGATGAATTACCAGAAAACATTAATGTCACTTTCACATAGTCTGACACTGATCATGAGTCTGAGTTAATCAAAAAGGTGGTTGATCAGGTGTTGGATACTGATGAGGAGTCTGAGTCGAAGTCTGAGTATGGAGGTTCAAGTTCGTCAGTCAACAGTCAAAAGTTGTCGGTTAAACGGTCTTACAGTAAAGAATTTGTGTTATCAAAAGCAAATTTGGATGATGAAACATTTGAAGTTGCATACACTTTAAATGATTCTGACAAATTATACTTTGACAAAGAGTTTCCAATAAGAAGTGTTAGGTTTGACATGATCAAAAAGGTTTTCAAAATGACAGAAATTAATATTTCTGAAATAAAAAATTTAACTCTTACTAGAAAACCTAAAAAATACACTTCAAGAGTTTAACAACGTTTAAACAAGAAAAAGGGTTACAATCCTGGTTCTGGTTTTCAAAAGAAACCAAACCATAATGGTAGCTACAAAAAGAAAGGTTTAGGTTTTATTCCACCAGAAAATTATAAAAATAAGAAAAATTCTAAAACAAAAACAGAATTTGTTTTAGGTGGAAGTGCCGAGGTAGAACAGAAGAAACCGTTCTTGAGACAATTAAATCAGGAGTTTCTTGCTGAAAAGAAAAGGAATGGAACTGGAAGGTTTCATCCAAGAGAGACTCGAACCTGTTTCAAATGCAATGAAGCTGGTCACATTGCATGGAACTGTCCGAAAAATGCCAAGACAAAACAGGGAGTTTCTAAAAAGATGAAAGAAGTGGTTGTTGATGTTGAGCCACCAACCGAAAAATTTAAAATTTTTGAAAATTCTACTTATGAGGTTGGTGAGTGGTCTAACAAAAATTTTTACAAAAAGAATGCAAACAACAACCAAGTGTGGGTTGTTAAGAAGTGTGATGAGAAAATCGGCGATGATTCTGGTTCCACAAAGCCAGAGGAGCCACAAGGTGAGATAAAAGAGGTAAATTCTATGTTTTCAGTGAGTGATGATGAATTTCCATCACTGGAGTTTGAAGAGATTAAACAGAAAGTTGGTAATATTGAAATCTCGAATCAATTTTACTCCGAGAAAAGTGAGTTTGATGTCGAGAAAACATTCAATGGGAATGTTAAGAAAATTTTTGGGAAAATGCTTAATGGGAAAGCAAAAGGGGTTAAAGATTTTTACGTAACAAAGAAAGCAACTTTTAACCCTACTGAGCAAGAACTAAAAGAGCTAAAAACACCCAAGGTTGGTCAGACTTGGGTGGAAATTCTTTTCCCATGAAACATCTGACTATGCCGGAGATCCCAAGTTTGTAATCGTGGATCAGGAATCGGCATCATTCTTGTAAAGTGTTTTTGTGAAAGATTTGAAAAATTGTTGAAATTTTTACAGGTTGAAGGACTATGCCAGAGATCCCAAGTTTGTAATCGTGGATCAGGAATCGGCATCATTCTTGTAAAGTGTTTTTGTGAAAGATTTGAAAAATTGTTGAAATTTTTACAGGTTGAAGGACTACGCCGGAGCTTCAAGGTTGGTAAGTGAGAAGCAGGAATCGGCATCTTTGATTGGTAAATGATCGTGTGTAGATGTTTGTTTACTACACATGGTACAGGTGTTTGTGTTTTTACGATTGGTACAGAGGGTGCATACTTACATATGGTAAATCAGGGACATTAATTTGTACTTGATCTACTACAAGTGATTGATGAACAATATGATGAACCATACCCCTAACTTACAAGTGAACCTACAAGTGGTAAAAACAAACTTATTTTCCGGAAAAATCATTTTAATTAAAACAAACTTAAGTGTTTTGAAATCTAAATGAGAAAATAGTTTGTTGAAAGGGGGAGTTCTGATTGTTTATGCCTAGTGGATGGCGAATTGATGTGATTCGATATTGGTTGTCACTTTATTTGTACAGTTTGTTTTTGAGTTTTCTGTAATTGGGTCAAGAGTCTAGTTAGTTTTTCAAATTTCTTTTAAATGTGCTTGCATTTTAGGGGGAGTAGAAAAATTTCAGAAAATCCAAAAACATTAAAAAATTTGAAAAAGCCGAAAACATGATAAAATTCAAAATTTGAGTTTCGTTGAGAAAAAGAGGAAATGATAGTACATCAGTGGACTGTCACAACATGCTAAAGAATTGGATAGATAAAATGTGATAAACAATCTCACTGCGGATATGTCAGTAGGTTTTTACACTTTTAGTAGATTGTGACGAGATATAAACTAAATTTCAAATTTGCTTAATTCGTGGGGTACAACTTCTTGGATATATAGGTAACCCCTGAAATCTTGTTTGAAAGGTCTCTTATTCTGAGATACTAGGTCTTTATACTCAGTGATATCTGGGGTATTATCCTGGGACTTCTGCTATATGGAAATACTAACCTAGTCCCCGTATAATACTTTCCGCAAATGAGCGTAGCCCTCAGCAAATTGATGAAACAATAAAATTGATAGTCATTGCTGTTGTAACAAAAGATCCTCTAAAGGGGACACACCAAAAGTCAAGCCGCCATCTCTCTGCTGAACGGAAGTTCTGACCTGAGCTCTCACGGTTTCGCACCTAACCCCTTACAGATATCATCTAGGTATACTCACCTGTAAGACTGAATATTGGGATCTAGATACAGGAGTATATTCAAGTAGTGGGACACGCGAATTAGTTTAAGTCTTTAAGACATTAATATCATATCTTGGATCAATTGAAATTTGTGTGAAAATTTAAGTGGACAAATATACTGACAATCTAGGTGAATTGTTTAGAACTTAAAATGAAATGAAGCTTAACGGTGTTGGTGACGTGTCTTAAAAACTGATATGATCCTCTTACACAAACTCACAAAAATAGTGTCTGTAAATATTTCTTTACTGCATTACATTTCCTTTATTACAAAATCCAAAAAGATTTTTAGTGTGTTTTAGCATAAACTTTTGAAAACTCAAATAGATTTTCGACAACTGATATTGGAGAGCTGATTTTCAAAATTCCAAGTGCTAAACATGATGGCCATGTAATGAGGGGGAGTTTGTGCTTGAAATCAGAATGTTTTCAAAATATAATCTTGCAATTGGTTCATCAAAAATCTTTGTTTGATCTGAGGGAGAGTCAGTATCTGTTGGTGCATGCTTTAATATTTGAAGTATTTTAAAAATGTGTGAAATTTATTATGAGGTAGAGATTGTGCAGGTGCTAGTTTGAGCCAGGTGGATCGATCCTGAAAAGCTTATGTTTTAGAGAGTCAGGTTATGATACCTGAGGATACTGTGGATAGAACATGTGCCAGGTTTTGATTCTGTGGACAAAGTTAAAGCCAGGTAACTATCATGAACCTGTAAAAGCCAGACAACGATCCTGAAGCAGATGATGCTGAAGAACTAAAGGAATGCCAGCATATCGTTAGGGGGAGTCTGAAGTCATACAAGAGAAGATAGAGAAAGTGAAGCCCAGAGGCTGAACAAGACTAAAGATGTGAAGACACGACACAGTCAGACTCGACACTGAAGACTCGTCAACATCTGAGGGGGAGTCTGTTGGTGCATACATCTGTCGATTTCGTCTTGTATCGAGTCTTAAACTAGATTGTATAGATCAGGGTGATATGTGGTTGAAAACCGGTGTTCGTTATTGCGTAACTTTGTGTTTTTATGTAAGTTTTAATCTTGAATGGCCTACTTTTAATTAGATTTGTGTTTATGCAGGTTTAACGAAGTTTAAGGAGCTTTTCGGGAGCTTTACGAGTCACCGGGTCAAATACCAGAGCACCGGAACGCATTACGGATCAAACGGGAGCGAAACAAGCAAAATCAGAAATCGGAGTTTTGAGAGCCCGTCGCCGACGGGTCCCAAGCCGTCGGCGACGCCCTTCGGTTAAGCCCGTCGGCCACTTGTTCCCGTATCCAGATGCTTAACCCGTCGGAGAGAGAGGAGAAAACCACAGCCCGTCGGCGACGGGTTGAGGACCGTCGGCGACGGGTAGCAATTTGCTGAAACGGGATTCTTGGTTAATTAGAGGTCAAACTCGATTTCTATTGGCTCTCTAGCATTGATTTTCGTAAGTTACACTTGTTTGAGAGTTTGAAAGTTGTTCTTGGAGCCACAATTGAGGATCCATCACCTACCATTCAATCACTACAACATCTACAACCCGAATTGTCAAGATCATCATCATCATTCATATTCACCATCCAAAACCCTAATCATCCATCCATCATTCACCATCACCATCATCATCCAAGAACCCTAATTATCCATCATTCCTTCATCCGTCAAGCTTCAAGATGACTTCATTCGCGTTCCAATCATCCGGTGATCAAGCTTCATCAACCATGAGCGGCTAATCATCTCGGTTTCACCTCGGTGTAGGTAGTTGTTAATTCTAGGGTTTCGAATTGTTCTTGTTTCAACTTAGTGACAATTTGTGTTTGATTTTTGAAACTTTTGACAATAGTGTTACATTTGTTACGAATTCGTAAATTGTCGAACGATGTTAAAAGTTATGACTTTGCGAAATGGTGATATGTAATTGTGCATTGTCGTGGTTAGGATTTACTTGTGTTGATTAGAAAGTGTATTCTTGTCCGTTCTTCGGGACGTTGATAGTTATTAGCACCTAAGTCACGGTACACTAAATCCGCTAATCATATGCATTTAAGTTGAATCTAAACTTGTAGAAATCCTAGGTTAGCAATTACCGAAACCGGGTGTGATTCCTTTTTATTATTATTGTTCTAGTATCCAATTTTCTCGTAATCGTTAATTATTAGTTGTTAATTAATTTAATCAATTCACTTAGTCTAAACTCATATTTCCCAATTAAACAAAAATACAAAAACATTCTAGTAAGCTTCATAAATTGTGACATTCTTGATAATTCAATCGAATCCATTCACAAACCACATACTCTTCGTGGTTCAACCCCTTGCTACCGCTAACTATTTGTTAAGGGTAATTAGGGCATATAAATATTATCTTTGACCGGAGCGCGACACTCGGATCAAATTTTGGCGCCGTTGCCGGGGAGTGCGTGCGCTTTGTGTTTGGATATTGTTTAAATTCGTGTGATTAACTGTTTAAGTTGCATAAATTCTTTTCTTGTACTTTGTCTTTTTCCGTGTTACGCGGGGTGTGTTACTTGTGCAGGTTACAGGTAGTGCATGCATACGCGGAACTCCGGGAGGACTTCACCTTTAGTCTAGAACCGGAAATCGAAAGGGTAGCAAGAAGGAATTTAGCAAGCCGATTGGAAGCAACACTTGCTTCTAATCAAACTAACCAAACACCACCACTCACACCGACCATTGAAATCGATTCAATGGCGAACCAGAACTCCAATCAAAACTTCAACTCAAACCAAAACCTCAATCCAAATCAATTCCAATCCCGAGGAAACTTTCATCCCACCCAAAATGTCCAACCTATACCTCAAGAGCAACCGGGTGGTAACGTCAACGCTAGACCACCCACACCACCTTTCAGAAATCAAAATCCCAATAACACCCAACGAACACCCCAACAACAAACCCTTCATCGACAAGCTTCTTTACCCATCAACCTTGATGATTGGACTGTCAACTCCGATCGTAGAGGTAATCGTGATCGCGGCAATCCCGCGGATGAAGACCCATTTTTCAATATCGACGACTTGAGGAATGCAATCCCCAATGATGAACCTTATAGTGTTCCCGGTTATCAAACGCCGGAACATGTAAGCATTCATACAGAAAACTCGGATGATGGGGGTTATTATGATGATCGAGTGGACGATGATGAAGATTGGGGATACATCAATCGGGGTAATGGCTACCATGCAAGAGGGTACGAAGATGAAGAGTTTGGCTATCAAAATGCCAACTACGTTGGGGATGACGATTATGGTCATGGGAATAGAAGGAATGATGGTTACGAGAATAACCGCCAACCACGAACTAACAACCAAAGGAATCGAGATGACGGGTATTACAAAAACAATAATAACGGCAACCCTAATCGGATTCCTCATTTCGTGGGAGGGGGAAATCAAAGAGGTAACCAAGGTAGGAATCACGGAAGGGATGAGAGAAGGGATGAAAGAAGGAACGAAAGGAGAGATGATAGAAGGGATAACCGAAGAATGGGTGATCAAGAGGTCAACGGTCCTTATCGTCGTCAACAACCTCCACGGGGAGTGAATGACTGTTTCAGGCCAATTGTTCCCGAAAACGATTCACCAATCTTTTGTGAGCGAAGGATGTTTGATTGTAAACCTCATTACATCAACATACTTCCTCATTTCAATGGAAGGTCCAATGATGAGCCGTATACGCATTTGGCGGAATTTTCTTCGGTTTGCAACACTATCAGGGGGCATAACTTTGCATTAGAGGAGGTTAACCTTCGCTTGTTCCAATTCTCATTGAAAGACAAAGCGAAGCAATGGTTCCTTACACTCCCGGCCAATAGTATCCGCACATGGGGAGAAATGCAACAATCTTTCCTAGATGAATATTATTCAATGGCAAAGACCAACGATGCTCGTGATGAAATTAGGTCTTTTCGCCAACTATCGGGTGAGCCGTTGCATGAAGCGTTCACTCGATTCAAGGAAATGATGCGGAGATGCCCACATCACCAAATCGAGAAGTGGGAGTTGGTCAAATGCTTTGTACGGGGTCTAGATAACAACATATGGAACCGACTTGAATCAACGAGCAATGGGACCCTTCTAAGCAACCATGAAGATGATGATTGGGAATTCTTGGAACGGATGAGTAAACGTTCGAAAGAGAAAGAATCGGCCGATCAAGCTAAGAAGCATCCCATTTCCCGGTCACTTCCCGATCTTGACTCTAAAGATCGGATTTCCACCTTAGAGCGGGAAATGGCTCAAATGAAGAAAAAGGAAGTAAATGCGGTTCAATTCGAGGTATGTGAAGATTGTGGTGATATTGGACATAGAGCGGAACAATGTCCAACGGGGCCGAGTGACTACACGGAGGAAGTCAACCAAGTGTATGGAGATAGGAAGCAATATGACATGAACTCCAACACTTACCATCCGGGTTTGAGAAATCACCCTAACTTCCGATATGGTAATGCTTCAAATCAAATGAACCCGAATTTCCAATCGGGTAATCAAGGAGGTCAAAGCGGGTCATCATATCAAAACCGCCAAGGTGGTAACCAAGGAGGTTATCAACGAAATTACAACCAAGGGTACCAAGGTAGGGACAACAATTACCAAGGTGGGTACCAAAGAAATTACAACAATCAAGGCGGTAATGGAAGCGGGTCGAATAATCAAACCGGTGGCGATGACTTGAGTGCCAAAATGGATGCTTTGCTGAATATGCAAAAAGAATCTCAAAACAATATAAAAGAGTCTCACAATGATATTAAGGAGATAAAGAAGACAAACGAGATTCGGGATAAAGCACATGAGGCATTGGCAAAGCAAGTGGGCCAACTCGCGGAGGAAATGGCTCAGATAAGGGGAAGCATGGGGAAGCTTCCAAGTGACACCACGGTAAACCCTAAGCATCAAGGGTCAAGTTCAAGGAACACACGTGAGGTACATTTAAATGAAATTTCTTTACGTAGTGGTCGAGTCATAGATAATGGTGTCAAACCACCATCACCCCAGTTTGTTGAAGGGGTGGTGGAAGATGCTAGTGAAGATGAGAATGAGGATGGTAAAACGGGTCAAAATAAAAATGACTTGAAAAAGAAGAATAACCCTCCCGTTGTGACCATCCCCGTCCCCAAGGCTAAGGAAAAGGGTGTGGAGGCTAATACCGCCCCTTATCCCGAAGCATTGAAGGGACCCATAAAGAAAATTGTAAACAAAAGAGGTCCACAACAAGAAGAGTTGTTGGAAATTTTTAAACAAGTAAAAATAAATTTACCTCTTTTGGATGCAATTAAACAAGTACCGTCTTATGCTAAGTACTTGAAAGACTTGTGCACTCAGAAACGAACTCACAAATTTCCAAAGAAATTAGATTTAACCGAAAACGTGAGTTCGATTCTTTCGGGTGCACTTCCACCTAAGCTCCAATATCCGGGTGCGCCTATAATTTCGATTCAAGTGGGTGATTTTAAAATTAACCGGGCACTTTTAGATCTTGGTGCTAGCGTAAGCATTCTACCGGGTAGTTTATATGACCAATACGAGTTTGGTCCACTTCAATCGTCAAACACCACCGTGGTGTTAGCCGATTTGACACCCAAACTACCCCGTGAAGTTGTTTCGGATGTGATAGTGAAAATCGAGGATTTTTACTATCCGGTGGACTTTCTAGTACTTGATTACGTGGCCAAGGACCCAACCAAACAACCTACGATGATTTTGGGTCGACCGTTCTTAGCAACTGCAAATGCTCAAATTGACTGCAGAACAGGAACGGTTGACATGACATTTGGAAACCGAAGGTTGAGGTTGCATGTTTTTTCCGGACTTATGAACCCTCCAGTTGATGATGAATGCTATATGGCAGACATTGTTGACACGTGTATACCTCTTTGCGACACATTCGTGTATGAGGAAAACACAATGGAGGATTGTTATATGTTTGACAGGTCACAGGTGGAGGTGGAAAGAAGCATAGACGAGGAAGTGAAGAGTTTGGAGGTGCTTGCGGTTCGAGAAGGAAAACCGACATGGACGCACCAAGTTGAAAGTTTACCGGAGAGTATTGACACTAAATTGAAGCCATCTTTAGTAGAGCCTCCGGAGGTTGAGTTGAAGGCATTGCCGAAGCATCTTAAGTATGCTTATGTTGGTGAAGGTAATACACTCCCGGTGATTATTGCATCAAATTTAACCGTGGAGCAAGAGGAAAAGTTGATGGAGGTGTTGGTCACCAATCGGGCGGCGATTGGATGGACCATTGCGGATTTGAAGGGTATTAGTCCCTCGGTGGTAATGCACAAAATCATCACAGAAGAGAATGTGACTCCCGTTCGAGATGCACAACGGAGATTAAATCCGAATATGCGGGAGGTAGTGAAGAAGGAAGTGCTGAAGTGGCTTGATGCGGGTATCATTTACCCGATCTCGGATAGCCAATGAGTGAGCCCAACACAGACGGTTCCCAAGAAAGCGGGTATACAAGTCGTCAAAAATGACGCAGGTGAAGAGGTAGCCACTCGGCCGGTAATCGGGTGGCGAATTTGTATTGATTATAGGAAGTTGAATACCGCAACTTCCAAAGATCATTTTCCTTTACCGTTCATAGATCAAATAGTTGAGAAATTGTCGGGGCAAAAATTTTATTGCTTCCTAGATGGCTATTCTGGTTATAACCAAATTGCCATCCATCCGGAAGATCAATCAAAGACTACGTTTACGTGTCCCTACGGTACATTCGCATTTAGGCGAATGCCATTTGGATTATGTAACGCTCCCGCCACCTTCCAAAGGTGCATGATGAGTATCTTCTCAGATATGGTGAGAAAGTCTTTGGAAATCTTCATGGATGATTTCTCAATTTTTGGATCATCTTTTGAGGCTTATTTGGACCAACTAGATAAAGTGTTAAAAAGATGTGTTGAGACTAGTTTGGTCCTAAGTTGGGAAAAGAGCCATTTCATGGTTCAAGAGGGAATCGTGTTGGGACACGTGGTGTCAAGTCGTGGGATAGAGGTCGATCGTGCAAAGGTACAAGTTATATCTACTTTACCATATCCCACGACTGTTAAAGGTGTTAGGTCATTTCTAGGTCACGCGGGGTTTTACAGGCGGTTTATTAAGGGTTTTAGTGATATAACAAAGCCTTTATGTAATTTGTTGTTAAAAGACCAACCGTTTGATTTCAATGAAAATTGCCAAAACGCTTTTAACAAAGTAAAAGAAAAATTAGTCGAGGCCCCAATCTTGCAATCGCCAAATTGGTCTTTACCTTTTGAAATTATGTGCGATGCAAGTGATTATGCGGTGGGGGCCGTGTTGGGACAACGGGTTGACAAGAAACCCGTTGCCATATACTACACAAGTAAGACTCTTTCGGATGCACAATTGAATTACACCACCATCGAAAAAGAGCTACTTGCGGTGGTATATGCATTGGATAAATTTCGGTCTTATATATGGGGTAGTAAAGTGATTATTTATTCTGATCACACTGCAGTTAGGTACCTCATGGAGAAGAAGGATGCAAAGCCGAGGTTAATCCGGTGGGTGTTGTTGCTCCAAGAGTTCGATTTGGAGATACGGGACAAAAAGGGTATCGAGAATGTGGTAGCGGCCCATTTGTCCCGGTTGACGGTTGAAGAGGATCCGAAGTCCTTAGAGATCAATGAGTCTTTCCCAGATGAGCACATAATGAAATTAGATAAATTGCCATGGTATGCTAACATTGTCAATTATCTTGTTACAGGTGATATGCCAGCACATTGGGATAGACGGAAGAGGCAACACTTCATGTCTCAAATCAAGTATTACCGGTTGGAAGAACCGCACTTGTGGAAGGAATGTGCAGATCAAATGATACGAAGATGCATAGACGATGAAGAGATTCCAAGCGTGTTGCAACATTTACACTCGTTTGCATGTGGTGGCCATTTTAGTGGTCACAAAACGGGTCATAAAGTGTTAAATAGTGGTCTTTATTGGCCTACTATTTTTAAAGATGCAAATGAGTTTGCCAAAAATTGTATAGAGTGTCAAAAATTAGGGGGCATTTCAAAAAGGGACGAAATGCCCATGCAACCAATCCTTGTAGTCGATGTTTTCGATGTATGGGGTATTGATTTCATGGGCCCATTCCCCAATTCCTATGGCAATTTGTATATCTTGGTGGCCGTTGACTATGTGTCAAAATGGGTAGAAGCAATGGCCACCAAGACAAACGACCATTCCGTGGTTTGCAATTTTGTTCAAACCAATATTTTCTCAAGGTTTGGGATTCCTCGTGTCATCATAAGTGATGGAGGATCTCATTTTAAAAATTTTCGGTTTGGGAAACTTCTAAAATGGTTTGGCGTTGACCATAGTATTGCTACCCCCTATCACCCGCAAACAAGCGGGCAAGTTGAGGTGTCAAATAGGCAAATCAAAGAGATTTTGCAAAAGACCGTGCGGGCGGACCGTAAGGATTGGTCAATTAAGTTGAACGATGCTTTATGGGCCTACCGTACGGCACATAAGACACCTATTCGCACTACGCCTTACCGGTTGGTTTACGGTAAAAATTGTCATTTACCGGTTGAACTTGTACACAAATCATTATGGGCTATTAAGGAAGTTAATGTTCAATATGACGATGCAGGTAAGGAAAGGAAACTCAAGCTATGCGAGTTGGAGGAGCTAAGGGAAATGGATATGAATGCGCGTCTAAGTACAAGGATGGGATGAAGAAAGCGCATGATGCCAAGTTGAGAAAGAAAGAGTTCGAGGTTGGCCAAAAGGCGTGGCTTTACAATTCGAAGCTCAAGTTCTTTCCCGGAAAGCTCCGGAGCAAATGGATGGGACCTTATGTGATCACCCGGGTCGGACAATTGGGTGATGTTACAATCGAGGACCCGAAGGATGGGATACGACAAACGGTAAATGGTCATCAACTAAAAACGTTTCTCGATGGTAACGAAAAGTTGGACGAAAACAAGGAATCGGTGAGCTTCGTGGTAAGCATCCCGATTTATGAGGTCGAATGAAAAGGACCGGTAATGTTTTGTGTAAAGTTATGTATAATTATTTAATTGTTTGAATGTTTTTGATATAATCGTTTCCGTTTCATACTAACCCCGATTGAATGTGTGAACTCCAGACATTCCGAACGGGTCATGAAGACACAATGTATGTTTTTTTAGACTTTGTTATGTGCATTGCGGACAATACACGACTTTTCGGGGGGTGGTAGGGCCGTCAACGGTTTTTGCGTTTCAAAATTTTAATTTATAGAAAATTACAAAAAGATTTCTAATAATTTTTAGGATTTTTAAATGTAAAAGTTTATAGAAAATTTTAATTTTATGAACTTTTACAAAGATTCCTTTGTAAAAGTTCATAAAATTCGTGCTAGTTTTCATAAAAAAAATTGTTGAAAATGGAGAACCCGTCGGCGACGGGGGTAGACCCGTCCAGGACGGGCAGCAGAAACACCCGTTGGCCCATTTTTTCCGTATACAGACACTTAATCCGTCGGGTCCACATCCACTTTTCCTTGCCCGTCGGCGACGGGGTGGAACCCGTCGGCAACGGGTTGCCAAATCTTCTCCGACGCAGGTTCGTGTCTAGGCATTAAAACTCAAAACCAAACACATTCTAGCCTATCCAAACTTCACCTAAACATAATTTTAACCACACAAGTGACCCACCTTCACTTTAACCTCACAAACATCCTGCCATCTCTCTCTTCTAACCTTTCTTTCCCTTCATCTTCTTCATTTCTTCTCCTAAACCCTAGAAACCTTCAAGCTACAATAACTCTCTCAAATCTCCATCAAATCACTTGATTTTTGAGTCCATCTTGTGTGATTTTTCGAGACAAACAAAACCCCCAACACGGTTTTCATTAATTCTTGCTAGCTTGCAATATCTCTGGGCGTGTAACTTAGGGTTTTTAAAGGGGTGTTCATCAATCTCTTTGCTTTACATCTTTTCATAGTTTTTCTTGTTCCAACAACACAAAGGTATGGATTCTCCTTGATTTTATGCTTGATTATTATATGTTTATTGTTTTTCTTCCGAAATTTTAAACTTTTTAGTTAAAGAGTAGGTTGTTTAGACAATGTATGTTGTTCTAGCATGATTTTGAGTAAGATTAGTTGTTGTGGATGGAATTTGAGCATGTTATAACCATAGTGAAGTGATTACACTTGTTATGAACACGATTGAACATGAAGGTGATGTTGAATATATTGTTGAAATTATAAGAAATTGTAAGATTAACAAGAAATTGATAAGTATATGATAAAGTGAGCGACTTTGGAAGTTTAAAAATGCGATTTTACATTCACTTGTTAATTAAGATTTCAACATCACATATCATGTTCAAAGTTTGAGAGTCTAATGAAGGTTGAGTTATATTGATGTTTTGCTTGTTTGTGATTGTAGTTATGGCTGGTGGTAAGAGACAAAAGACTACAGGGCAAGCTTCATCATCGGGTGTCGGTTCTTCTTCCAGTTTAATACCGAAGAAGTGGGAGCAGCTAAGCTCCATAGAAGAGAATGATGCGAGATTGTATAGGCAGGATTGGGAATGGGCAAAGTTTAGGGATAGAAAAAGCGCCAAAGTCTGGGATGAAGAGAAAAACAAACCATTATCAGGCTATCAAGATCGGAAGTTGGAGGCTAAGTTATGGAAGTGAAAGATGGTAAACAATGTGAACACCTCAGTTCCGGTAAGGGTGATATGTGAACGGGTTGTAAACGTGGAAGAATTTCGACTGATTGGGATTGTACAGATGTTCGAACGTCAAGGTTGGGAAAGAGTCCTTGACTGGTGTGAAGATAATACCTCCAGGGTGTATTTAGCGGAGGTGTGTGAATGGTTATCCACTTTGAAGCTCGTGAACAAAAATGAACCTCCATCGCAGTGGAAATTGGTGGGGAAGACTAGCCGAGGGAACATGACAACGAAACTATGAATTGTATTGCGTGTTTCGACTCCTTGGGAGTGCAAGCATACGATTACCCACCTATTGAGCGTTTCTTGGATAATCACATGAACACTGATGATCCCGAGCAGCTGATAGAAGTTATCTTACCTTACAACAAAGGAGGAGAAACAAAGAGAACTCAAATGACGATCGAGGGAAAGATTCTTCAAGGGATTTCTGTTGAGAACATTTTGGTTAGGTTTGGTGATCGTGGAGGTGTTAGAGCTAGTGATTGTAGGGTGGTGCACTCTTTGATTTATGGGACCCCAACATTGTCATGGAGACACATAGTGATGATGAATACGTGGGCTACTAGGGAGTCGTCCCAGAGGCGTTTTATTCCATACGCACACCTCATTAGTGCCATGATTGTTCAACAAAATTGCTTACCCCCGGAATCACTATAGGTGTCTAAACCGTTGGAGGAAATTAACAAGGCCTCCATGCAGAAGAACTGGAAGATAGAGATTAAACTCTCGGGGAACAAGTATGTTGTGACTGATAGGTTGGGTAACAAGTATGAGTTTCTTACTTCAGGGGTACCACCAGAATCGGAAGAAGATGAAGAAATGGGTGATGAAGAGGAGGAAGCTGCACCCTCTGGTCCACAAAGATCCAGACAAAGATACATGAGGCCGCATAGAGAAATTAATGCAAATGTGGCGGGGTTTGTGACTATGAGACGGGTGCCCTCCTACAAAAATTTTGATAGGGGACAGCAAGAGATATATGACAATGTCTCTGCGTGTATAGGTGAAGGCCGGGAGTATAACCGAAGGAGGGAAGCTTGGGAGGAGTATTGGGCAGCTCAAGAAGCCCATCGGGAGAGAATGAATAAGTTTGTGGAGGAGCAACAACTGTTCCAAGCAATGCAGAGGTCACACATGGAACAGTTGGCGAAGATGCAAGAGGATGAGGCAGCCCGAAGACGGGTGTGGGAAGAAGCAGAGGCAACGCGTCAAAATGAAGAAAGAGAATTGAACCGACGCCGTTGGAGTGCCTTGTATGTCTCTCAACAAATGGTTGTTAATAATGCCAAGGTGCTCCATGATCAGGAGCGACATCAAAGAGACTATCAAGCCGGCCTCCCATATGCCGAGCACTCGGGATGGACAAATTACCCCGACCTTCCCCACCCACAAGGCCCATCCGACCCGACTCCTCATTGGCCCGAAGCGGTAGGGTCTAGTTTTATCCCGATTCCGTACCAACCACCGCCTCAAGGGGAGCAGAGTCCCCTCGATAACTATAGGGAGATGTTCGAGGCCCTCACTGGTTATCAATACCAGCCAAACCCGCCAGTTGATCCAAACGAGCGATATCAGCGGTAGAGGTATGGTATGTTTTGTGTTGTTGTTGTTGTATACTTTGTTTTTTTTTCTTATTTCCTTGTCATTTTTATTTAATTTCTGCCTAGTTAAATGAACGTTGTGGGTGTGTTCCCTATATAACCCTCACGAGACCTACTCGTCCTCCCAAGCTATTGGGGGGTTTAAAAGGGCTTGTTGCATACGCTAAATGCAATCGTGATTCCTACGAAAGTGAGTTAGGCTTATTGTTGTTGTAAATTATTTTCCACATAAATCGAAGTGAAATAACGCATGGCTTGGTAATGTGTTTCATAAAAAGGGTAGAACTAGGTAACTAACAAATTTTGATGGTTGTGAGAAGCATGCTTCTACACAAGGGTTAGAATTTGTAGGTATAATATGTTCGCGGGACAACCGTTTTTATGAAGAGACAAAGGAGATATGAGTATCAAGCGACAAAAATCAGGTGCATGTGCTTCTTTTTACTTTGATTCTTAGTTAGGAATAAGTGGATTGTATTTTGTATTTTATTTCTGGGGTGAAATTTTGGGAGGTTAGCCGTGTCACATCCCTTGTGCATTTTAAAACTCTAGTTCTTGCACATTGAGGACAATGTTGACCTCAAGTGTGGGGATGGGGGAGTAGTAAAAATTTTCGATTTTGAACCGTTCGTTTAAACACTACACATTGGGGACAATGTTTACCTCAAGTGTGGGGATGGGGGAAAATTTCAAAATTTTTCAAAAATTTATTGTTTCAAAAGCGATCTTAAAAGCACAAGTAACCAAGTCAACGAGGGATGGCACAACCCATTTGGTCTTTTGTCATGGTCAAGTTCAAATTAATAGCATGACGAGTATTTAGCGGGTGGTTATTTGGGAATAATCCGCCTAAGGAACTAGTATATCATGCATATCACATATCATACCCCTATACGTGAGGTTTGAGCCACTTTTATATCATAGAATTGCATTTATACGTTTCTTTGTTGAGTGGACCATTAGTCGCGTATTGTAGAACTTGCAACTTTTGATACGTTCGAGACCATAGACCGAATACAAGCACGAGAATGATTAAGGCATTAGGTAAACCTTTTCCTTTTACACCATTTTTATATCCTTACCCAAAAATTATTCCCTAGTAGCCAACTTTGAGCCTAAACCTTTCGTTTGACAACCCATTTAGCCCATAACCATAAGCCTTTTCTTTTTAAACCCGTGTGATGAAAATTCGATTATAGGAGTTTTAATTGTATAGTTGTGAATTACATATAAAAAAACAGAGAATGTTGCGAAAAAGAATGAAAAACCATTGAGAAAAATCCAAAAATATGTGTTTCTAGTTATTGAATAAATGGTGAAAATCATTGCCTTGGAGTTGATGTTTATAGTGTACTTGAGTTTAGAATAGTTGCGTTATAATAAAGATCGAAGTTTCATCACCTTAGCCACTTTAAAATATCCTATTCCCTACCCTTAGCCTAGCCCAGTTACAACCCTTCAAAGACCTTTTGACTTGTGCTTAGTATTCGTGATCGGTGGTGGAGAATGATTGAGTTGCAAGTCTATGCGAGTACGTGTTCTAACCGGTTTTGAGCGATTAATTGATTGAAGTGCTAATACATTATATACATTAGCTGTCACAACCCCCGATCCCTGGTTCCCGGGAACGGGCGGTCGTGAGCCAGTTTCGGTGGTATCACGTTTATTTATCCAATTTGGCAGCGGAAATTTTCATCAGGACCGTAGTTAGGAAATATTTAATCAGAGTAAACCACCTCGTTTAATAATATTAAACATATGGGTAAAACCCAAGTTTTCAATACACACATTTCATAGGAATAAATCCTATTTATTTAATAAAAACATCCATTTTATTCTTAGGTAACTTTATTGCCACTTTTCCAAGCCTTCAGTGCTGTCCAGCTGGCTTCTATTTGGCTTTCACATTTTGTTACCTGAAACGCGTTTTAAAACATTTTGTCAGTGGGAAATACTGGTGAGTGAATCCCAGTTTAATCAAGTTTAAGTAAAAACCAATTTGCAGTATTGAGGGCACATCCGCAATTACATTTGTTTCCAAGACATCACAATTAACATCAGTGGTACGGTCATACTCAACTTATGGGATGTTACCACGCCAGTAATCAATTTTGTATACAAAACCCCAACATACCCACTATAATTGTATTCTTTACAAATACTCAATAACTGCTTTTTATATATATTTAATTTAGTGAGGTTTTGTAAAAACAGTTAACAAAAAGAGGATTACTCACAAAAATGAGTATATAAAAAGAAGGATCACTCACATTGCTGTTTTAGGTTATTCTTTAGGGTTTCCTGGTGAATATCTATAATTTACACAAACGCACGTGTGTTAGTATAATAACCCATTTTAACATTAGTAATACCCTCCCCGAGACGGCATTCCAATGACTACGTCGGGCAGAACCGCGACAGCCGTTACGGAACCCTAGATCAATCGGGCAGCGTATCTAATACGTCTCCAGGGGTTATAATACTTACATCGTAGCAGAACCTCGCTATTTTAGGGGGTATAATGCCCGGGTATAGTAACGCCACTACAGAAAATTAAGAAAGAAAGAAAGGAATGAACGAGCAGACTGAAGGCCCGTTGCCTTCTATTTATAGGGCTGCAATCGCACCCTCTCGCGGCCCGCGTGGGATATGGGCAGGGCTTACGCGGCCCGCATGGCCTAGGAGTCTAGGCGTAGCTGATTCGGGTCACCACCTAGGTTCAACACGCGTTATGACACGTGTCATCACCGGGCTGTGCCACAACTTGGGTCGCTCGCGGCCCGCATTAACTTAGACAAACACATACGCGGCCCGCATGAACTAAAGATTGCAGCGAAGTTCATTTACATACTAACGCGGCCCGCCTTAAGTTGAGGTGAGGCCCTACGCGGCCCGCCTCAGCTTACTTTTTAAGGTTTTTAATTTATTTTTATATATTATAATCTATTTTGGCTCGGTTTTCACATACGGGGTGCATATAAAGACATGTTGAAACATTTTAAGATATATTAGGGTGTAAAAATTATTAGGAGGTCATCGATTTTTACCGAGGGTTGTTATATCCTCCCCACCTTGTTTTAGAGCTCGTCCTCAAGATCTACTGAAACAAGTGTGGATATTTCTTTTGCATTTCTGATTCAAGCTCCCATGTGTACTCAGGTCCTCTTTTGGAGTCCCACTTTACTTTGACCAGAACTAATCTCTTATGCTTGAGATTCTTAATTTTCCTATCTTTAATCTGTAGAGGTCTCTCTAAAAATTTGAGTTGTTCATTTACCTCTATATCCTTGAGAGGTACTACGAGTGATTCATCAGCTAGGCACTTTTTGAGATTAGATACATGAAAGACGTCATGTATTCCTGCCATTTCCTCTGGCAGTTGTAGCTGATAGGCTACAGATCCTATTCTTTTAATAATCTTAAAAGGTCCAATATACCTGGGACTTAGCTTTCCTCTTTTGATGAATCTTACCACTCCTTTCCAAGGAGAGACTTTTAACAATACTCTATCTCCTACTTGAAATTCTAATGGTTTGCGTCTGTTATCAGCGTAACTCTTTTGTCGATCACGTGCTGCTTTCAGTCGTTCTTTGACTTGAATGATTTTATCAGTTGTTTCTTGTACTATCTCGGGTCCGGATAGTTGTTTTTCCCCAATTTCTGCCCAACAAACTGGGGTTCTGCACTTTCGTCCATAAAGTGCTTCGAATGGTGCAGCGTTGATACTTGTGTGATAACTGTTATTATAAGAAAATTCTATTAAAGGTAAGTGTTCATCCCAATTACCTCCGAAATCAATTACACAAGCTCTAAGCATATCTTCCATTGTCTGGATTGTCCTTTCGCTTTGCCCGTCTGTTTGAGGATGATAAGTTGTGCTTAAATTTAACTTGGTTCCCATTGCTTTTTGGAAACTTGACCAAAAATGAGATGTAAATCGGCTATCTCTATCAGAAACAATTGATAAAGGAATGCCATGTAAAGAAACGATTTCATTTACATATAATTTGGCTAATTGTTCCATACTAAAGGTTTCCTTCATTGGTAAGAAATGAGCTGACTTGGTTAGCCTATCTACAATCACCCAGATTGTATCGTTACCTTTTCTTGTTTTGGGTAATTTGGTAACAAAATCCATTGTTATCAATTCCCATTTCCAAATTGGCATTTCTAATTGTTGCAATAATCCTGAGGGTTTCTGATGTTCAGCTTTAATTTGTGAGCAAGTTAAACATTTAGAAACATAGGCTGCTACATCCTTTTTCATTTCTATCCACCAGAAATTTTTCCTTAAATCCTGGTACATTTTATCACTTCCTGGATGCATCGTATATTTAGACTTATGAGCTTCTTCTAATATACAGTGACGTAAATTTCCTAATTTAGGTATCCACATTCTCTTTTTATGGAATCTCCAAATTCCATCTGTTCCTTGTTCTAATTCCTTAATCATTCCTTTTAATTTTTCAGTATCCTCCTTGATTACTGATTCTTGTGCTTTTCTAATTTGATCATTTAAATCTACTTGTAGATTTAATTTAAGAGAACGTACCCTTTTTGGCTTTTCGTGATACTTTCGACTTAAAGCATCAGCCACCACATTGGCTTTTCCTGCATGATACTGGATATCACAATCATAATCGCTAAGTAACTCCATCCAGCGTCTTTGCCTCATATTCAACTCTTTTTGCCCAAAAACATACCTTAAACTCTTATGATCTGTGAATATGGTAAATTTATTACCATAAAGGTAATGTCTCCAAATCTTAAGGGCAAAAATTATAGCTCCTAGTTCCAAATCATGGGTTGAATAATTTTCTTCATGACTCTTAAGCTGTCTAGATGCATAAGCTATAACTTTTTGACGTTGCATTAATACACATCTATAACCTAACTTCGAAGCGTCACAAAAGACTACAAAGTCTTCAGTTCCTTCTGGTAACGCTAGTATGGGTGTATGGGTTAGTCTTTGCTTAAGAATTCTAAAGGCTTCTTCTTGTTTTGGTCCCCATTCAAACTTAACAGATTTACAGGTTAACTTAGTTAAAGGAATGGCAATTCTAGAAAAATCTCGAATAAATCTTCTATAATAAACGGCCAATCCTAAGAAACTTCTAACCTCGGTTGGAGAGTCAGGGGTTTTCCATTTGGTAATTGCCTCGATCTTTGTTGGATCTACATGAATTCCTTCATGATTAACTAAATGTCCGAGAAATTGTACCTGTTTTAACCAAAACTCGCACTTTGAAAACTTAGCATAAAGTTTCTCCTTTCTCAATAAACTTAAAAGTAAGTGCAAGTGCTTTGCATGCTCCTCTTTACTTTTAGAGTAAATTAGAATATCATCTATGAAGACAATTATGAATTTATCCAAATATGGTTTACATATTCGGTTCATCATGTCCATAAATGCGGCTGGGGCATTGGTTAAACCAAAGGGCATGACAGTAAATTCATAATGACCATACCTTGTTCTGAATGCGGTTTTAGGAATGTCCTCTTCCTGTACCTTTAATTGATGATATCCTGATCTTAAATCGATTTTAGAGAAAAATCGAGCTCCTTGAAGTTGATCAAACAAATCATCGATCCTCGGTAATGGATACCGATTCTTAATCGTGACTTTGTTCACTTCACGGTAGTCAATGCACATACGCATTGATCCGTCCTTCTTTTTAACAAATAAAATCGGCGCTCCCCATGGCGATGAGCTTGGCTGTATGAATCCTTTCTCCAACAATTTGTCTAGCTGTTTCTTCAGTTCTTGCATTTCCGCAGGTGCCAAACGGTAGGGTGCTTTGGCAATTGGTGCTGTCCCTGGTAACAGGTGAATTCTGAATTCAACTTCTCTGTCTGGCGGTAGTCCTGGCAATTCTTCTGGAAAGACATCTGAAAATTAGGACACTACTGGAATGTCTTTTAACTCTTTTCCTTTAGTGTTAGTGATTATAGAAATCATATACACTATAGATCCTTTCCTTATATAACTTGCAGTTTTCATCACAGAGATGAATTTAGTGGATCTAGATGGCTTATCTCCTTTAATTGTGATCTTTTCACCTCTTGGTGTTTTTACCTGAATTGACTTTTGATCACATAAGATATTAGCTTTATTGGCTATTAACCAATCCATTCCTAATACGACATCAAATCCTACCAGATTCATTGGGTAAAGGTTTGCAATAAATTTTTGATTAAAAATTTCTATTCTTGCTCCTTGCAAGACTTCAGAAATTCTAACGGTTTCTCCATTTGCGGTTTCTACTAGACATTCTTGTGGTAGTTTAGTTAATGATTGATTTAGAAGTTTGCAAAATGAAGTATTAATAAAACTTTGGTTTGCACCAGAGTCAAATAATACTTTAGCAAAAATATCATTAACTAAAAACGTACCAGCAATGACGTCCGGAATCATCCTCGCTTCGTCTGCAGTTAGAACGAATGCTCTAGCATTTTTAGTATTCTTGTTATTTGTAGCTGGAGCCAATTTTGGATAGTTTGTCCTAATGTGACCTTTTTCTCCACAATTAAAACACATTCCATTACTGGATTTCTTCTTACAATTCTCTTCCTTGTGTCCTGGGGCTTTGCAAAAATTACAGTAAGTAGAGCATCTTCCGGAATGCTTCTTTCTGCAGGCTTTGCAGTATGGTGCGGAGGTAGAACCTACATTCCTACGGTTGGAATTCCCAGAACGGAATTCTTGAGTAAGCCTTTGGGTTAGGTTTCTCCTCTGGTCTTCTTCTCTAGTACGGATTAATTCATCTGTCAAGGTATTGGCTAGTTCTACAGTTTCTTCTATGGTTTGAGGTCTAGCTGCCTTGACTACATGTCTAATTTCTCCAATTAATCCCCAGATATAACGGGAGATTAACACTGGTTCAGGTGAAGCAAGGGTTGGTACTATCCTAGCATATTCAAAGAATGTGGTAGTGTAACCCTTACTGTCTACCCCGGTCATTCTAAGATTCAGAAACTTATTTGCTATCTATTCCTTTTCATTAGGAGGGCAGAATTTCCTTTCTACCATGTTCTTAAATTCCTCTCATTCCATGTTATAAATCCTATCACTTCCTCTCGACTGGAGGATAGTGTTCCACCATTCTAGGGCTGCATTTTTAAACAGATTTGAAGCAAACATTATTTTATCTTCTTCAGCACATTTACTTATTTTTAAAACAGCCTCAGTCTTCTCTATCCAGCGTAGGGCTGCAATGGGTCCTTCATTGCCCGAGAATTCTATTGGTTTACAGGACCAGAACTCCTTGTAAGAACAACCATATGGCATGGTTCTTCTTCTTTTGGGAATGGGCGCTTGAAGTACGAGTCCATTGTTCACGCTGTGTTCCGGTTCACTTGGTCGTTTACTACTATGCTTACTTTTATTATTCGCTTCTTGAACCGTTTGAATAATAAATGGCATTGCATCTATAATTCCTTGTGCCACTATGTGTTGAACGGCACTATTATCCATTTGGTTTCCATTGTTATTGTTGTCCGGATTCTCATTAACCACGTTAATGTTACTCTGGTTATCGTTATTCAGATTATCTTGATTTCCTTCGTCGGCCATCTGAATTTTAAACATTTACCAAATATTAATATCACAAATAATATTTGATTATAGTCAATGACATGACACACACTTTTAGCCAAAAGCGTCGAGCATTGCGACTTTTACTCTATTTATATAGTATGCATCATTACACACAAGTACTGCAATTTAAATTACAATACCGACTGAAATGTAAAGCTACAATACTAGTAGTAGGCATCCGTAGTGTTTTTTTTTCTAACACATACACACATATATTATTATATTATATTATTATATTATTATTACTACCGTTCCCGCCATCACATTCACTGATATGGATTCATCCAAAAATCCATATTACGCTCATCGTATTTCCATACGAGGCGTTCTCCCACCTGTCGCATTCTCTCACTGCTTTCTAAAATTTCCTCACCGAAAGTCCTAAGTTCTTGGACATTTTCTGCACTCATTGGGGGTGCAGGTTCTAGGACTGGGTTTGGAATCTGTGGTACTGGTTCCTGGTACGGAGGCATAGGGGCCTGGTACGGGTATGGATTCTCTAAAATTTCCCTAACATATGCATCACTAATGTTGTAGGGATCTTGAGGATCTAACCCTGGGTAAGCTCCTAAATTGGGCATTGGCACATTTTCCTGTATTGGGTTTTGTTGCACGTAGTCCCTAACATCGTCCCACCAGGGGTCGTAGTTGTTTGGGTCTAGAGGATTTGGTGCAGGTACCCTAGGTATCTCCTCCTGGTTGTAATCAGGCATTTCTATCTGGTTTTCTACTTCCATGGGTTGGTCAGGATTTGGTGGTTGGGGTGCTAGCATTTGTTCCAGGTTTGGGTCAGCAGCAGTGGTTGCTAAAATATGGATATTAGCGATACCCCTATTGAGCATATCCTGATTATAAGCATCAGTCTAACCTTTTGCTGCGGCTAACACTCGCTGTTCCTGCAACTTTTTCATTCGTTTCCTACGCTCGTGCGCCCCCTACTGAACCATCCCCTCTTTTTCTGAGGAAATGGCTCATCAGATTGAGCCTTAAACACAAAGATTCCTTCTTCTGTGTCAGCAGAATACCCCGAGAGGGCAGGCTGAGAAGAGGAGGTGCCTTCGCTCCTAGGCGAACCAGACAGTTGACGATAGGCGTCAGAGGGTCCTTGGTCGCTCATACTGTAAACTAACAAATAGTCAGATAACACATAGCAAGAAAATACAATTATGCACGTATTCCCGTAATTTATTTCCTAACACTTTAAATTTTGATGTCAGCAGAACACTTCTGTGGCTGAATCAGTGGCATAGCTCTGATACCACCTTCTGTCACAACCCCCGATCCCTAGTTCCCGGGAACGGGCGGTCGTGAGCCAGTTTCGGTGGTATCACGTTTATTTATCCAATTTGGCAGCGGAAATTTTCATCAGGACCGTAGTGCGGAAATTTTCATTCTTTTCCTACGCTCGTGCGCTCCGCAATTACATTTGTTTCCAAGACATCACAATTAACATCAGTGGTACGGTCATACTCAACTTATGGGATGTTACCACGCCAGTAATCAATTTTGTATACAAAACCCCAACATACCCACTATAATTGTATTCTTTACAAATACTCAATAACTGCTTTTTATATATATTTAATTTAGTGAGTTTTTGTAAAAACAGTTAACAAAAAGAGGATTACTCACAAAAATGAGTATATAAAAAGAAGGATCACTCACATTGCTGTTTTAGGTTATTCTTTAGGGTTTCCTGGTGAATATCTATAATTTACACAAATGCACGTGTGTTAGTATAATAACCCATTTTAACATTAGTAATACCCTCCCCGAGACGGCATTCCAATGACTACGTCGGGCAGAACCGCGACAGCCGTTACGGAACCCTAGATCAATCGGGCAGCGTATCTAATACGTCTCCAGGGGTTATAATACTTACATCGTAGCAGAACCTCGCTATTTTAGGGGGTATAATGCCCGGGTATAGTAACGCCACTACAGAAAATTAAGAAAGAAAGAAAGGAATGAACGAGCAGACTGAAGGCCCGTTGCCTTCTATTTATAGGGCTGCAATCGCACCCTCTCGCGGCCCGCGTGGGATATAGGCAGGGCTTACGCGGCCCGCATGGCCTAGGAGTCTAGGCGTAGCTGATCCGGGTCACCACCTAGGTTCAACACGCGTTATGACACGTGTCATCACCGGGCTGTGCCACAACTTGGGTCGCTCGCAGCCCGCATTAACTTAGACAAACACATACGTGGCCCGCATGAACTAAAGATTGCAGCGAAGTTCATTTACATACTAATGCGGCCCACCTTAAGTTGAGGTGAGGCCCTACGCGGCCCGCCTCAGCTTACTTTTTAAGGTTTTTAATTTATTTTTATATATTATAATCTATTTTGGCTCGGTTTTCACATACGGGGTGCATATAAAGACATGTTGAAACATTTTAAGATATATTAGGGTGTAAAAATTATTAGGAGGTCATCGATTTTTACCGAGGGTTGTTATATTAGCCGAATTATAAGCCGAGTGGAGAGAACATTGTGAGGGATATGCATGACTTGTTAGTTTTACGGGCGGGTTAATCTTGGATAACCATTATTATATGTGATTATTCACTTTACCGGTAAATATGTACAAATTGTAAAGAATGTGAACTTTTGTATGACAATAGACCTTAACCTTTGTCTCGGGAATGGGATGTGTATTCTTTATTCGACCCACGTGAAAGTGAAAAACAGATTTGCTTGAGGGCAAGCAAAAGACAAGTGTGGGGATGTGATATGTGGTTGAAAACCGGTGTTCGTTATTGCGTAACTTTGTGTTTTTATATAAGTTTTAATCTTGAATGGCCTACTTTTAATTAGATTTATGTTTATGCAGGTTTAACGAAGTTTAAGGAGCTTTTCGGGAGCCTTACGAGTCACCGGGTCGAAAATCGGAGCACCGGAACGCATTACAGATCAAACGGGAGCGAAACAAGCAAAATCAGAAATCGGACTTTTGAGAGCCCGTCGCCGACAGGTCCCAAGCCGTCGGCGACGCCCTTCGGTTAAGCCCGTCGGCCACTTGTTCCCGTATCCAGATGCTTAACCCGTCGGAGAGAGAGGAGAAAACCACAGCCCTTCGGCGACGGGTTGAGGACCGTCGGTGACGGGTAGCAATTTGCTGAAACGGGATTCTTGGTTAATTAGGGGTCAAACTCGATTTCTATTGGCTCTCTAGCATTTATTTTCGTAAGTTACACTTGTTTGAGAGTTTGAAAGTTGTTCTTGGAGCCACAATTGAGGATCCATCACCTACCATTCAATCACTACAACATCTACAACCCGAATTGTCAAGATCATCATCATCATTCATATTCACCATCCAAAACCCTAATCATCCATCCATCATTCACCATCACCATCATCATCCAAGAACCCTAATAATCCATCATTCCTTCATCCATCAAGCTTCAAGATGACTTCATTCGCGTTCCAATCATCTGGTGATCAAGCTTCATCAACCATGAGCGGCTAATCATCTCGGTTTCACCCCGGTGTAGGTAGTTGTTAATTCTAGGGTTTCGAATTGTTCTTGTTTCAACTTAGTGACAATTTGTGTTTGATTTTTGAAACTTTTTACAATAGTGTTACATTTGTTACGAATTCGTAAATTGTCGAACGATGTTAAAAGTTATGACTTTGCGAAATGGTGATACGTAATTGTGCATTGTCGTGGTTAGGATTTACTTGTGTTGATTAGAAAGTGTATTCTTGTCCGTTCTTCGGGACGTTGATAGTTATTAGCACCTAAGTCACGGTACACTAAATCCGCTAATCATATGCATTTGAGTTGAATCTAAAACCTGTAGAAATCCTAGGTTAGCAATTACCGAAACCGGGTGTGATTCCTTTTTATTATTATTGTTCTAGTATCCAATTTGTAATCATTAATTATTAGTTGTTAATTAATTTAATCAATTCACTTAGTCTAAACTCACATTTCCCAATTAAACAAAAATACAAAAACATTCTAGTAAGCTTCATAAATTGTGACATTCTTGATAATTCAATTGAATCCATTCACAAACCACATACTCTTCGTGGTTCGACCCCTTGCTACCGCTAACTATTTGTTAAGGGTAATTAGGGCATATAAATATTATCTTTGACCGGAGCGCGACACTCCGATCACAGGGCTCATTGTACGAGAAAGTAGCATGTTTAGAGTGGTTAAGAGGCTGATTTCGCTCCTACAGCTAATTCCGCTCCAAATGTCATATGGACACTTTCGAGCGGAATCACAAGCTGTTAATTCCGCTCCATCTGGTGATGTGTCATTCAAAGCGGAATCAGGCCCCTATATATAGGTGGCCTGGAGCGAAATCAGCAATCGAGTCCTTGTATTCCATACCGAAGTGCTGCCGGTGTGAAGACTGATTGTATTCGTTGTTAGATCAATATAATCAGTACTTAAAGTGAATTGCAAGCTGTTTCTACCTTTGTTTCTTGTTTTCCGCACCTGAAACAAAGTAAAACTCCTCTGAATGACTCATTCGGGTCAATCGCACGATCCTACAAAAAACCTAAAAAAACCTAACCCCCACCCCCCCAAAAAAAACCTAACCCACCCCCCCCACCCTCAAGCTAAATGTTAAAAACTAAAACCCCCAAAAAACCTAAAAAAACCTAACCCCCCACCCCACCCCACCCCATCCACCCCCCCCCCCAAAAAAAAAAAAAAAAAAAAAAAAACCTAAACCCTCCCAAGATAAAATGCTAAAAACTAAACCCCCAAAAAACCTAAAAAAATCAAAAAAAAAATCTAAAAAAATCAAAAAAAAACACACACACACACAATTTTTTTAAATATTTTTTAAGTTAAAATCGCTACTTTTAGTAGCAAAAAAAAGTAACGATTTTTTCTAAAAAATTGTAAAAAAAATTGTGTATTTTTTAGCTATTTTTAGATATTTTTTGTTGTGTTTACATTGGTTCTCGCGGTTCTCGCAATAAAGGGTGGTTCCTAACGGATCCTTGTTCTCTCTCTCTCTCTCTCTCTATATATATATATATATATGTATATATATATTAACATATAGAAAAGTTATGACCGTTTAAAAATCCTTGGAGAGTTAGTTTTTTAGAAGAGGATAAAGTGTAACTATCAACTAATTATCTATAAGTTTGTAAAAGACGAGGAATTAAAATGTAATCTAGATGAGTGGATTAAATTGTAATTAATGTTTGAATGACTAATTTGCCCTCTTTTAGGTTGTACCTTATACATTAAAGCAAAAAAACGTTCTTGCTTTTTCGGGTATCTTAAAATGTTCATCCCTTATGCATTATATATAGTATAGATATATATTAAAGAGTAAATTACAAAAATCATCATTTATGTTGACACTAGATTGCAAAGTGTGTCATTTGTCTTCAAAAAATACAAAAAATGTACTCGATATTTGCAAACGCTTGCACGTTACGCCCTTTAGCCTTGACTCATTTAAAGGTAGATTAGTCTTTTCACCCATTTATCTAAAATATTTTAATAAATCAAATCAAAACAAATTTTAAAAATAATAAATATCACCCATATCTTTCTTCTCATCTCTCTCTCACACACACACACACTCCTAGCCGACACCACTTCTCCCACCGCATAGCCACCACCATCTAAACCCTAACTACCACACCCTCTCCTATCGTGTAGCCACTATCATGAATCCTTTTAACCACCGTCGTGTCACACCCTAACCGATGACGGAAACATCATAGTGGGATGAAAACGAGATTGCAAGAGACATCACAACTATTAACTTGTGACAATAATTTAAATAATAACTTTCATTTCATTTCATTAAAAGATTCGAGTACATTGTTTGGAAGAAAATAATGATAATTAGAACATAATTAGAACATAACAACTAAAACAACAAAACATAACTTAAATAAGACGCGTTTGTAGTCCATCCTACAAGATTTCTTTTCAACGCATCATCATCATAATTTTGCAATATATATTAAAGTTGTGAGCATTCAAGTTTAGTTTACTAGCATACGTATAAAAGTTTAACATAATCCACATGGCAAAATCGTATATTGAGGTATAACTTAACATAGGCTAGCAGGCATCACATAAATGTCAAACCAAAGTTTCCACTAGCGTAATCTCGTCACCAAAGCGACGAGACCATTTACAATAAATATTTAACAATGACTTATCAATGGGAGGTGTATCACTCTTATAGCGCTATACATGTTAAGGTTGACTCATAAATTTAATGACAAGTATTGTGCAAGAATGGCTTCTAGCATGCAAGTATTCCTAAAGCATAACGTATTGAGCATGTATAACAGATTTGTTTGCTTGAATAATGTATTTGTATGTGTATGTGTGAGTTTAATAGATTATATATATATTGCACCCAAAATATGTAAAATCAATAGGGAGTCATGTATACTCACTATTTTGCAAAGCTTCCAAAAGCGTGAGTGAAGAGTCTTGAGAGTGGGGAGCATCGAGTTAACCTTAAAGGGGAAAACGAGGTGTGTAAGTTCAACGGATTGAGGTTTGGGATATGATTGCGGAATGTAGCTTAATATGAAATTACGCAAAAAGTTATCTTTTTTAAGATGCTCACTTTAGACACCATCTTTGTGTGTGTTTCATGGGGCGCTATTTCGCCCATTGGAAGCCCACATACGAGGAGACTTAACCGAAGATAATACTACCATAATACATCACTTTTAACCATAAGTTTGGTAAAGGCGAGGATTTGGTTTTGAGTTTAGGTATTATAGTTATACTTAGTATTCGTAAGGTACCATGAAAATGGTCACGCAAGGAGGTAGGATGATTTACATCCATTAAACCTTATTGTAAGATTCACCAAATCACAAATTCATCAACTTTGTTGATGAATCCGGTTGGTCATGAATGATAGTTAGAATAAGAACATGAACTAGGTTGACTAAGTGAAGTGGTGGAACTAGTTTGGAAAGCCCAAGCTTCCATTGTTCACACCAAACTCAAATACAAGTCTTCCAACATTGAAAGTTGAAAGCTTTTTATGAAATAGAAATACGAAAAAAAGTTTTTTATGAAACATATCTGCCTAAACCTTAGGGACAATTTTAGCATTTTACTCTTCTAATAATGGTAGAGATTAACGATACAATGTTGCCGATATACGGCTTGGCTGTAGTATTGACTTCAAAAATTATGTTTATTATTTGTTGAATAATTCTATTTAATATATTAATCTTTAGGTCATTCTTATTGATAATTGGAGAATGTATAATGTGAGCATATGGATAACTATATCAATATTTGTATCAGATGTTTGTATTGTTATTGTTATCAAAATAAAGAGTGCATTTCACATGTGTACTCAATGCAATATATACGAAGAATGGTTTCATGGCATGTGTACTCAATAACCTTAAAACATGATAACAAATGGTTTTGTGATATGTGCATTTGACAACCTCAAAACATGATATGCTTGGCAAGTTGGCGGATCCCTCCGTATGTGACATGTGACTGATAGAGAGCCCCTCGAGCAATGTTTTGAAAATTGATTGGACGTACGATCAAAACAGGCTCAATTGAGAGCCAGATGATTCACCAATTAAAAAGTTAAAGAAAACATTGGTTAAACCATTCAATATTGAATTGGTCGGTTATGTCAAGCACGACTTAACTGGTCGTTCAATGTTGAAGTGGTCGGTATCAAACGATATTGGTTTGGGTTGTCAATGTAAAGAAAAAAAAACAATTATGTTTGAGACATTCGATTGTAGACAAAACTTTTATCAAAACATGGATAAAAATAAACACGACGCAATGCAATATTGCTATATTTGGAATTTTATCACACATTATATTATATTATTAGAATAGCGAAAAGAGTAAACAACATCACTTTATAAAAAGAAACAAACAAACCATAGACAAATGTGATAACATATACGTTTGTGATTCGATGAATTACACCTTTATTATTCACAATGTGGTTTTAAAAAAGTATTATATCAAGAAAATAAACATGTTACAATGGTAGACCGGAAATTTTTATAAAATATAATATCTTAAAAGTTATAAAAGAAAAACATGGTTTGAAAAATAATAAATAAATCTATATATATAATAAAAGAAACCATTTGCATAACACGTGTCAATCAATGAAGCTATCAAAAATTTTGGTTTTCCCGTCTAAACAAAAAAAAATCTGAAATATTATTTGAGTATGATAATATCTTTTGTTAAAGATAACTTAATCCATTAAAATTTTCAAATTTCAAAATTTATCTAAAAAATGGGTGTTGGGTTTTGAATTATCTGCTATAAGGGTTTCAATTGACAAGTCGTGGGATGTATGTGATTACCTTGAACTATCTAAGTTATTTTATTGGATGGAGAGAACCAATATTTAATGAATAAGAGGTGATCTCTCCAGGATTGCCGTTGTTATTATTATTTTTTATATTTGTCTCATTCCCATTGTTATTTTTTTACATTTGTTTCCTTCACGATTAATATGCATTAGAGATCTGTTTTTTTTATTGAATTTTAGCTTTGGTTTAAGGATGGAAGCTCATTTAGGGTGAAGGGGGTGCTCACCTAATAGGTGAGTCCCCTCTCTTACGCCAAACCAATCCCCGTGTGCCACGTCAAGTCCCCTCTTAAACTCCCCTAACACCCCAATGTGACAACCCGCACTAAACCAGGTATCCGTACGACTTAATTACTGATTAATTACTGCTTAATTACTGTGCTTAACTGAAATTGCTAATGAACTGCTACTTGATTTCTAGTACTTATATATTCCTCCATCATACTTTACACACTGTCACTACGCTATTTACATACTGAACCTTAGTGACAAACATGATGCACAAAAGCACAGTAGCATTTGAACGGATAACCTATTGAACATGCTGATAAAGCCAGCATCAGACAGTTACTGTCTCTGAGGCCATTATGAGCTGGGAATAGATTACTACACTAGTAGGGAGTGTAGGGAAGTGAGGAATGTAAAACTGCGTCACTAGGTAATATTTATAGTGACCGGATGTGCCTAAAACGTACTCTGAGTACAAAAATTCAGCACTTTAAATAAAAATTCAGCATTTATCTAAACTAGTAAAGTGCAAAAGGTTGGAAAAATAATACTAGACACTTTACAAAGTGTCGGGAATTCATTGGATCACTAAAAATAATATCAACGACACTTTAAATATTTATCTAGCACATTAACGGATTAATATCCAACCGAACACCCGGACTTTACCCGGAACATGAAAATATTAGTATTTTCACTATTTATATTTTTCTGAGCCAGTCAGGGTCTCCGATTACCCTAACACCCGCCATAACATGTAACATACAACTAACGGAGTTTAACACTTAACTTAACTTGGTTTAATAAAATTAAACTTCTAATTACTAGTTACAATCGAACCAACCCCCCCCCCCCTCCCCATCATAACCGTCCCCTAACCTTGGGAGACACACATTGTACTTAGTTGATTTAATTAGTAAACTTTGTCTAAAATCTTGGGGGCATACAAACCATCGGATAAGAACACCTAAATTGTTTATAAATAATATACATTATCACATGAGAAATTATCACTAACACCACAAAAATTACCTTTCTCCCTTGCCCACCCACTCTCGGCCGAACCCCCTTACAAGCACCCACCCATTTTCGTTTTTTTTTATTCACCCCCATTCCAAGATCGTTCAAGCTTCACGGGTCACGTATAAGGAGCCTTGGTGCACTCGGAACGCGAAGGACCTCTACCGTTAGCTTTTATCCACGCGATTTTTATCAAGATTCTTCCCTAGCCTCGAGCTAGAGGTATATTGTTTAAAACTCATATGTAGGCATATCTAAAGTGGTTAAAAGGAAGTTTGTCGGTTAAATATCAAAAACATACGTTTTGACGCTTTAAAAGACTAGTAAAAAAAAAACACTAAAGTGGTGGTTAATGACATATAACTTGTGTGAGAGTCGTAGGACTTGAAATATGTGATTATTGAGACCCGATCTATGATGTGGTAGCTCGGAGCATCGTTTAACCCGAATTTGTAAGATCATGTATCTTCACATAAACTTGTTTTTGACTAAATACAAGGGTTAAAGGTGAAACTCTACCACACTTAAAAGCATAAACTTGTGTAAAAATATTTTACTTGTGTAAAAGTGATTTGACATGTACAAGATGTTTAAAACTAGCGGATCTACGTATCTGCAAGTGGTATCTTTGAAGGACCACACTTTAAAAGAATCGTATTTTCTAAAGGATAGATCTTGTACTAATAAACATGATTTTACAAACCACAAGTGCGTAAGCACTTGTGAAATGAAAAGATCCGACAAGAAACTAGTTTTGTCAAATGTGACTAGAAGTTGTAAAGACAAGTTTCTCTAGAAACGGGGTTTTTACTAAAACAGATTATTTACACACAAGATTCACCAAAAGTAAAGGGATTTACTACTTGTTTTTAGACAAACCACAAGTTTGTGTATTTTTTTTTACGATTAAGTCCATATTTGACTAGTTAGCATGTAGGAAGGTTGTTTGAAATTGTTGGGTTGATTTGATTATTAAAAGAAAATGATACGCTTAAAAGCGTGGCCACCTCCAGTTACAGAGGAAACTCTGGCGAAATTTCCTTAAAAACCTAACACTTAAACTGGTTTGCATTACAAGTGCTAGAATCATTTTTGACATATTGTCGAAACATAAATTTCGCCAAGACTTTATTACTAAATATTCGGAGGTGGGATTTTCACAAAATATTAACGTGATAAATATATATTTTCACACTGTTTATGATTATTTTGTGAAATACATAAATATTATTTTTAAGGTAAAAATAATGCTTACGAATGATAACGACCCCAAAGTAGTACAAACGCTTTCACCATAAATATCTAAGTTACACCGGTAATTTTATTACCACTCGCATGTAAAAACGTAACTTACACAATTACGGAAATATTTATGAACGCGTACTAAAACAACGTATTTTGGATAAATACCTTCATTTTGGGGTTGGATATATATAAAGATTAAGTGAGACTTAATGATGAAGAATTATACGCACATGTATTAAAAATCCCCCCATCCTTGGGAAGGAAAATAACTACCAAGTTTATACAAAATGTAACACGAAATAGTTGTCTAACTATTTCCCGCGAACATAAACTGTAAAGCTAAAGCACGGCCGTCCGTCTAATAGAATTAGCACTTGTAGGTCGTTGCACAACGTACTGTATTGGAGACGCTTGGTAGAGATACGCATTCACTGTGAGTTCATGTCCCCCTTTTCTCTAACTGTTTTCAGTTTACTTAACCGCGGGGGTGAAATACATGTTACTATGATTTACGAGTACTTTACAACGGTATGTTTAACGTAAGGAGGTGTTATACGATCATGTGAGTGGATAGGAACAACATGGGGCCATTAGTCCTCATGTAGGGACCGAGGGACAGGAACGGTAGATCTATCTGGGTGTAGCGAGCCCAGCCCCCGGCCAAACTAGAAACGGACCGTGGGGTGACTTTGTCCACATACTTTGCCGTGGCGAAATCTGCTAGGTTTGAGTCTCCCTATTTGCACTTCACATATGTCAGTGGCCTTGCAAACCATTGGTGATCACAAGTCCTCTTACACTGCTACATACCACAACTATTTTTATACTCACAAAGGTTTTATATACTCACTTACGCATGAACTCGCTCAACATTATTGTTGATTTTTCAACTCACATGTATTTCAGGAAATTAAACGGATCTGGCACGGTATGGAACGTTTTTCCGCTGCACTGGTCATGAAGTCATCAGGGTTTAGGGTTGTGTCTCTTACCTGGACAAGACACAATCCCTAAATCACGTTTATGTTTTGTTATAAGTTGTAATGTTACTGAACAAGGTTATGGTTGCATGTTAAAAACAATGGTATTGTATGATGTTTTCAAAAAACTTAATGGATGACTTGCATGGTTTTTAAATTCATATAGCTTGTTATGGTTAAGCTATGGTATTAAGAAGTCACACCAACATTAACCGCGCTTCCGCAAAGCCAGGGTGTGACAGCTTGGTATCAGAGCTCTGATCATAGCGAATTAGGATTCTTTCTCGAGTCTAGACTATGATCACTAGGGCTCTCACGAAAACATTTTTCTGCATACCACTTAAGTCCAGATCCAAAACATTTTTTTTTACAAACAAATATTGAGCACGTTTTATCTATTAATTATAGGCTCGGTCTTGGAGGCCGAGGCTCGGTCCGGGAGATCGAGGTAGTTGGCTAGTGGGACTAGGAGAATTGACTAGTGGGACTAGGAGAATTGGCTAGTGGGACTAGGAGAATTGGCTAGTGGGACTAGGAGAATTGGCTAGTGGGACTAGGAGAATGGGCTAGTGGGACTAGGGAGAGCAGTCTGAGAGGCTTGGAGGCTAGTGGGACTAGGAGGATGGTTTGAATGCTTACTTGGTGACTTATGTGATTATTTGATTATGTGATTGACTGTTTGTGCATACTTGTGTTTATGTTACAGATACATGGATTCGACTGATTCAGGTGGTTCAGACATCACCGACCCCAGGCGTATTGTATCAGATGACCTGGAGTCGTCAGAGCATGAGGTTTATACGTCAGACTTCACCAGCACAGATGAGGATGACTTTCAGCCATTCGCCTTACCCGATGGCGTTGATGAGCTCCCAGTTGGTCCTATAGCCGGGGATCTACCTCTGGCATTGATCCCTGCTCCTATGCCCTTAGCGGCTTTTCCTGCGTACGGTTTGCCTATCGACGACGAGGAGGACGACGTCGATATGTTTGAGGAGGAGCCTTTCGAGGAGGATGCTCAGGGCGAGGCCCTTCCTGCCGCCGATCCCTTGTTGATCGCAGACGCTCCCGCAGCGGAGTCGCCTGCTCACTCTCCAGTCGCGGACTCCTTTGAGTCTGTGGCTTCTGTACCCGCACCTGCTCATAGTGCGCAGCACTTCTCCCATGGGTCCGATTCTGACCAGGCTTTATCTGTTGCCCCGATACCCAGTTTCACTTTCGACCACGAGGACGTGGAGGATTCCGACCCTATGTTTCCCCCAGGGTTCGACCCCGATCGTGACTTAGAGTTTGTTCCTATGGATCACTTTATGGAGGACCCAGTAGACCCCATTGACCCAGTGGACCCTATTGACCCAGATTTTGAGTTTGAGATGGCTTTCGATGACATCGAGCCTGCCATTGCTCCAGAGCAGGCAGCTGCTTTTGACCCTTTACCCGAGCATGACCCTGTTCATGCTGATATTCCTCTTGAGCCTGTTGATGTTGATCCCCCTGTAGATGTTCCTGTGATCGAGGGCGATCATGTTGCTGTTGATCCTATTGTTCCTTTACCCGTTGGTGACATACCTGCTGATCCTGTTATTGACCCTGTCGATCCTGATATTGCACCTGTTGACCCCGTTATTGCTCCTATCGATCCTTTACCCATCGAGCCCGAGCACGCTCTTTTTGCGGAGCACATGGACCCTCCAGATGAGGAGGCACAGCATGGGTGGATACCGGCGGACGAGGATGTTCCACCGTTTCCCCCACATCACACTGGCACACACCACACTGATTTCTCATTTCAGATTCCACCCTTTGTTCCTCCAGCGGGGCCTGGAGAGGGCTCTTCAGCCCATCCGTTCGGTCATGTACCGATGCCTTTACCGTTCACGCCTCAGATTCCATCTGACCCATTCACTACTGCACCTTTTCGTGTGGCTCCCTTTGACCCCACACGAGAGCCACTGCTTTGGGCACCAGGTTCCCCTATGCCGCCCACTGATCCATACCACAGGTTCCATGTGGGCCACACCATTGAGGATGTATTGATGTCGTTTGTATATCAGCATGAGTCGCACGAGCAGCGACTACAGGAGTTGGAGAGAGCCCATCTGCAGCCATGTCAGTGCCATGGCCGGGCACCCTCTCCGTTGCAGCCATCACGACCTTTACCCCTTGACTACGCTGCCCGTCTTACTACTTTGGAGCAGCGGTTTGCTTCCATTATTCGGACACAGCAGGCGATGGAGGCGGACTGGTTAGAGTTGCGCCGTTTGTTGTATACCCATTTTCCCCCTCCTCCTCCACCACCAGCTTAGAGCTCATCGGTGCCACTTGGGTAGGCGAAGTGAGAAGGCGGCGATTGCTTTTTGTCTGCACAGCATTTTGGGGAGACTACATTATGACTTGACTTTTGTTATGTACTTGATGTTGTATTGATACTGACGTAGCTTTTGACAGGGGTGATGTAGCCCCTAGTGATTGATGATTGTATGTATACACTTACGATGTGGTCTCATTTATATATGGCAATCGCAGTTTTCTCACTATATCTGGATTCGCTTGATTACTTGTTTATATTTTAGGACATGGGATGTTGTATGTATGATATTTGCAACATGGGATGTTGGGACATGGGGTGTTGTATTGGCAACATGGGATGTTGGGACATGGGATGTTGTATGTATGATATTTGCAACATGGGATGTTGGGACATGGGATGTTAAGTATAGGATATGTGATAACATGATATGTTACGTGATTATACTATTACTACCGTTATATATGTACGCTATATTACGAACTGATTTACGTATTATAACAACGAAGCCTTACTATGGCCTAACCAACTTAAACCATCTTTTAGAAGATGCCGCCCAGACGCGAGACGCGCATGCCCAATAACGAGGCAGAACTGCAACAAATCATTGCCGCTGCTATAGCACAATATGCAGCATCTCAGCCCGGAACAAGTGGAAGTATTAACCAGGGCAACAATAATCCACCACATGGTAATGTTTAAGTCAATAAGACGTACCATGACCTAAACGGATTTCCTTAGCAAGAAAGCTAATATCTATCATATGTTGCAATGAATGTGCAGGGTGCACATACAAGCAGTTCCTAGATTGTAAGCCCCTCAACTTCGACGGCACAGGTGGTGCGGTTGCTTTCGTTCGCTGGGCAGAGAAGACTGATTCCACCATCCGCATGAGCAAATGTGCGCTCGACCAGCAGGTCACTTACATCTCAGGGCTGTTTCTAGACGGAGCCCTATCTTGGTGGAACTTACAAGTGCAAACACTAGGCGAAGCTGCCGCCTACGCCCTGACTTGGGCCGAATTGAAAGAGCTTATGCGCAAGAAGTACTGTTCCCGCGCAGAAATTCAAAGGTTGGAGACTGAATTTTGGCACCTAAAGATGGATGGACCAAAGGTTGCAGAATACGTCCAGAGGTTTCATGACCTATCTCAAGTGGTTCCTTATATGGTCACGCCTGAATACAAGCGAATTGAGCGCTTCATTTGGGGGTTAGCTCCCCAAATCATTAGCATGGTGACCTCCGCCAGACCGGCAACTATTACGGAAGCCATTGACTTGAGCGTGGCTCTCACTGAGGAGGCAATTCGTTTAAACAAGTTTGATGAAGTCAAGGCAAAGAAGACAGAGACACACGTTGAATCCTCAGGAGATAACAAAAGGAAGTTTTCAAACTTCAAACAGGGCGTCAGTATGGCAGTAAAGAAAGGAAAATCAGCTGGTAGTACCAAGAAAGGGAAAGGGTACCAGGGCACCCAGCCCAAATGCAACAACTGCCAACGCCACCATACTGGCAATTGTAACGTGAAAGTTTGTGAATCTTGTGGAAAACCTGGCCACTCAAAGGAATCATGTTGGGCTAGTACAGGCCGAGGAGGCCAGGGAGGATATATGAATAGAAACGATAGTCGTGGTGGTTTGGGAAATCGCCCACAAGGGAATAATCGAGGCTACAATGCAAATCAAGCCGGAACTGCCAATCAAAACAACCCGCCAGTTGGGGGCGGTGCAGGAAGTGGAAAAAGGTTAGGATGTTTTCATTGCGGTGACGTTGGGCACTTCAAGAAGGATTGCCCAGGATTGAACCAAGCCCGTGGAAGGGTGTTCCAGATCGGTGCACAGGAAGCGCGCCAGGATCCCAACGTTGTTACTGGTACGTTCCCTGTAAATCAACGCTATGCATCTGTTCTGTTTGATACTGGTGCCGACTATAGCTTCATATCACTAGAATTTAAGAATATACTTGGGCTAGCCGCTAATAAGTTAGACATTCCCTACGTAATCAAATTGGCTAATGGAAAGTTGATAGAAGCCAATGATGTGATCAGAGGCTGTGTGATTGAATTGGGAGAACGCGAGTTTACTCTAGATCTACTACCAGTCCAGTTGGGAAGCTTCGACGTGGTAGTAGGGATGGATTGGTTAACGAGTAACAAGGCTGAGATAGTATGTCACGAGAAGGTTATTCGCATTCCAACCGAGGATGGTGAGACCATTGTTGTTCATGGAGAGAAGCGTGAGACGCCGTTGCGGATTATCAGCTGTCTGAAAGCAAGAAAGTGTATGAAGAAAGGATGTGTTGCTTTCCTAGCACACATTGTGGATAAGAAGGCTGCCGAGCCGAAGATCGAAGACATCCCTGTCGTAAGGGAGTATCCCGAAGTTTTCCCAGAAGACCTACCCGGACTGCCACCTCAGAGGCAAGTGGAGTTTCACATTGACTTAGTTCCAGGCGCCGCGCCTGTGGCTAAGGCACCATACAGACTTGCTCCGTCTGAGATGCAGGAATTGTCGACACAATTGCAAGAGTTGTTAGACAAGGGTTTTATCCGACCAAGCTTCTCGCCTTGGGGAGCTCCGGTCTTATTTGTCAAGAAGAAGGACGGAAGTTTCCGCATGTGTATTGACTACAGAGAATTGAACAAGCTGACGATCAAGAACAGGTATCCTCTGCCAAGAATCGACGATCTGTTCGATCAACTTCAAGGTTCAAGCTGTTACTCTAAGATCGATCTTCGATCTGGATACCATCAACTAAGGATACAGGAGGAAAGCATCCTGAAGACAGCCTTCCGAACTCGTTATGGACACTACGAGTTCCTCGTTATGCCATTTGGTTTGACAAACGCACCTGCAGTCTTTATGGACTTGATGAATAGGGTTTGCAAGCCATACTTAGACAAGTTCGTGATTGTATTCATCGACGACATCCTGATTTACTCAAAGACGAAGGCTGAACACGAACAACATCTTAGAACCATATTGGAGCTGCTAAAGAAGGAACAGCTGTACGCCAAATTCTCTAAGTGCGAGTTTTGGCTACACGAAGTCCAGTTTCTTGGACATGTGGTTAATGGGGATGGAATTCATGTTGATCCCACAAAGATCGAGGCAATCAAGAATTGGGAAACGCCTACAACGCCAACCGAGATTCGACAATTCTTGGATTTGGCTGGCTACTATCGAAGGTTCATCGAGGACTTCTCGAAAATCGCTCAACCTTTGACGCTCCTCACGCAAAAGGACAAGACGTTTGATTGGGGAATCAAACAGGATGAAGCATTTCAGATATTAAAGGATAAGCTTTGTAACGCGCCAATCTTAGCTCTACCAGAAGGTACTGACGATTTTGTGGTATATTGCGACGCATCGCGTCAAGGATTGGGTTGTGTGTTGATGCAACGTCAAAAGGTTATTGCCTACGCGTCACGCCAACTGAAGGTGCATGAAAAGAACTATACCACTCACGATTTGGAGCTTGGCGCAGTGGTTTTTGCACTAAAGATCTGGAGACACTACCTGTATGGTACGAAGTGCACAATCTTCACAGATCACAAAAGCCTACAGCATATATTCAACCAGAAGGAGTTGAATATGAGGCAAAGACGATGGGTTGAATTATTGAATGATTACGACTGCGAGATAAAGTATCACCCAGGGAAGGCGAATGTAGTCGCCGATGCCTTAAGTCGTAAGGAAAGAATCAAGCCCATAAGGGTTAGGGCTTTGGAAATGATTATACGAACCGATCTTTCCTTGCACATTCGTGCTGCACAGAAGGAAGCTCTCAAGGAGGGAAACTTTGAGGAAGAATATCTCCGTGGAATGGAGAAGCTTTTGGTACCAAACGAGGAAGGAACGTTATGTTTTGAGAAAAGGATTTGGGTTCCTCTATTTGGTAAATTAAGGGAAGTTATTTTCGATGAAGCGCACAAGTCACGGTACTCTATCCACCCTGGATCGGATAAGATGTACCAGGATCTCAAAAATTACTATTGGTGGCCTAGGATGAAAGGCGACGTTGCTATTTACGTGAGCAAATGTTTAACGTGCGCTAAGGTCAAGGCGGAATACCAGAAGCCCTCGGGACTTCTGCAACAACCTGAGATTCCCAAGTGGAAATGGGAACAAATCTCAATGGATTTTGTTACAAAACTGCCAAGAACGCCAAGAGGCCATGATATGATTTGGGTGATTGTCGACCGCCTAACAAAGTCCGCACACTTTCTGCCAATCAAGGAGAAAGACAGTACTAGTAAACTTGCGGAAATTTACTTGAGAGAAATCGTAGCACGACATGGAGTACCCCTCTCGATCATCTCTGATAGAGACGGAAGGTTTGTGTCAAGGATATGGCAATCCTTCCAAGAAGCTTTTGGCTCACAATTGAATCTGAGCACCGCGTTCCATCCGCAAACCGACGGCCAAAGCGAGCGAACGATACAGACTTTGGAAGACATGCTGAGAGCATGTGCTATGGATTTGGGCGGTAGCTGGGATAAACACTTACCTTTGGTCGAATTCTCATACAACAACAGCTACCACACCAGTATTGGTGTCGCGCCTTTTGAAGCCCTATACGGACGCAAGTGTCGATCACCACTATGTTGGGCTGACGTAGGTGATAGACAGCTTGCCGGTCCCGAAATCGTCCAAGAGACGACGGACAAGATTGCGCAGATTCTTAAACGGATCGAAGCCGCTCGCCACAGACAAAAGGCCTATGCGGATCCAAACCGAAAACATGTGGATTTTCAAGTTGGAGAGATGGTGTTATTAAAGGTATCACCCTGGAAAGGGGTGGCACGCTTTGGGAAGCGTGGGAAGTTAAATCCACGCTACATTGGTCCTTTCAGAATTCTAGAAAGAATTGGAACCGTAGCATACAAGTTGGACCTACCTGCTGAACTAAATGGTGTTCACGATACATTTCATGTATCCAATTTAAAGAAAAGTCCAACTCAAGTTGACGTTGCCATTCCTATCGATGAGATTCATGTTGACGACACGCTCCACTTCGTAGAAGCACCTGTCGAGGTCACAGATTGGAAAGTTAACAGGACCCGCCGGAGCAGTGTCAAACTCGTCAAGGTTCGCTGGAATTCCAGACATGGTCCGGAATACACCTGGGAGCGTGAGGACCGGATGAAAGAGAAATACCCCCACTTATTTCCTAAGAACTCTGCATCTACAAGCAGAACTTAAATTTCGGGACGAAATTTATTTAACGGGGGGAGAATGTGACAACCCGCACTAAACCAGGTATCCGTACGACTTAATTACTGATTAATTACTGCTTAATTACTGTGCTTAACTGAAATTGCTAATGAACTGCTACTTGATTTCTAGTACTTATATATTCCTCCATCATACTTTACACACTGTCACTACGCTATTTACATACTGAACCTTAGTGACAAACATGATGCACAAAAGCACAGTAGCATTTGAACGGATAACCTATTGAACATGCTGATAAAGCCAGCATCAGACAGTTACTGTCTCTGAGGCCATTATGAGCTGGGAATAGATTACTACACTAGTAGGGAGTGTAGGGAAGTGAGGAATGTAAAACTGCGTCACTAGGTAATATTTATAGTGACCGGATGTGCCTAAAACGTACTCTGAGTACAAAAATTCAGCACTTTAAATAAAAATTCAGCATTTATCTAAACTAGTAAAGTGCAAAAGGTTGGAAAAATAATACTAGACACTTTACAAAGTGTCGGGAATTCATTGGATCACTAAAAATAATATCAACGACACTTTAAATATTTATCTAGCACATTAACGGATTAATATCCAACCGAACACCCGGACTTTACCCGGAACATGAAAATATTAGTATTTTCACTATTTATATTTTTCTGAGCCAGTCAGGGTCTCCGATTACCCTAACACCCGCCATAACATGTAACATACAACCAACGGAGTTTAACACTTAACTTAACTTGGTTTAATAAAATTAAACTTCTAATTACTAGTTACAATCGAACCAACCCCCCTCCCCATCATAACCGTCCCCTAACCTTGGGAGACACACATTGTACTTAGTTGATTTAATTAGTAAACTTTGTCTAAAATCTTGGGGGCATACAAACCATCGGATAAGAACACCTAAATTGTTTATAAATAATATACATTATCACATGAGAAATTATCACTAACACCACAAAAATTACCTTTCTCCCTTGCCCACCCACTCTCGGCCGAACCCCCTTACAAGCACCCACCCATTTTCGTTTTTTTTTATTCACCCCCATTCCAAGATCGTTCAAGCTTCACGGGTCACGTATAAGGAGCCTTGGTGCACTCGGAACGCGAAGGACCTCTACCGTTAGCTTTTATCCACGCGATTTTTATCAAGATTCTTCCCTAGCCTCGAGCTAGAGGTATATTGTTTAAAACTCATATGTAGGCATATCTAAAGTGGTTAAAAGGAAGTTTGTCGGTTAAATATCAAAAACATACGTTTTGACGCTTTAAAAGACTAGTAAAAAAAAAAAAAAAACACTAAAGTGGTGGTTAATGACATATAACTTGTGTGAGAGTCGTAGGACTTGAAATATGTGATTATTGAGACCTGATCTATGATGTGGTAGCTCGGAGCATCGTTTAACCCGAATTTGTAAGATCATGTATCTTCACATAAACTTGTTTTTGACTAAATACAAGGGTTAAAGGTGAAACTCTACCACACTTAAAAGCATAAACTTGTGTAAAAATATTTTACTTGTGTAAAAGTGATTTGACATGTACAAGATGTTTAAAACTAGCGGATCTACGTATCTGCAAGTGGTATCTTTGAAGGACCACACTTTAAAAGAATCGTATTTTCTAAAGGATAGATCTTGTACTAATAAACATGATTTTACAAACCACAAGTGCATAAGCACTTGTGAAATGAAAAGATCCGACAAGAAACTAGTTTTGTCAAATGTGACTAGAAGTTGTAAAGACAAGTTTCTCTAGAAACGGGGTTTTTACTAAAACGGATTATTTACACACAAGATTCACCAAAAGTAAAGGGATTTACTACTTGTTTTTAGACAAACCACAAGTTTGTGTATTTTTTTTTACGATTAAGTCCATATTTGACTAGTTAGCATGTAGGAAGGTTGTTTGAAATTGTTGGGTTGATTTGATTATTAAAAGAAAATGATACGCTTAAAAGCGTGGCCACCTCCAGTTACAGAGGAAACTCTGGCGAAATTTCCTTAAAAACCTAACACTTAAACTGGTTTGCATTACAAGTGCTAGAATCATTTTTGACATATTGTCGAAACATAAATTTCGCCAAGACTTTATTACTAAATATTCGGAGGTGGGATTTTCACAAAATATTAACGTGATAAATATATATTTTCACACTGTTTATGATTATTTTGTGAAATACATAAATATTATTTTTAAGGTAAAAATAATGCTTACGAATGATAACGACCCCAAAGTAGTACAAACGCTTTCACCATAAATATCTAAGTTACACCGGTAATTTTATTACCACTCGCATGTAAAAACGTAACTTACACAATTACGGAAATATTTATGAACGCGTACTAAAACAACGTATTTTGGATAAATACCTTCATTTTGGGGTTGGATATATATAAAGATTAAGTGAGACTTAATGATGAAGAATTATACGCACATGTATTAAAAATCCCCCCATCCTTGGGAAGGAAAATAACTACCAAGTTTATACAAAATGTAACACGAAATAGTTGTCTAACTATTTCCCGCGAACATAAACTGTAAAGCTAAAGCACGGCCGTCCGTCTAATAGAATTAGCACTTGTAGGTCGTTGCACAGCGTACTGTATTGGAGACGCTTGGTAGAGATACGCATTCACTGTGAGTTCATGTCCCCCTTTTCTCTAACTGTTTTCAGTTTACTTAACCGCGGGGGTGAAATACATGTTACTATGATTTACGAGTACTTTACAACGGTATGTTTAACGTAAGGAGGTGTTATACGATCATGTGAGTGGATAGGAACAACATGGGGCCATTAGTCCTCATGTAGGGACCGAGGGACTGGGTGTAGCGAGCCCAGCCCCCGGCCAAACTAGAAACGGACCGTGGGGTGACTTTGTCCACATACTTTGCCGTGGCGAAATCTGCTAGGTTTGAGTCTCCCTATTTGCACTTCACATATGTCAGTGGCCTTGCAAACCATTGGTGATCACAAGTCCTCTTACACTGCTACATACCACAACTATTTTTATACTCACAAAGGTTTTATATACTCACTTACGCATGAACTCGCTCAACATTATTGTTGATTTTTCAACTCACATGTATTTCAGGAAATTAAACGGATCTGGCACGGTATGGAACGTTTTTCCGCTGCACTGGTCATGAAGTCATCAGGGTTTAGGGTTGTGTCTCTTACCTGGACAAGACACAATCCCTAAATCACGTTTATGTTTTGTTATAAGTTGTAATGTTACTGAACAAGGTTATGGTTGCATGTTAAAAACAATGGTATTGTATGATGTTTTCAAAAAACTTAATGGATGACTTGCATGGTTTTTAAATTCATATAGCTTGTTATGGTTAAGCTATGGTATTAAGAAGTCACACCAACATTAACCGCGCTTCCGCAAAGCCAGGGTGTGACACCCAATTTGATGGCGCCACTCCCCTCTTAACTCCCCTTATTTTTTTATTCAAAAAAAAAAAAAAAACAAAAGCTTTGATTGGTTGATGCTCAGCTGGCCCACCAAACTTCCCCCCTCCTCCATCGGTGAATCCATGCCCAAGTTCAACCCCGAATCGGGACCCCGCAGTGATGGCGGCGGTGTTCCCGATCGGGGAAACCCCTCACCGAAGCCACTCCCCGACTACGCCCCGGACACCCTTAGGGACTTCTTTTCGATCAATGTCGATGAGATCAGATAACAATAGAAGCTCATTGAGGTTTGAACCAAATTTCCGTATTGAAGGAAATTCTCAAAAAAAAAATTGTTCAAATTTCTAATTTTAATTTCCTTCCTTTTTGTTTAATTCAGTTTTTTTAATAATAAATTTTACAATTTTAGCATTTCATATATATATTTTATTTGTTCAAATACATGTAATACACGGGTTATAAAAATCATATCACTTTCATAAAGATATATAGGATTAGTTATTCATAATTCATATTCATATTCATAAAGATAGTTTATTGATGGCTAATATATAATAAAAAATAAGATAATATGTGATGTAACACAACTAGTGAGTCTAGTGAAAGCTAGAAGCATACAAGTAAACACAATCCAAGCGTCGGTCACTCTCTCTCTCTCTCTCTTTTTCTGCAATCGCACAAATCTAGGTTACTTCCTTCACACCTCTATCTTCCAATTCCTTCATCGCAGATCCGAACAAAGGTATCTATCTCTTCCCACTGCTTTATTTCGATCTAATTTCAACTGGGTTTCTTCTAATTTCACCACAATCTCTACTTCACTTGCTTGCATTTTGATTTCCCTTGCTTAATTCCATCAATTACATCTTTTTCTTCTGTTCTGGGACTGATCAGTACGTGGGTTGTGTGAATCTTTATGTTTTGGTTTGGGGTTAATTAATTATCAATGGGTTTGTTGTGTGATCACTTTTGTTACTGAAATTAGGGATTTTTTTTGTTTGTTTGTTTTGGGGGGGGGGGGGTTAGTGTTTTAGTGATGTGGAATGTTAAGGTTTGACTGAAAAGTGGGTAGCTGACTGAACATTGTGGACTATTAGAAGTAAAATGAAGGGGTGTTATGTGTTTAATTCAACAGCATATTGTCTTTAATGAAGCTTACTTAATTTGATCAATCTTTAGGTGTTGGTTTGGGGTTAACAAAAGTGTGTGTTGTATGATCACATTTGTTACTGGAATTAGGGATTTTTTTTTTTTTTTTTTTTGGGGAGGGGGGGGGGGGGTTTAGTTAGGGGTGGTGTGGAATGTTAAGGTTTGACTGAACATGGTAGCTTATTAAAATGAGTAAAATCAAGGGGTGTTCATGTCAATAGAATGTCTACACTAATGAGGCATGCAAAGCTGCTTGGGTAAAGTATGCACGGTCGTGTGGTAGCCTGTTAGGAGATACTATTGCGAAAACGTATATACCCAAAAATTTCTATAGAACCGCGGGGGGGGGGGTCGAAAACGTATATACCCAAAAATTTCTATACGAAAGCTACATACATAACACTACTGAGCGAAAAGTTCGGGGGGTCGGGCGGCCCCTTCTAACCTTCGCCCTTGTAGATATCTCATATATATAACTGCTTAAATGTGTAATTGTGTATACATAGTATTTAACTTAAAAATTATAAATTCTTGTTTACTTTTTGTCTTACAGGTGCTTAGTTCCATTAAGCCTTGTCCAAAGCTACTTGCATTTGCGGAGTTTATCTTCAATATTCATTACTTCTTTACTTCTTTTTGTTGTATCTTTTGGAAAGTGGTTGTACCTCTTTTGCTATGATTTAGTAGCCTTATTTCTACAAGCATGTAAGCCCAGCCACAGTACTCTTTTATCTTCGATTACTTTCTCCGTATTTTTTTATCTTGTTATAATAATCTAAATTTTCATTATCTTCTTTGACGGAACTTGTGAATCTCACAGGCTCACTGCTGTCGGTCATTATCATGAGTCGTAGAATGCTTGATCAGCACAGCAATGGGCATCTTCTTTACAACTTTTCAAGGACCATTGCTAGTCTACTGTTTATTGCTTTGCTGTCTGGTGAACGAACTCCATTGTCTTACAAGTGATGGTATGTCGATTTACGCATATTGAAAAGAAAACTATGTATTTGTTAATGATATTTTCTCTTGAAATGTAATATTATTTGTTTTTGTTTTTTTCAGGTGAGGCTCTTGTTAATTTCCGAACAAGCATTATTAGTTCGGATGGCCTTCTTCGTCAGTGGAGACCCGAGGATCCTGATCCATGTGGATGGAAAGGGGTAACATGTGATTCGAAAACCAAAAGAGTTGTATATCTGTAAGATATTAAAATCTCAAATCTTATCTTGAATGTAGGGCTGCAAACGAACTGAACGAACACGAACAGTTCATTTGTTAAGGAAATATATGTGTTCATGAACACTTATCGAACGAGATTTTATGTTCGTGTTCGTTCATTAAGGAAATGAACATGTTCGTGTTCGTTTGTTAGTTTTAGGCAACAAATGCAAACAAACATTCATGAACACAAATGAACACAAACTAATGTTCATGAACATAAGTTGAAACAAACGAACAAAATTTATTGTTCGTGTTCGTTCATTCATTAAACAAACGAACACAAGGCGGACGTAGCATGTTACTAGGGGTAGCCCCCGCTACCCCTTGACGCTCTGGCGGTAGTGTAAATTTTAGAAAAATTTGACGTTTTTTCGATTTCGTTACCTCTTTTTATATGAAACGTTGCCCCTATAAAGATTTTCTAGATCCGCCTCTCCACTGCACAAACGAGCTTTCCGCTGAACAGTTCATGAATTGTTCGTTGAAAGTTCGGTTCTTTTGCAGCCCTACTTGAATGCATTAGCTACTTTTTTGTTACCGTTTTTTAACACGTCCTTGTTGTTGCAAGTATTGTAATTTCTTCACTGTTCTTATACAACTTTTCAGGAATCTTTCGAATCACAAACTGAGTGGGCCCGTATCACCAGATATCGGAAAGCTAGATCGTTTAAGATTTTTGTACGTGATTTTGAGGCTCTTATCTTGCTATTTTTCAATATATGTTTTTTGCATGATTTTTACAAATACACTATATAAACTCACTAATGAATGCTAATATCCTGTGATGTAGAGATCTTCATTACAACAACTTTTACGGGGCGATTCCTCCGGAATTAGGAAACTGTACAGAGCTGCAAGGATTGTAAGTATTGTCGTTTTACATATTCACAACATGATTAAAGTTTACATTTTTTCTGACATTTTATTTAATATTTCTGTCAAATTTAGTTCTTTGAAATGTAATTATATATATTTCTTTTTTATTTGTAATGATAATGTTATTTTTTGGACAGATTTCTGCAGAATAATTACTTCAGTGGATCTATTCCTACTGAAATAGGAAATCTTTCAAAGCTTCAAACATTGTAAGTTGTGTAAATATCTTCTGTAATTTGTTATAGAGTTAATTACGTTTTTCGTCCCTGTGGTTTGTTGAAAATAACCATTACAGTCTATTCGTGTAAAATGACCATTATACCCCTGTTATTATTAAAAGCTTATTAAAAGGGGCCCACCTTCTTCTTCAACAAACACGCGTGGTCCTTGTGGTTGACCAAAATTTTGGATTTGGTCCCTAGCTTTTCAAAAATACACGGATGGTTCCAGTGGTTTGCATTTTGTAATGAATTTAGTCCCCAACTTTTGCCAAAGGTACATGGATGGTCCCTGTGGTTTGTACTTTGTAACGCATCTAGTCTCTAACTTGGACCTGCTAAAACCTTTAGATTTGTTGGCTGGGGACCAAATCCAAAATTTTGGTAAACCACAAGGACCATCTCAGTACTTTACTCTAAATCTTAATATACAAAAGAATGCCATCTGTATTATTTTCATGCTAGTTTTCTTATTAGAGTTGACAAATCCCCTAAGTGTTTTTTCATATCTCGGCATAATGATCGAATAAACAATCTTAGGTGCTAAGCAACTCTTAATTGTTTTTTTTTTTTTTTTTTTTTTTTTGTTCAACAAACTTATTAGTTACAATGAGCAATATATTACTACACAAAATCATTGATGATTTGTTTTTGTACATTGTAGAGATATCTCTAGCAACTCCCTTAGTGGAAGTATTCCAACATCGCTTGTATATCTGAACAACCTTTCGATTTTGTAAGCATCATATTAATATTTCTTGATATTGTTGATATATATTTTGTTAACTAATGTTCTTTTCGCTTTTGAAGTAACGTCTCCAACAATTTTCTGGCCGGGCCGATCCCGTCTGACGGTGTTCTTGATCAATTCGAAGCCAATTCGTAAGTTCTAACTTCTCGATTCTTATTTAGAAAATTGTTATATGCATGGGATCAAATAAATCACTAAAAGTGATAACTAATGCATTATAGATGGTTAAGATTTTATATTGTCGCACAACTAGTTTCGTTATCTATCATTTAGTGCTCACTTGTAAATAAAACATTAACTGTTGAATTACATTACATATATTATTAAATGCATATATTATTAACTTGCATTTGATTATGCATTATGGTTTGTACCTCATGCTTTGTAGGTTGTACCTTACTTTGTCTTTTTTTTTTTACTTTTAACTCTAATAGTTTTCATCTCTTACATGTAACCCCAACACTTTTTTCACTTTCAACTTTAGTCCCATATACTTTTCATCTTTTACAAATTTTTCATTTTACGTTTCGGTCTAAATTTTTCGAGTTAACACGTCGCAACGTGCGTATTTAGTTGAACGTTTTGCCTCTAGTTTTTTTCGTTTGATGGCCGCATTGTGTTTTACGTTTCGGTCTATGGTTTGCGCATCAACACATCGCAACCAACATGCACGGTTCAACATTTTTACGTCTACTTTTCGTTCACTTTTATTTCTTTAGTTTTACGAGTTTTTTCAGTGTTGGTGATCGCTGGCGGCGACAGGGGCATTGATGCTACTTGGCACGTTTTTACTAGTTTTGAATATTTTGTAACTTTTCTAAATAATAGTTTGATGCAACTTTAATATAAATTATTGAAACATGTAATTTTTTTGTCACTCAGTTTTCTTGGAAACCGTGGCTTGTGTGGGACCCATATCAGCCAGTCTTGCAAAAACGATGGAGGTGCAACAGGCTCACATCCTACAGGTGTACTATAAGTTCTTACATAATTTTGCCCCATAATTGCTTTCGTATGAATATAATTTTAAAATGCGCGCATTATGCCCACATAATGCGTGATGCACTGATGCGTTTACGTTTACGTGATGCGAGAATATTGCATCGCTTTCACATAATGCGCTCCAGTGCACACAACATTGTTTGTTTTGTTTTGTTTTCTCTAGATTTTATGAAATGGGTTGGGCTTTCGTCAATAATTAATATCATAGTATGCTTGATATTAGTTATTCAATAATTAACTCTTATCTTCTTGTTACGCTAGTTGTTGTAGTTCAAGTATGTTTTTATAAGTTGTTATGTATAAATAATCTTTTAATATTTTTTTTATAAAGAGCGCATCGTATGTGTGATATGCGCTTGCATCACACATCACACATCGCTCATCAGATTTTTGGACCAAACGCATTGGAGCACATCACGCAATTTAAAAGCAATTAATAATAATATTCTTTTTGTTTTTTTTTTCTTTTTTACAGGAAGTCAGAGCGTGAAGAAGAATTCCGGACGGTTACTTATCAGTGCTTCCGCTACTGTCGGCGCTCTGCTCCTGGTTGCACTTATGTGTTTCTGGGGTTGCTTCCTTTACAAGAAATTTGGTAAAAATGACGTCAAAGGTCTTGCGGTTGATGTCAGTGGAGGTGAGCTTTCACCGATGCTTCACGGATGGTCCCTGTGGTTTACCAAAATTTTGGATTTGGTCCCTAGCTTTCCAAAAGTACACAAATGGTCCTTGTGGTTTGCACTGTATAACGTATTTAGTCTCCAACTTTTTCCAAAAGTACATGGTTGGTCCCTATGGTTTGCAACTTGTAACGCATTTAGTCCCTAACTTGGACATGCTAAAACCTTTAGATCTGTTGGTCGGGGACTAAATGCGTTATAAACTGCAAACCACAGGGTTTTGGAAAGCTAGGGACCAAATCCAAAATTTTGGTAAACCACAAGGACCATCCGTTTACTTCACTCTAATATTTATTTATGAATTCAACCATATTCTGTATTTCTGTTGTAACGAATTATTGTTAATTTAGGTGCATCGATTGTGATGTTTCACGGAGACTTACCGTATTCTTCAAAAGACATTTTAAAGAAAATGGAACCTTTAAACGAGGAGCATGTGATTGGTGCCGGAGGGTTTGGAACGGTATACAAACTTGCAATGGATGATGGGAACGTATTTGCTTTGAAAAGAATAGTGAAACTGAATGAGGGGTTCGATCGGTTTTTTGAACGGGAGCTTGAAATTCTCGGAAGCATCAAACACAGATATTTAGTGAATTTAAGAGGATATTGCAACTCGCCAACATCGAAATTGTTAATCTATGATTACTTATCGGGTGGCAGTCTAGATGAGGCTCTTCATGGTAATATAATTCATCCCTCTCTCTACCAATGCATTATGTGTAAATTGAAAGGTCGGTGCCGACCACCTTTCGGATTTGACAAAAATCACTCCCAACTTTTCTAAACTGACAAAATCCACCCCTCAAATTTCTAATTTGACAAAAACCAACTTTCTAACTTGACAAAAATGACCCGCCCACTTTCTAACTTGATAAAAAAAGGCCCCCATACTTTCTAACTTCTCTTTAACCCTCAAACTTTTGACATGTAACCCATTCTACCAATCTACACCCAAACTTTGTGATAATGTTAGAGGTAATCCTTCAACTTTGTGAATGTCACTTTGACCCCCTCAAGTTTCTAAAGTTTCGTGCTTGCTCTAAAGCTAATTTCATACGTTTTTATTTTTATGGATGTATCGGTATAAATTTGAGTTCGTCTACTTTCTAACGTAAATTTTTGTTTGAAAACGAGTCGGGTCAATTATAAAATGTTTTTTAGGTACATTTTGAGTTGGACTACGTTTTGACGTAAATTTTGTTTGAAAACAAATCGGGTCAAATGTAACACGCTTTGATTCGACGGTATAAATTTGAGTTATCATACGTTTTGACGTAAATTTAGCTAGGAAAACGAGTCCGGTCGGTTGTAGTCCATGCGTTATCATTTCGCGTACGCCGCCGCAACGCGCGGCGGGTAAAAAAATTAGTTTTGTGAGGTTAGGATGTGCGAAAGCACATAAAGCAGATATATATTCTTCCCATCACACAAGTAATTATAAATAATAATTAATTATGATGTCATGTGCAGAAAAAGCCGAGCTTTTGGATTGGGATGCTCGGCTAAACATAATAATGGGAGCTGCGAAAGGGCTGGCGTATCTGCATCATGATTGTTCTCCTCGAATCATACACCGAGATATAAAGTCGAGTAACATTTTGCTTGACGGAAATTTTGAGGCTCGGGTTTCAGACTTTGGACTTGCAAAATTGTTAGAAGATGAAGAATCTCACATCACAACCATTGTTGCCGGAACTTTTGGATACTTGGCGCCAGGTAGGATCATAAGTTTTCGTTGCATGTTACATATTCTTTTTCAAACATTTAATTGTATACTGAGTAAAATGCCATTTTTGTCCTTGAGGTTTGGCCAGTTTTGCGACTTTCGTCCAAAGGTTTGTTTTTCCGCATCTGGATCCAACAGGTTTGAAATCTTGCCATTTTCACCAAGCTCGTTAACTCTATCCATTTCTCTTCGTTAAGTCAAGGGTATTCCGTCTTTTTTGGTAACTTAAAGGGCAATTCAGTCTTTTTCGGGGGTAATCGGTCTTTTTACATAAAGTGAAAAAGACCGAATTGCCTTTTAAGTAGCAAAATAGACGGAAATACCCCTGACTAAGCGTAGAAAAATGGATGGAGTTAACGAGCCGGATTAAAATGGCAATATTTTAAACCTTTTGGACCCAAATGCGGTAAAACAAACCTTTGGACGAAAGTCGCAAAAGTAGCCAAGCCTTAGGGACGAAAATGGCATTTTACTCTTGTAAAATAGATGATTGTTCAGAAACGGATTTCTAAGTTGCGTATGTTGCTTATTTTCTTTATTATGTTTGTTGCAGAGTATATGCAGAGTGGTAGAGCAACGGAGAAGACCGATATTTATAGTTTTGGAGTGCTTGTGCTTGAAGTTATAAGTGGAAAAAGGCCCACTGATGCATCGTATATCGAGAAGGGTCTTAATATTGTTGGCTGGGTACGTTTTTTTTTTAATTTTTATATATTACAAGTTAAGGAAGTTAAATTGTCGCAACCACAAATATAAAGATGCAAAAACCTTCACTTATGCTAAAGTCTTTTGGGATTAATTTTTTTTTGAAAACAATCATAATGCACATATACATAACCTATGATTATTTTTGTATGGGTCACGTGCAATTTTTTTACCAATAAAACTTTTTTTTTTGTAAGTAAATAGTATTATAAAATAGAGTAAAATGCCAAAATCGTCCCCTGAGGTTTGGGCACTTTTGCCTGTTACATCCACAATAAGATTTTTTTTTTTTGGTTTTTTTTTTGTTTTTTTTTGTTTTGTTTTTTTTTTGTTTTTTTTTTTTTGTTTTTTTTTTGGTAATTGGACCCCTGACGTTTCATTTTTATTGTCATTTTCATCCAAATCGCAAACCCAGTTAAAACGTATCATTAACTCAGGGACGATTTTGGCAATTTACCCTTCTGTTTTTCTGTTTTTAATTTTGTTAGTTTTCTTTTTTATCTTTGAAGAAAAACAATAAATGTAATTATGAATATATTATATATTTTATCTTTATTTCAATTAGTTTGTCTTTAATGTTTGATCGCACTCTTAGAAGTTTTTTTTCCTTGCGTAACAAATGAATGTTATTTACAATTATATATATATTTTTAAATTCAGGTTACTCGAACTATTACAACTATGTAACTGTTTTCTTCTATTTTCAGTTGAATTATCTAATAACGGAGGATAGGCAACGTGAGATTATCGACGTGAACTGTGCGGGAGTCGAGTCCGCAACCCTAGACGCCGTACTTTCACTTGCAATTCAATGTGTGTCATCAACTCCAGAAGAACGACCCACCATGCACCGTGTGGTTCAAACGCTCGAATCAGAGATCATGACTCCATGCCCAAGCGACTTCTACGATTCCAGTTCCGATTAGGTACTACTTTCACCACAACAATCAAAACCAGTTTATGTTTTATATTATGCACAACGAAGAATCTTGGCAAGAACAGGGTTAAGAACTTCAAATCGGTCTGCCAATTGCTCGATACTTTGTATTCTTTGAGCAGATCGTCGGTAAGATTTTGAAGCATCATATTCTACAAGTTTGTTTCTTTTGTGGTATTTATGCTCGATTTTCTTGCCCCTGTGATTATTTTCTTTCTTGCCTTGTTATATTGAGATAACGGGTGGGTCTTGTTGCTGCACCTTTTCGTCACCGAATGTATATTGATGGTAGTTTTAACTTATTTAATGTTGCTTTATATTGTTCATGCCATTTTTTGTATCATATGTTTCTTGTTTTGATCGACATTGAGAAGTTTGTCTTCCGATAATGTTCCACGAGGTGTTATTATGTTATCTTTGGTGGTTGTATAGTTTCATGCTTTTACATGAGTTGATATTTTGTAATATGACTTAAAATGCGTCGAATGAGCATTTTTAGTGTTAGGAGCGTGTAAAAATTTACCCGTTTGTCAAATCAACCAAAATAAACATATCATAGCGACAACGGTTTGGTTTTTGCTTTCGAGTGCTAATGTATAAACTGGACCGGATATCAAACTGGTCACACTAATAATTTTTGGCTGTACCAATTGTACAGTAATAATTTTTGGCTGTACCAATTGTACCAAGTTTAAATACAGGATGATGGCATAACTAATTTAGAAACATCATCATCATCATACTCAGTAAATTCCACCAATAGCAAAGCTAAGGTAGGGTCTGAGGAGGGTAAGATGTAGACAGCCTTACCTCTACCCCCTAGAAATAGAGAGGCTGCTTTCAGTGAGACCTCCGGCTCGATAGTAGTTTTGCATCAAGCCTTGGACATAAGGCACATAACATTCATCAATTGAGACAACTGCCGATTAGTGCATGTACCCCCTTGTCTCTCGGCTATCAACGCTACTACATGATGCATGATTAACCATCCCCCTTTTAACGTTATTTTCATGAAATTAGTAAAATAACGTTAAAATTAGTGCACTTTCACTTTTGTCATCCGAGCGCCCACACATATATACATTATATGCCCATACCGCAAGCGGGGCGTTGCATAACTAATTTAGAAACATATTTGTATATTACACAAAATTTTAATAGCATATTATTGTGTTTTTACTGATAAGAATAAAGAGATCTTATTAAATAAAAAAAACAATTAAAGGACTTTTTTGGAGTGGGTAATTGATTTAGCTAACTAAGAAATAAAATACCAAACATTTTATCTTAGATCAGTTAAAATTAAGGTTTCAACTTTCAAGTTTAAATAAGTATGCAACTTTTTTAGTTAAAATTGATCCAACCACTAAATCGGTTCAATCGCCACACAAAAAACTAACAAGCCTAGCTAGTGTGGGTTTAGGGGTCAAGTCTTGGTTAAATTTTGAGTCTGGAAAACAGTCCATGGCTGTTTGTCTGAACGTCAGGGCCGATAGATGTGTTCGTCTATGCCTTAAATTCTTCAAATGTTCTAATCTGAGTTATGCTGTAGAACAGTATGTTGATCTATTCGCATCAAGTCGATTGTCTCTTGTAATGGGAACATAGTGTCCTCTTCTTAACCTTTTTCGCTTAAAAAATCTGTTTTTTTTTTTCGTCTACATTATCTTTCCGTGGCTTGTTCGGATCAACCACTTCATATCCACTACTCAAATTCTCCTGAAGATCTCATCCAGTTAACCACCTTTTTATTTAAATACTTTTATTTAGTATTTATGTGGTCTTTCATTTCTTAAAAGCCAAAACTGTTCCGATGAAAGTAGGAAATAATACGGTTCCAAGATATACATGCTTGTTGCAAGCTTCTTACAATAGCATTTGAATAAACGCAATGGCTCAATGGCGGACTCACATAGTATGACACTGGTACAGAATGCTTTATAACATCCTATACTTGGTTTATTTATAATTTACATATTCTAATTCGGGTCAAACTGATTCACCAAATATTTTTAAAAGTTAAAGCCTATAAAAAGAACCTTGAATCCCTACTTCACCCCACTTTATTCTTCACCTTTTGTTACGGTTCAAGTCTGAGTGATGACTGATGAACTTTGCTCTCTTCATCTTGATTCCCTACATCAGCGTTTATTTGTATGCGTCTTCAGAGAAAATGTCACCGAAATAAGGCAACATTCAAACCCAAACGGCCAAACTTGAAATATTTGAAGACGCATACAAATAAGGCAACATTCAAACCCAAACCCAAACGCCACTGCTAACCGCCTTCTGTAACCAAAAGGTTGGCCTATGTACGACATCTTCATGCTATCTTTTATAATATTAACTAGCAAAAGATTTGCGCGCGTTGCGGCGCGGGTACATCGCAGACGTCGAACGGATTAGTCCAAACATTATGTAATGCGTTAATCATATGAAAATGTTCGTATCATCATATTCGATTGAACTCAATGTAATCTATAGTTGCATTGCAATTGGATAAAAATATAAAGTAAACAAAGTTTATATCGTACAATCATAACGTATTATATGCAACCCAACTAACTCGAATTTGTACCGTCAAGTCAAAACGTTATTACATGAGACCCGATTCATATGTAGGAAATATACAAAATAAAGCACAAAAGCGTATACCATATTTACGTCGAAAGGTGATGCAAGTTTAAAGTTGAGGTGTCCGTATAAAGTATATGGTCCATAAACAAAAATTACCTAAGTAGAGGGCAAAAATATAGGTTACAAAAGTAGAGGGTAAAAAAGGAAAATTATATGTGCAAAAAATGCAAATTAGAAAAGTAAAAACTAAAAAAGTAAAACTTTCAAATTACCCAAGTAGAGACCAAAAATATAAATTACAAAAGTAGAGGGTGAAAAAGGAAAATTATATATGCAAAAATGAAAATTAACTAACAAAGAAAAAACTTTCAAATTATCCACCGACTTTCAACTTTGAGATGTATAGAAATAGAAATTTCAACATGAGTGAACATCAAAGTGATAGAATTACATCATGTATCATGAAAACTAAAACTGCTTACACGTTTATTTATAACATTTTGAAAATATTCAGCGCGGATTGCGAATCCAAATACTGACTGATTTCATGAATTTTAAAGTGCACCATGCCTTACAACATGAGGCATACCATAAATGATGCTATTTACGCGATACAACTTAAAACATGTCTCTAATGAGCATTCTTATCGCAAAGTCTCGGTTGTTACATGAAAAATGAATCGACAACCACCCGTTTCAAATATATATGTCCACATTTACAAAATCCGAAAGCCTTTCTACAACATGCGAATTAAAGTCAAATGAAAAACGTAACTCCATCATTCCCCAAAGAATTGTGACAAGTGCAAACATGTTTAGGAACATGCTTGAAATCAGCAAAGAAATAAAAGTAGAGTTTACTTGGTTGCCTGTGCAATTATATTGCTTATTGAATTAGCTTCTTCTTTTGCAGCCTCAACTAAAGAATCCTGCAAAAGGTAAACAAAGGGAAACCGAAACTTGAAACTTTTTGTTGCAATAGACGTAGTCACGGGTTGATCCCTAACGGGTCAAATAGGCAAAGAGAAAATAGGTCCACAACAGGTTGAAAGTCACCGTAAGTGTACCTATAATGCGTACAACCTACCAAACCATAAATTATTGTAATAATATATATTTTTTAGTCGTATTACACACAAATTATTTAAAAAAGAGTAAAATGTCATTTTCATCCCTCAGGTTTGGCCAGTTTTGCGACTTTCGCCCAAATGCTTGTTTTTCCGCATCTGTATCCAAAAGGTTTTAAATCTTGCCATTTTCATCTGGCACGCTAACTCCATCCATCTTTCTCCATTAAGTCAGGGGTATTTGTGTCTTTTTACCTATATTATTTTTGTTTTTTATTTAATAAGGGTATTTTAATGCTTGTACATAAAGTGAAAAAGACCGAATTGCCCTTTGAGTTAACAAAAAAGACGGAAATGCCCCTGACTTAACGGAGAACAATAGACGGAGTTAACGAGGCGGATGAAAATGGCAAGATTTCAAACCTTTTGGATCCAGATGCGGAAAAACAAACCTTTGGACGAAAGTCGCAAAACTAGCCAAACCTCAGGGACGAAAATGACATTTCACTCTTTAAAAAAAGATTTAGAAGTTACTGGCAGATGGTGTCTCATGCCAACCCGGCTCGACTCATTATGCGTTACCCAACTTACCCATTTTGCCCCTCTAGTGTTACACATATGGAGGTTTTACCTGTGCGGAAACTAAACGGGCAACTGTCTTCTTGCTTGATTCCTGAAGTTCGCCTGCTATTAAAATCTCATCCAGCATGTAGTAAGCCTGCGACACATAATACAACAAAAAAGTATTAAAAAGATAACCACCCACAAGAGGACTGCAACATTTGATTTCGCAAGTAAAATCCCTTTCGATAAAGTAAGGAATCTTGCGAGCCGATACTGTTAAGTCAGGGGTAACGTATGCCATGAAATCCAGAAAAGAAACTGTATCAAGTGGATGAAAGATAAAATCATTTACCTTCTGAAAACTGAAGATCAAGTCCAGCTCACAAACCTGGCAAACAGTAGTTTCAAAACAGTGTGAATTTCCGTATAGAGTACAATGCCATTTTCGTCCCTGAGGTTTGGCTAGTTTTGCGACTTTCGTCCAAAGGTTTGTTTTTCCGCATCTGGATCCAAAAAGGTTTGAAATCTTGCCATTTTCATCCGGATCGTTAACCCCGTCCATTTTTCTCCGTTAAGTCAGGGGTATTTCCATCCTTTTTGTTAACTGAAAGGGCAAGTCGGTCTTTTTCACTTTATGTAAACTCTCTGGAGATGTGTGAAAAAGACCAAATAGTCCTTTAGGTTAACAAAAAAGACGGAAATACCCCTGAATTAAAGGAAAAAAATGGATGGAGTTAACGAGCCGGATGAAAATGGCAAGATTTCAAACCTTTTGGATCCAGATGTGGAAAAACAAACCTTAGGATGAAAGTCGCAAAACTGGATCAAGATTTTAGGTACGATTATCAATAGCATTTTAAGTTTTGATGGCTCACACTTCCAAAGTAACGATCAAGAATCTCAACGAAATGATGAATGACTTCAAGGATCTCGAGTTCATTGTCATCCTGATTAATGCACATACAAAAGTAGAGGCTGGCATATCTGCAAAACACAATGAATAAGTTTAAAACCAATCACAAAAGACAGACAACACAAGGAGGATCATTAGAAAACGAAAACAGAAAGCAAAGTTACCGTTTATAAACAACTTTAAATCCCCTCCACTCGACAAAGTTGCAAAGCTTGGGGCCACGCGTGAGAATCATCCCACTGAGCTCTCGTATCACCTTTTACATAAATATACTCTTAGGTTAACCAAGTGTTTATCATATAAAGTTAACTATAAAGCATTTCATCTGAGTGTAAAGAATATCACGTTCTTGATTAGAGTAGCATACCTTACTTCTTTCCTTCTGGGAATAAGGTGAATACCACTTTGTCAGTCTAACCTTTCCTTGCCGGCTTATTAAGAGAACAAAGTGAATCTGCAACAAGAAAATAACTGTCAGCCTCACATTTCCATTATTATTTTATTCTTCTTAGAGGTATTCACGTGCAATTAAGAAAAAAAAAATCATTTTCTCTACTAACTAACTGTACACTATGCTTAAGCCTAAGCAGACGAGCACCACTGATGGGCGCATGGTTGCAAACTGCTAACTTTACTATTAAGCCTCTAACTAGCATCCAATAGGTATGCATGGTGATCAAATTAAATGTTCCAAGTAAAACAGGGTGATGCAGTGATGCACCTAGAGATTTTTTGACATCAAGAACACTATATGTGTTCTTCAATGGTTGTTTCTTTATTGTTTGGTCAGCTGTTCTGTTGACAGGTTTATCTTTCAAAGCTTAGGCTCCTTCTATGTGACCACAAACAAGGCATTCTGTTAGGGTCTTTTCCCTATTGTTTTGAGTATTATAAGCTAGGGTGCTCTCAGACTTATGTAGTCTAACTATGACTGTGATTAATAATAAGCTATGATGCCACAAACACACGCATCTGGACATTTGAAGAAAATACAGGAAATACTAAAAAAGCTGATGTAATTGTGCACCCATAGAGGCAAGCATGACTAAAATTTAGATCTTATTTGAGGCATGAATGAACTAAATTAGCAGTGTCTAATGTCTATAGTAGACAGATAAAAAAATCTTTGACAACTTTCAGGCAAGACCCGTCTTCATAAGAATCATAACCAGAGTAACAATCATAAATCCAACTTCCTAACTGAAAACCTGTAAATCCATTAACATTATCATTGTATATGCGGCCTGGAAACTGTTGTCAGACGAAAAAAATCAGTCAATAAAACAATATCCATGTAATGTGACCGCTTCGGTAAGTACACATGCTACTCAAACAATGCTCTAGTCTAAAACCTCTCTCTACTGTTCCAATCATTTTATTACTTCCTCAACTCCTTAAATAAAGCCTCACTTTGGAACAAAATGAAAGATATGTTGCTGCCAAATTACAATTTATAATATATAATAATAATAATCATCATACTCGGTAAATCCCACCAATAGCAAAGCTAAGGTAGGGTCTGAGGAGGATAAGATGTAGACAACCTTACCTCTACCCCGTAGGAATAGAGAGGCTGCTTCCAGTGAGACCCCCGGCTCGATGGTGGTTTTGTATCAAGCCTTGGACATAAGGCACATAACACTCGGCAATTGAGACAAAGGCCAATTAGTGCATGTACTCCCTTGCCTTTCGGCTATCAACGCCACCACATGATGCATGATTAACCATCCCCGTCTTTTAACATTATTTTCACGAAGTTAGTAAAATAACGTTAAAAATAGTGCACTTTCACTTTTGCCCCTGAGCACCCACACATATATACATACATATATACATTATATGCGCATACCGCAAGCCTCTCTATTCCTACGGGGTAGAGGTAAGACTGTCTACATCTTACCCTCCTCAGACCCTACCTTAGCTTTGCTATTGGTGGGATTTACCGAGTATGATGTTGATGCGCATACCGCAAGCGGGGCGTAGCCAAATTACAATTTCAGTACACAAAAAAACATTTCAAATTCAGTGCAAATTTACAATGTCCTCAGGCAACAATAACACAGACAGATCACAATTCCAATACAAAAAAAAAAAAAGAAAAAGAAAAAAAATCAGTACAAGTTCAGTGCAAAAATTACAATGTCCTCAAGCAGCAATAACACAGACAAATCACAATTTCAGTAAAAAAGTATATACATCAGTACACTTTCAGTGCAAAATTGACAGCATCCTCAAGCAACAATAACACAGACAAATTACAATTCCAGTACAAAAAAAAACAAGTCAGTACAATTTCAGTGCAAAATTTACAATGTCCTCAAACAACAATTACAGAAATAAAATATCCTCTCTAAATAAAACCCTAGGTATACGAAAATGATCATACAGATCCTAAATTCCTCATTATATAATAATATTTTGCAATAACGTAATTATCAAAAGGAGAAGGCTGTGAATTCTCACCATTGTTAACACTATACAACAGAAGCTTCCGATCCGATCCGATCTGTGATCCGATTGAGAACTGTATTGGCGAACACGAAATCACATTATTTGTAAGACAATCAAAATGCGGAATGCGTATGAATATGCAAATCGAAATGGAATGATAATACTAATGATGAAATGATTGAGGTTATTTCTAGATCTAGTGAGAGAAACTGAACCTTTTAGAGAGAGAAAGTGATGAGTTGGATTTGGTTTGTTAGTCGCCGGTGAAACGGAGAGTAGAAATCCGGTTTGGTGTATAAACTGAAAGTGTAAGTTTCATTAACACCCCTAAGCTTTTTAAATGTTTTCATTAATATTATATTTTGGTTTTAGGTTTTTTTGGTCTGGTTCAATATTTGGAATATTATATTTCGGTTTTAGGTTTTTTCGGTCTGGTTAAATATTTGGATTGGGTCACATAATAAAAAGTATACAACCAAATCGATTAGAGAGTACATGATGATATTAAGTCATACAAAATCTAAACGTGTGTGTTCTATAATGAGAATTCTAACATGTATCTTCGACTTCTGCAAGAATAATTTTTGATTTAAACCAATTTGGGTGTTATTGGTAAATGACCAATTGCATCTTCTAATTTCTCTTTTTGACTTTCGCAAAGTTTGTTGTAAGATGCACAAACGACATACATTGAATGCCCTGTTATATAAAAAAAAATCATAGCATGTGTATATTTGTTTGTAAGCGTCACAACAAAAGTTGAAATTGTTAGCAAAACAATATTTTGAAATTTAAGCTCTCAGTATGCTAAACTTCCCAACAAGGGGCACAATTTTGTAGGGGTTGAGGGAGCACCCGATCTCCCGAACTTTTTGCTCAGTAGTGTCCGGTATGTAGTTTTCGTATTGAATTATTTAGGTATATACGTTTTCGACCCCCCAATTTTATAATTTTTTTAGGTATATACGTTTTCAACCCCCGATCGAAAATCTAAAGCTTCGCCACCGTTACCAACCATGTTACCTGTTAATCATAACCTTCACATCTATCCTTAGTAAAACTCAATCCACATTACCTTGTTCACGAGTGTTGGTGTAAGTGGTGATGGGTTTATTTTTGTTCACGAGTGTTAGTGTAAGTAGTGATCGGTTTATTTTAGATGGGCTTCTTTAGTTGCGATATCATATAACTTAATATTATATAATTAAAGAAAACTTACTTAATGTATTTTTATATTATATAAAAATATAAACCTGTGTATTACACAGATTAAATATAAAAAAAACTTAGATTGAATAATATTTTAATTTATAAGTGTAACAAACCCGTGTACTACACACATTAAATATAAAATAAATATAATTATAAAGTTCTATATAATCCTTATCACACAGTTAAAAAGATTTAATAATAGTACAATCTAATTATTGTGCCTTTTAGTATTAATATAAATATAATGTGGTTTGGTAAAAAAAAATATATATTTATTGTATTTCTTTTTACTTTATAATTAGATTTAAAAAAAGTGCATCCTAATCTGGTTATTAACATATTCAAATTAAATTTATTATAATAATAAGGATAATGATTTAAAAAATATTTTTAAATAAAATATAAGTATAAATTGTAAGGTTGGTGAGAGTGACACGTGACATTAATTGTAATCCTTAGAAGTTAGATTTGACGTTTTTCATAACTTTACCATCTTTATCAATAATTAACAGTTAAAATCATTTGATTTTAGAAATATATAATTTTTTTGAACGACAAATTTGGATCACTGACAAACCACTGAAGTAAAAAGAAATACAATAAATACAACATCAACAACAATAATAATAGTTTTGTTATAGATAAACAAACTATTGATTAAAAGGATTTTAGAAATATATATTGTGTTAAATAATAAGACATGTGGTTAATCTTAATGACCTGTGATATTAAAATAAAGTTAATGCATTATTATAATAATACATAAATAATTAAAATGGAGATATAACAATAATAATAATAATAATAATAATAATAATAATAATAATAATAATAATAGTTTTGTTATAGATAAACAAACTATCGATTAAAAGGATTTTAATCTTTTTAGTATATATACGAGTAAATTACTTTTTGAGTCCCCGTGTTTTAGTGGTTTTAACCACTTGAGTCCAAAATCAAAAAGTTTAACGCTCTGAGTCCCTAGCCTTTTATTTTATAACGTTTTAAGTCCAATTTTGTTTATTTTACAAACGATTTGAGTCTAAAAAATTGGACTCAAAATGTTAAAATTTGGACTCAAATGGTTAAAGAAAATGCTTATAGGGACTCAGATCGTTAAACTTTTTACTTTTGGACTAAACTAGTTAAAACTACTAAAACACAGGGACTCAAAAAGTAATTTACCCTATATATATTCATATAAATACAAAAATATTAAAAAAATATAATGACCCTTTATCGTATGTCATGGAGGTAAAGATAAGGTTGTTCTCTAATATGTAAGAGCATTCACATCCAAGGTATCAAATTTTGTGAGTGGTGTTTTTAAAATATAAAAAGTATAAAAAGTGGTTGTGAGTGGAGGAGAGAGAAAATGTTACTGTTCATCTGTATATTTGGGGGGACACTGTTCCCGCCCTATAATTTTTTAATATATTTTAAAAGTGGTTGTGAGTGAAGGAGAGAGAAACTGTAATGATAAAGGTATAAAAAATATTATTTAATTGAAAAGGAGAGAGAAAATGTAGTGTTTTTTAGTGTAATTTAGGGTGAAAATATGATGGAATGGATGTGAATGCTCTAAAAGTGCCAAATTCAAGAGATATATGTTTATATAATTGATTATTTGGACTTGTTTATTAAACGTAGGATAATTGTACTTATATTAATTTACTTATTATTATTATTTATTATAGTTGAGGTAAAGCTAAACTAAAGTCTAAAACATTACATCCCATATTTTATAATTTTTGCAACAAGTTTTTCATGGATTGTGTGTGAGCATGTTCGAACTCATATTGCTTTTGTTGGCATATAGGATATCTAAAATTTGGTTGTTGTGGGGACTGGGGGAAATTGTGGGAATAGCGGGTATCCTTTGCCAAGATATCTAAAACTTGGTTCTTGTGGGAATAAAAATGTGTTCGAGTTCAGGCGTGGGAATGAGTTTGGGTTTAGGTTCTCATAGGTAGACCCTTCGTTGAGCAACTAAATGTAGGAGTTTGGATTAAGAATTGTCAAGATTGAAAGAAAGAAGAGTTGAATGTGTGAATAAAATTGAAACTTGTTGATTAACCTGCTAAGAACAATTTTTTTTAGGCTTGCGAAATTCAGGGTTGGTTTTCTTTGATGAAGAACCACCTTGGCATCTTGTATGAATTTGGGCGTAGAGATTGTGAAAAATTTGTGTGTAGAGAGAAGAGGTAAATGATTGGATTTGGGTGTAGAAATTTTGTAAAATTTGGTTTGTATTTAAAAGGTTTGGTAAAAAAATTCCTAAGTTTAACGCTCACATGACTGTTGTAGTGTGTTTCCCCAATACCCCGATCATCGGAGAAGAGTTACTGAGGTCCAGTGAAAAAATTCACCGCGGTGTCGGGGGTGGTGTTCCTAGGGTTAGATGTCACCGACCCCTCCCCGGATCCCACTCCATGTGGCCTTATAGTTATTTTGGCGATTCAAAGAAATGAATGAGGTAAGTATGATTTGGGAGGAAAATGGTAGGTGAGAGAGTTGACATCTGATAGAAAAAACGTAGCAATAAGCACGAGTAGTTGTGAGATGGAAGTTAAATAAATTTATTTTAAAAAAAGTTTAATAAGTTAAAAAAGTACATAAACGAACTTGTATAATTTATAAGTTAAACTGGTTTTTTTTTTATAAAATTAATTAAGTAATGGATTTAAAAAAGAAAAAGAACATAATTCTACTGTTCATCTCTCTACTTCACTCCACCACGCCTACTCCCAGGTCATCTCTCCACACTTTTATCTAGGGATGGCAAAAGTAATGAGTTGGGCATGTTTGAGTCATGAGTTAAAATGGGTTAAATGAGTTTTTTAAGAAAAATGTTAGGATGAGTATATGTTAGAATAAGTTTGGGTAAAGATGAGTTTACTAAAGGTTAAGATGAGTTTGGGTAAATATTGGTTCGACTTTCGATGATGACAGACAAAAAATAAAATAAAAAATGAATGAAAATAAAAAAAACAAATTTGAAAAAACAAAAAAAAAATAAAATAAAAAAAAAATCTGAAAATAAAAAATAAAAACTAAAAAAATTCAGAAAAATAAAAAAAATGTTAAAAAATAAAAAAAAAGTAAAAGGTAAAAAAAATTAGAAAATTATTAGAATCCAAAAATCAAAAAAGTAAAAAAAGTAAAAATCACCAAAAAAAATCAAAAAATTCAGAAAAATAAAAAATTAAAACTAAAAATACAAAAATAAGAAAAAATAAAAAATTTAAAATTTAAAAAAAGAGTTAATTACATAGTTAGTCCCTATGGTTTACACAAAGTAACATACTTAGGTACTAATAGTTTAAAATCACATTCTTGGGTATTAACTTTTCAATTTGTAACGTTTGGAGGTATTAACTTTATTTGTAGGTTTAAAATCACATTTAGTATCTAAGTATGTTATTTTGTGAAAACCACAGGGACTAACTATGTTAATACCCTAGAAGTTAATACCTCCAAATGTTACAAAATGAAAAGTTAATACCCTAAAATGTGATTTTAAACTATTAGTAACTAAGTATGTTACTTTGTGCAAACCACATGGACTAACTATGTAATTAACTCTAAAAAAATCCAAAAAAATAAAAAATAAAATCCCAAAAAATAAAAAATTTGAAAAATAAAAATAAAAAATAAATAAAGAAAATAAAAATAAATATAAAAAAACTAAAAAAATCAAAATTTTTTTAGATATTTTGATTTTTCAAACTTTTTTTATGTTTCTAATTTTGTTTAACATTTTTTTATTTTTATTTTTTTTATTTTTATTTTTCCGAAAATTTTGATTTTCTGGTATATTTAATTTTTTAAATTTTCGTATTTTTTCTATTTTTTTTACATTTTTCTTGTTGTAAAACAACTAAACCTATTAGCAATATAAAAAGAATGAGGAAATGTAAATATTATTGATTGATATATCTACACCATATACAAATGCCACTATATATAGGCACATGCATTAATACAAAAGAAATCAAAGAGATAGGAGTTATAGGAGTTATACATGTGGAAAGTCACTATATAAATGATACATTTATAACACTCCTCCTTGACTATCCACATACCTTTAATACGCTTGGTGATATATGCTGCCTCGTTAAAAACCTTGCTAGGAAAACCCATTGGGATAAAACCATAGTCAAGGGAAAAAGAGTGCAGCGCGTATTTTCTCCCCCTGATACTTCTGTATCAAGTATGTTGTCTCATTAAAAACCTTATTAAGAAAACCCAATAGGACAAAACTTAGTTAAGGTAAAAAGAGTGCAACTTGAATACGTCTCCCCCTCATTTTAATATGTATCCTTTAAGTGACGTGTGTCCATCATCCTTGAAAGTCGAATAAAGATTTTGTAGCGAATGATTTGTCTCTTGATCCCTTAATGTGCAATCCTTTATGTTGAGAAATGTTGTATAATCTTCTAACGAGACTTTAGGTGCCTCCTTCCAAAAATTATCATATCCACGACTTTGTTTCGTTACATTCCTGCATCTACAAGACTAACCAAGCTTGTTTTGATGGGTTAGTAAAATATAACCAAATGTCGTTTATACCTGAAATATTTCTTTGAACTTATTCCAATGTCTCTTCGCTTGACAAATGTTATATCATGACAATAAGCTCAAGTGAAAGATATTATAACCATACATAGCTAGCAAAACATATTAATGCATTTATGCATTTAACGATGGTACTTCTAGAATGAGAATCTCTACTTTGATATGAGATGATAATAGGCATTTCTTATAACAAATGACTTAACAACCTTTAACATACTTTAAGGTTCAACTATGTCCATACTAAATATCCAAACATCATCTTCTAGATGTACTTGGTGGATTGGTAAAATATAATTACATATATATGCGAATTGCAGTTCGAGTAATAATTAGACCGTGCCAAGGTCATTCAAAAATTCTCCCTCTAAAATCTCGACAATTTCTCTCGATGATGCCTAGACATCATCACTGTAAACTGCGATTATAGTGAACTTTTAAAAGTAGAACGTCGATAAAACATGGCTAATTTAATCAAACTTATATCCCTCTTTATGCAAATATCTAGAGTTGTATAACACTCAATCTAACTATTTTAGTCCATACATATTCTATGAACTTGATATAGTATGTTCTTGAGGTTTTTGACATCATTAATGCTTCTAGCATTATCAATCCATAAGGGAATTCTTTCCATCTTATCCAAATATGCATGTGCTTTCACTTTTAGAAGTTTTGCTAGATAAACTTGCCCTTTTAACGCATAGATATCTATATCATATGCAAAAATATCAAGAACACTTGCTTTTATCTTCAAAATTCATATTGTACCATGTTTGTACACAGTGTACATTGAGATGCCATAATAACCAGGTACACATTTTCTATGTATGTTTATTGGAGTATTGGTGCACTATAATTACATCCATAAGGTGTTTCAATTAACCTCTTAAGCACTCAAATGCTTTAGGATACTCATGGGGAGTTCCAATTATATTAAATTCAATAACATATACAACATGTATATGTATTCAGATCTGAATTTATATAATAATCATAATATTCTCGAGAACTTATTTTATATGACTTAGTATCAAGTGATGCATAACTTTCATAAGACGCATGTCAATTCTCTTTTATATATTACCAGACTAATAAGATATTGAAAAATGAAAACATCCACCACGGGAGAATACGTCTCCTCATAATCAGTTATAAGCCTTTGTAAAAATTCTTGTGCCACTAATTTTGACTTATATCACTTAATTTGATTTTCACATGATTCGCATAAAAGACACATTTGTATCCAACATATTTTACAACTTTAGTTGTATGGATTGTTGGTCCAGAAACTTTCCATTTCATTAGAGAACTAAACTCTGTCTTATTTGTGTCTTTCTATTTTCGCCAATCATTTCTTAATATTCATTCATAGGCATATCTTAAATCTTGATCCTCGTCATTTAATCATTTTAAGCTCTACATTATATACAAAAGTATAACGACGTCGATTTTTATTCGATTCCATACATATCTTAGACATGATACAACTTATTGAGATCTCTTTATTTTCAGGTACCTGAGGTTCTTATTGAACCATTATGTCTAATGTCTCTGCAGGAGATCCTATTACTATAACCTCGACTTGACCATCTTAATTACTTGCTCCAATTTTCGAGGAATTTTATTATTGGAATCGACTAGTCTACCACGCTTCAGGCGTGCAATAGACTCATTACGAAATATGTGGTTGTCCTCTTGGACACAAATATAACTGGAGCATAAGCAATTGATTATGTGACTTACTTAGTCACTCTATTTAGGTCAGTGAACTTGTATGGTAATTTGTTCTTTAATATTGGTAAATGAATTATACTTTAAATTTCTAGTTCATAGTTTATAGTCTGAGGATCAAGATGACATGATAATTCATTTCACTTTTCACTTTCCAACTGCCTGTTATCTCCCCCTAATGTTGGGAACATTCATTCACTAAAGTGAAAAACCAATGATCCATAAACAAATTTCTAACAAATGGCTTTAAGTATTCAACCTTAGATGATTATTATACCCAACATATTCTTAAACTTTTTAGAAGTCTCATCTTTGTGCGGTTTGGTGGATGAGTTTCAATATATGTCGCACAACCAAAATCTTTGATGAGACATTTTTGGTTCCTGACCAAAAAACCAACTGTATGGGGAGAACTATTACTTGTTGGCTTGATGTGAATTGATGATACTATATATAAAATTACATATACCTAAATGAACTTTTGCTCCTCTCATGATCATTGGCTTTGTAACCAATAGTAATCTGGATTGATATGCTTGCTATCACATTAGCTAAGCCACAATCACACAAGCTTCAGGTTGTGGATTTGATAATCATTTAGACGATGCATCGATTTCAAAATACTAAATGGTATCATGTCGGGATACACATATTCCCTTATTATTTCCAAAATATTTAGGGATCTAAACCATACATTAGTTGGTATATCATTAACTTCCCTTGAGAGCAAATATTGCATGCACTTGACAAGAATAATCTTGTAGTTCTTCTTTAAATTTCACATCATTATTGACTCGGTGTGGTCTAACCGATCATGCCAATTAATCAAATAATCATTATTCATAAAATTTTGATTTATGATCAATATCATAAGATGTGAGATAACAATCACTCCCATAATTCCTCACTACAAGTAGGCAATCTCATTGTGACCATTATTACAATTTTGATAGTCGGTCTCATTATTAACTTGGCTATCTTATAACTTTTGATAGCAGGATCTTATTAGTAACATGATCAGCATTATAAGTTTCTCAATTACATCCATCATCCCAACATTTTCAATGATCTTATAATCATATTCACTTCAAGGAATAATGTAAGTCAACCAGGTTTAATGGTTCGGACAAACGGATATGAAATCGTTTCAAAGTTGTTATCCTTGTTACATAATATTGCTACTTTAGCATATTTGAGAACGACAAATGAAAATTGTTTTATCCGATTTTACCTTGTAAATAATCTTCTCTTTGCATTACACCATAGAGAAGTGATTACATGTCCGAATCATATAAGGTCTAACATCTTATGACCTTTGTAGGACCGGTTTTGACTCCGAAACGATTGCGTAATCGAACGTGTGACGTGCGGAATCCGTACACGAACGTGACCGAACACACGAGACGTAATCTAAACTGTGATTCTATTAGATGAATCTGAAAACGTACAGCACCTGAATCACAAACACAAACTTTCTCTCTCTAGCTTATCTCTCTAGCCTCTAGCTCTCCAAGATGTAAAAATGTCAAAAGTTCTAAATCTAAACCCTAAGGCTCCTATTTATAGGCACAAGATTATAAGGGATTTCCCCTTATTTACAATAATGCCACCTTGCCTATTGCTTACAAATTACAATATAAAGCCTATTTTACTTCTATTTCAGCTACGGTTCCGATTGACGAAGGCGATAGACATTCTGCACTAACAACCTTCTACAAACTCAATATGAGATTTAGGGAGTATGACATCTCGGGTGTCATGTCTAAACTTTTGATTCCCTTTCATGAGAGATATTAAATCAATTTAGATGATCGACTGAATACTACAAATGAGTATATGATAACATATGAAATACACAATATAAAATAAAAGTCGAATTATATAATACATGGCATCATAATATAATATGTAACCACATAAAACAATTTATTATTATCACAATATGTGACCACATAAAAAGTTGGTATGAAAACTTTATGAAATATGCGTTGTTATCACACTTAAAAGCAAATATTTAAATCATGTGTATTACATTTAACCAATTAAAATTTTCACTTTTGATAACATCAATTAAGATAGAAAATTCATTAATTCTGTTATATCCATGGTTCAATCATCTCCATCGAAATCGGCCACAAGACCAAAAACGTTTGTACAAAATAATATTTGTATGAAATACAAATTCATATGTTGAATCAAAATATTAATAACATTACTTGTTAATCTTGATCTTGTAGTAATACCGTATTTTTAAAGCACTACACCATAAAAACCTTTTGTATTTCTTAAATTTTGTGTAGTATTTATAATCATACAAACCACATGTTGGAGCACATATCTAAGATACTTCATAATATTCTTTGGAACATAAATGCATATTTATATAATTCAAGTAGAAACATAAAAAGTATTTTAGCACTACATTAAACAACTAAAAATTTCACGATAACGCTTACTGTTTTATGATCCCTTAAATAGCATTTGAGTTTCAATTCCATTATTTATCAAGACTTATAAATCTTTAAAATGATGTAAAAACAATAATTACCATTTAAGAAATATAACTTTCTTGAAAATCATTTACTAGCATTTCAAACCCATTTTTAAGGATTATAAACTAAATTGAAAACAAACTTACGTTTGATGACTAAATTAATTTATATTAATAAGCTAACTAATTTGCTTTTAATTAGAAACAAGATGTGGACATTTTTGTATTTCCTCACTGATGTAAGTGTGTTCTTTTAAAAATTAAATACAAAATATACGTGACTTGCTTCCCTTGTATTTTCTCATCTAGTAGTTGCCTAATTAAGAGATGGGCAGATCAAACGTCATCACCCACAAATCATCTTCCCCAAGATTGTTAGGGTATTAAAGAAAACATAACAATTGACATTTAGTGACAAACTAGAAACGGTCGGGAAGTATTAAAACCTATAGCCCTTTTATATTTCAAACAGTTAATCCAAATATGAAATTAGTAGTTATTATTTATTTATTTAAAATAAATAATTTTTAGTTAATAGTAACACGTCATGAATTCATGAAAATAAGGTACAAATATTTATTAGATAAAATATCGTCATCGTCGTTTGTAGATAAAAGGATAAATGTCTATAGTAACAGTAGTAATTTCGATTCAACATACACACAATTGATTAACTTGAATAAAAATAAGTACTGAACGTATCAATACATGTAATGCTATTAATATAATTTATTTGAAACCACGCTTATAATCAATCTTATTTTTAAGATTATATTTTGTGACACTACAAAGATTAAATTTTACAATTAACAGTTTAGTCATAACAAACTATCGACCCATAAGTTTTTACTAACATCACTAAATCATTTATTTTTGATAAACTCATACTACAACAGTTTTGCCATTTCCTATTACTTTATATTGAATATTTGTTATCCAATGAGAGTAACCATATCATCACCATCCCAAACAACTTCACTGTAACATAATTTCCCATTTTTCCATTAAAAACTTATCACATGTCCTATATTTTCATATTAAGCATAAAAGAAGATATATATTAGCTTACAGAATCGCTATATGATTTTTTTAGGAGTTATTTATTTATTTATATTTTCTTGAAACGATCATAGGCTTATATAGAATGAATAAGACGAACATGTTCGAGATCGTACCTCGCTAGCCAAACAGAATAAAGCAAGGCAGCCCCGCTAGTACACTGTGCGATCTACGGTGGTTGTTAGTGAATTAAAATCAATATCAAACACAATGGCCACGTGCGAAGAACAGTTACAATAGTGAAGGTGGTGCGGCTAGTTGGAGGATGGCAACCATGGTGACTAGTTGGTATCGCCTGCAAGGGTTGTTACATGCGGTGACGATCTAAATGGAGGAAGGAAAACCAAATCATGGATATGAACATCTTGCAGCAACTCGTGCTGATAACGTGTTGTAAACAACTAAACCTATTAGCAATATAAAGAGAAGAATAAGAGAATGAGGGAATGTAAATATTATTGATTGATATATCTACACCATATACAAATGCCACTATATATAGGCACATGCATTAATACAAAAGAAATCAAAGAGATATGAGTTATAGGAGTTATACATGTGGAAAGTCACTATATAAATGATACATTTATAACATTTCTGATTTTTTTGGGAATTTTTTATTTTTTGATTTTTTGGATTTTTTTTTATTTTTTTATTTTTTAATTTGATTTTTCAAACTCATACTCATTTTTAAAATGATCCAAAATGCCCAAATAAGTTTTTATTGCCAAGCCTACTTCTAATCCCTCTCTTCCTCCATCCCAGGTTAATAAGTGCACAAAGGTTAAAAAAACCTATAGAAATGACTGGAAACCACATCTAGTCGCCTGAAATAGTGTATTTCTAGTCACAATGGTTTACCTGCGTTGGGCTACGACCGCACCTAGGCGCGCGCGCCTAGTACGCTTTTGACAACTTAGATTGAAAACAATCCGATTAATCAAAGATGGACCCTGCACACAAGAGACATCATTTATCTTGTCACAGGTGTTGTGGTCCATAACCTAATTCCAACGTAAGATTGATGCATACGTGGGTGGTGGTTGTCGCTGTATTTATGGTGCTTATCTAAGATGTGTGATGGCAAGAACACTATTAAATTAGTATTCATATATGTCCAACCTTGATACTATAATCATTACGGACGATGTTAACATTCTGATTCTAATGGACGGTACTGTTGGTCCCAACTCTATGGACGGTACTGTAGGTCCGAATGTTATAGATGATACCGATGACACTATACTGATGTTCCGAACCTTATAAGACGAAATTGATGATCTGGATGTTACGGAGGATGCTAAGAATCCGAACCTTATGGACCATACTGATGATCCGAATTCCTAATCTCATGGGTGGTACTAACGATCAGAACCTTGTAGACGGACCTCTGTTATCATTCTGAATTGGCTTAAAAGTTGTACTTGAGGTATGCGAGTTGAGCTAGAACTCATATCAGGTTGTTAAAAAGTGCAACTATGAGCTATCTGGTTTTGGATTGGTGAGTTGTGACGTGGGCCAAGTTTATAGCAAGGCAGTCCACGAACATCTAGTCTATGGTGGCTTTACAGCTACGTGGTCCATAGCGGTCCACAAACAGCTCGGATACCATGAGACCACCATAGCAACAAGGTGGTCCTCGATGGTCCATGTTGAAGCACACACCAAACACGTTTCATAAAAACCACATTTATAGATATTAAAAAACCAACACATGCAAACTTAAAACTTGAATTAAAAGTCCGGCACATTCGTTTTAACTTTATACTTGAAAATTCGACTCTATAGCCTGTGATAAAAGAAAGTACTAAGACTAACATAATGAACCCAGTTCAAAGGGTCGGTTAATAGACTAAAAACGGGAAGTAATGAGCTCAAGGTGTCACGTTATTGCCAGCTGGTTCAGTAGAGTTAAGCAAACCAAGTTACCCATTGGATTCTTATGGCCTTAGGTGTCCATGGAAATTGCTTCGGGAAGGTGAAGCAGTTTACGAGGTGACATCGGGGATTTGGGCTTCAGAGGCAGCCCGGTTAATCTGTTGCTACTCTCTTTCGGGATTCCTAGGCCCGTGATTCCGAGTACTTTTCTGACTTCATTTGCCAACTCAATGACCAAGTCATCTTCGTGACCTGTTGAAGAGAGAATAAAAGCTTCATTATGCTTGAGGTTAAGGGTAGCAATTTATGTTTCGACCCAAAAAATAGCAAGTTTTGGGTTGTCATATCTAATTTGTTAATAAACCGATCGTGTTTGGGTTGAACTTTTTTAATTAAATGGGTTGTGTTCCGGTTGACCTGTTTAATCAAACAGGTAGGCCTGCCAACCCATTTACGACCCGCTTAACCCTTTCATACAACCCACCAACCTGATTAACATGGTTATAACTTAATAATTATCCGTCAACCCGTTTGACACGTTTAGATAAATGGGTTAAACATTAGTGTTCAGGCTACATGTGTGTTGGGTTAGGGTTGAGATTTTACCACGAACAAATGTTTGGGTTGAACACTTAGCCGTCATCAACCTACCAACCCGACCCGATTGACTCTAGGGATGAGCTCGGTACCAACTAGTACCGAAAATACCAAAAAGGGTAACTGGTACCGGTACCGTAAATACACGGTACGGTACGGTACGGTACGGTTCGGTACTTGTTTTTGAAGGTAAAGACCTGTACCTAAAACGCCAAAAGTCGGTACCGGATCGGTACCGAAAATATTTTGGTTCGGGAAATCCCTAATTGATTCCCCTACGCTTTAAGTGATCATCGTTATAGTTAAAGAGATGGTGAAGGATTCTTTTGTTGTTTAGTCAAGTGGCGTCCTCCATAAAAAAATAAGTGTATTATTTACGCAAAAAATCCCGATCGCACCCCTTGAAAACTTGAAAACATGATAAAACCCTCAGATCACACCCCCAAAAAATAAAATTTGGGTCCACCACTGGTGATAAGCAGGAATCTTATGGGGCAATTAAGTAATTTCAGATGAGAAATATGCCCAAAAGACGACGGCTCTATCATAGAGCAACGCGTTTTTCATGGAACACATAAGGAACCATGTGGGGCAAGTAATTCCAAAACAAAAATATGCCGAGAAAAATGACAACCACATTATCGATATGCTCGAAATGACCATAGTGGATGTGTAGATACAGCGAAACGAAAATCGAAATAGTGAAGTAGTTATAACCTACCAATATCAAACATTGCCTTCTCCAACAAGAAAACATAGTCTCGGTTGTTTCCACACGGGCCAAAAGCAGTAGCTATTTGACTGAAAATGTAAACCAATCAGAATCAGGCCAACTATTCAATTGAAGGTTTAGATTAGCTTAAACAAGACGAAAAAATACATAATGGTTACATATGTTACCTTGCCATATCCTCCAATGGTGCAGGCCCGAGGTAGTACTTATTTGATTCCTTGTCTGGAGTTGACGTGAATCTGTAACAAGTATAACATTCTAGTTATTTTAACGTTTTCGCTCTATGAATTTTACATCTAAAAGACGATATAATGGCTTACACTATAACTCCTGATAAAGTAGGCTCTTCAATCTCCCCATCCTGAATTAAGGGTTAAAAAAATCAGCTTTCGGGTTTGTGATTGAATGTGTTGATTTTCATGAGGGAGAAAATTAATATTATTTTACCTTGAAAAAGTCTACAGTAGTCTTCTGATCATACTCGCATTCTCTGTTCTCTAAATACTGAAATAAACAAGAAACAAGACCATTATTTTAACTGTATTATCTGTAAATGACTTATTTGTAAGGTTTATACGAGCCCATAAAAATGATGTTATCATAATACATACCGCCATTGCCAATCTTTCCTTCTCTTCATCTCCTCTTACACAATACACAGCACCCCACTGAAAGAATAATCGGGTTAAGAAAGACAAAATGTATTTAAAATTAACTGAATGTATTTTCTGACACTTACACAGATGGCTCCTTCTTTGTATTCAAGGGTGCACGTTCTTGCAGGGTGCTCAGGTGTGCCTCTATGATCAATACATGCTGTGATATAATAGTATGATTATCAATATTAGATCGACACAGGGACGCATAAGTTTAACGGAACCAAAAAACGAGAAACGGTTTGTAGCTGCTTACCAAGATCAAACACACGGCGGTAATTCTTGATATACCCGATCATTTTATCGTCATACTCAAACCCAGGGTTCCATACCAATGAGCCATACCCAAACACCCAGAAAACCATGATTTTCAACTCTTCAGAAACTGCAAAACGTTGATAATTAAAAGATTAGGCATATAATTGTTTTGACTCACTTCAACTAAATAAAAAGATTGTTTTGACTTCTGAAAGTTCATGTGTACCACTTTATGTTTTGACTCACTTCAACTAAATAAAAAGATTGTTTTGACTTCTGAAAGTTCATGTGTACCACTTTATATGAACTAGCTTTTAATAAACCATTGAACTTTTCCTAAAAAGTTAGCATTTGACTTTGTATGCCAAAACAAGATTACTTTCCAGATACATGATTGATATAGATCTTGTCCACATATACACAATTAATAACAACAAATCTTGATTAGCAACAAACATACTAAAAATGCTACAGAAAACCATAAAAGTACCAAATATTAAAGAAATAGCAGAATATTAGTCCAATTAGGGTTTATCCAAAAACAAGCCCCTTACATATCCTGAATCATTTCTACTTGCAATACACTAATTATTAAATCATTTTTCAACACAACAACCACAAAAGTCCTTCAAACTTTCATGTTTGACTTCAATAATTCAACACAGTCCAAAACAGCAAAAGTACCAATCAGATCTAACAAAATCTATTCTAATTCCTCCAACAACAGTTTCTTTTGTCATCATCCCTAAATACATAATCATACAACATGTCGATATTAACGTTACGCCATAATAAATCAACATGAAGAACACAACAATACGATTGACAGATAATTTCATTTTTATACCATCAAACATACCAAAATGCAACCAAAAATTAAAAAAAGAGCACCTAAAGTTTAAAAAACTATCAAGATATTAGTCAAATTAGGGTTTATGAATCATTTCTACTTGCAATTTACTAATTATTCAATATTTTTTTCAACACAACGACCACAAAAGTCCTTCAAACTATCAAGATTGACTTCAATAATTCAAAACAGAGTCCAAGAAAGCTTAACTATCAATCAGATCTAACAAAATCTCTTCTAATTCCTCCAACAACAGCTTCTTCTCTTTTTCTCTAGTCATCACCCATATATACACAAGACATACAACAAGAAATCGATATCAACGTTACTCCATAACACATATATACCATAAAATATCAACAAGATGAACACATAACAACACGATTGACTACACTACTTAAAAGTTAAAATACACTACTTATTCAATCATTTCTCATCACAACAACCACAAAAACGCCTGAAACCTTCATGAACAGCTTCAATAATCCAAAACACCTGAACTACCAATCAGATCTAACAAAATCTCAACTAATTCCTCCAACAACACCTTTTCTTCTTCTTCTTTTTTATCATCAACCATAAATGCATAAACAAACAACACGAAAACATCAACGTTACTCCATAACAAATACATAACATACACATGATCAAATGATCAAAATAAATCAACACGATGAACAAAATAACAACAGTATTGAGTGAAAACTTACAGAAATCGAAGAACGAAGTGTAATGTGAGCCGTTGATCGAATCTGACGAGCGTTGAGATTGAGCGAATGAGATCGATCGTCAGATGAGTTGGAGGAGAAACAGAAGGTTACCGGAGAGAACAGGAAATTAGGGTTCCGGCGACGGTGAAAGAGGTGGCTGATCGGTGAGTCACACCTCTTTCTTTCTGGTTATCGCCAGATGGTAGGGGTGATAAAATGTAAGAAAGGGGACTATTTATAGAAAGGATTTACCATATGCCACTCATAAAAGTTGAAACAATATATTATGTATGTATGTATATGTATGTGTGTGTATGGATGATGACTTTAAGGAGCATGCAATGCATGAGTGATGAGTCATCATTTTTTATTAAAAAGAAATAAAATACTTTTTTATATTGTTTCAACAAGCTTGAGCTTGGAGACTTGAAAGTTAAAAGGTTGTTTTTGGAAAGAAACGATTGTGACTTCTTTTGAGTTGTATCAATTGGGATCTAAAATCCGAGTAACGGTTTCCGTCACACGAGGATTGTATGTTATATTTGTATCTGACGTTTGAGTGTTATCTTATCTTTAAATATGACATGTAGTAAAGAAAAAGATTATATGTTATATTTGCGTCTAACGTTTGAGTGGCATCTTATCTTTAAACATGACACATAGTAAAGAAAAAAAAATTATATGTTATATTTGTATCTAACGTTTGAGTGGTGTGGTAAAGAAACAAATATTTGTATTTAATATTTCAGTGGTATCTTATTTTTTTTTTTTAAAGATGACACGCTAAGTTTGAGAAAAAAGAAGCGTGCTAGGGTGTTCTAAACTTAGGAATGTCATATTTTACTCTCGTAAAAATAATATGATGCATGCTCATTGATCTTCATCCATTTAACATGCCATAGTGTGGACAAAAATATTTAACCATAAATATTGAGGAAATTAGTATGTGTTAAATACAATTTATAATATAGGATGACTATTATATTGTTTTTCTTTATTCTTATGATTTAAATTCTTGTATTAAATAGGATGACTATTATATTGCTTTTCTTATTGTAATTGAAATTTTTATATCAAAGGGTTTCTTGTCTATAATATCAAAAGGTGTAGAAGTATGTAACTTCTCAAGTGTGTGTTATTCTAAAAAAATCTAAACTCTTATATATATTGTTAAAATAATTAAAAGAACATATATATTTAATAAATTTAAAAATGATAACATATTTTTATAGGCAATTTAGTCATATCTTATTTTGATTTTATACTTTTATCAAATACATACTTATAAGGCATTCTTATTATAAACCAAGCATTATATGGATATTGATGTATATCCTTCTAGTAATGCGTTGATAAAATGCCATAGAAATTAATGAGACCGTTTTGTATCATACATTGGTCAAAATAAAGTTCGGTTTCTTGATCGAGATGGTTATAATTAATTTTTTTTTTGGACAACAAAAACGGGACTTTATTCAACCAAATGTCTATAAGATGGTTATAATTAATGATATAATTAAATATTACTTAAACCTTGTTATACATATTTCAAAGTTAACACTTTTTTTTTACTGCAAATTCTTTATTCCTTCGTCTGTGGGACTTGAACCCAAAACATCCCTATCCAAAGTGTTTTAAAGGTATTGCCTTTGCCAATGGACCACCACCCCATTGGTTCAAAGTTAACACTTAAACCGACTTGTTCGGTGTCTTGATCAAGATGGTTATAATTAATGATATAATTAAATATTACTTAAACCGACTTGTTATACATAAATGAGAGTTACAAAACAACATTTATTTTCAAAGTTAACTAATTAAACCGACTTGTTATACATAAATGAGAGTTGCAAAACCACATTTATTTTCAAAGTTAACATGAGGTATGATGTGCATGCATGTCATCCATAGATAGGAAGATTCAGTGAACCTGGACATTCATGTGTCAACTCCTAGTTGAACAACTTCCTAGATTGATTACACCAAATTTCCTTTGAAAATAGATTGTGACTTCACCGTTAAGATTGATTACACCAAATTTCCCTTCAAAATAGATTGTGACTTTACCTTAAATAATTGATTACAAGTAAATTATAGATGTTATGATCTTAAGAGCTGTTTGGTAACTTCTGAATAGTTAGGTGTAGGAAGACGCCTGAACCAATAAGTACTAAACCAGTAAGGCTATAGGGTGTGAGGGGCATGGTTGGGTCATTAATCGCCACGTAGGACCATTAACGGATTGCTACACCACCCCCTTGTCTCATCCACCATGATTCCCATGGATTAAACCATGGCAACCATGAGCCTACTTTCCATATTTAATATTTTCTTTCCTTTTCACAAAAATAAATTAAAGTAAAATAATAGTGGTTTAAGTCATGACCACACCCTTAGGGTAGTGGATTTGGATAATAGATTAGAAGTATGTGACATGGCGCTGAAATGGAGGCTCATGGTGATCATGAGGGTCATGACCACACCCTATAGCCTAAGAGGTATAAACCATTAAGAGCCAGTATAATGCATAACCATTCATAGGCAAATGTCTGACTAATTCAGATTAGAGGTTTTAACCATTCAGACTCAGTATAATGCTTAACTATTCAGAGACAAATATGGCAAATGTCTGAACCATTCAGACGTCTGCTCGTGAAACAAACAGTCTGAACCATTAAGTGCTGAACCATGAAGAGGTAAACAAACAGCTCCTTACTAGAATTGCCCCCCCCCCCGCGTAGTGAGGGGTGCGTAACGCACTAACTAAAAAATCCAAAACTCTAACAGTAAAAAGTAGATTAATATCGATTGAATCATAATAAAAAATAAAATTTACACAAAGTGTTTGTTTTTAATAACACACTTAACCCTAATATATTATGTTCACAACACTTGCACTTTCATAACGCGTGTGTACCACGTCAATAGACAACTGCAGCTTGGCATGTTTCGTCCGAATGAGACCAACTCTTTCTTTCAACTCGTTCAGCTTTGATGTGATACAACAATTAGTTTACACATCTTCAAGTATCTTTTGTAGCCTAACGAAAACCTCAAAATCGTCATTAGAATTCGACATGCTACCTATGGGGTGGTGCTTTATTGGCAAAGACAAAGTCTTTAAAAAATTGGGTTTGGGGAGGGGTAGGTCTTGGATTTAAGTCCCGCATACGACAAGCAGTAAAAGAACTTTGTTGTTCAAAAAAAGAACTAGACATGGTAAAAACAAATTTAGATAACACAATAGCCGTATAAACAGTGCAAAACTTATGAAAAATCATTATAATGGTCCATTAAATAGGCTCATGAACATCAAAGCAAGTGGAACCAATTCCATGCTGTCATAGCCATCAAAGTGACAAACACGATGCATTCATCATTGCCTTTCAACTTTGAAATCTGAATACAAATAAGAAACCATAAAAGAGGAAACAAATCATCAGTCCTAAGGCTCAGAGACGCGGCAACAACTGGTTGCTTAATTTAAGTCGTCTTTGTTGTCATGCATTAAAAAATCACCTCATCATAACCTTTATAGAATATTCAACCCCACAACTTATACAAATGTTAATTTGTAAGTTAATTTTGCAGCATATAAATAAGCGAAACAACAAGATGTACAACACCTCAACCCACAAATAGTTACAAACGTGTATATATATATATATATATATATATATATATATATATATATATATATATATATATATATATATATATATATATATATATATATATGGGAAGGTTCATTTGAGAAGAAAATTTAATTGAGAAGAAAAAGAATAAAGGGTAATTTTGTAAAACATTAAATAATTTTTCACTTATCTCATTTATTATCATTTTGACTAATTAATTAGTCATAAAGACTATTATCCTCCACACTAACTTTTTTTGCCTACACACATCAAAAGTTATCCAACATATTTCGAAATTCATCCTACACGTTGAAATTTATCCTACACAACTCCTAATTTATCCTACACTTTAAATTATTTTATTTTATTTTTTAGAAAAAATATATATTTTGAGGATAAGTTACAAATTATTTAATGTAGTTAGCTATTAAAGAGGAATACTACAAATTGATGACCTACGTAGATTTACCAATGTACCCTTCTAGTAACATTAATACTTATATTAAATGAATAAAAATAAAGCATTTTTATTGGTTGAAATTTCTTCTTTTTTCTTCTTACAAAAAATTTCTTCTCATTTGAACTCTCCACTATATATATATATATATATATATATATATATAGGGTAGGGTTCTAAAGTGAATAATTGTTTATTTGTGAACAAAGTGAACAAATCTTGACCCTTCATTTCCTAGATGATGAGATTTATTATTAATGGCAATGTTGTAAATATGATGTAATATATAACAACTCAAAAGTCGTATAGGGTTAGTAATGTAATTTTGTACCTAGTATAATTTTGGGAACTGGGAAAATTGAAGAGGTTTTAAAGACTATTTCAAAGATTTTTCTCCCCTAATCATCGCATATTGTTGTTCTGGGTGGAGATTATAACAATCTCCCAGAAAATATAATTCATATCATTCCTTCTTCTTAAAACCTCCGGCGATTGGGTTCTGCATTCATTGATACATCCTGTGCGGCAAATCGGCGGCTTTAATCAACGGAATCCAAGCATCGGTAAGACAATAATCAGTACATCGTTTTCGTATGTGTATGTTTCCTAATTTCGTTTGATTTATATGAAATCAGAAGCTAGGGTTTCGTGCATCCTGTGTATAAAATTAGTTTGAAGTTGTAAAGTTTGTTCAATGTGGTTTGATGTTGTGTTTTGAGTAGCCTTTAATCGATTAAAACAGTACTAATTTTGAAGGTTAGGGTTAGTTGAATAAGAATTGTCGTTGTACTCTGTTTTGGGTAATGTGTTGTCACAATGACGATATGCACTTGTGTATATCGTTGTTAAGAGTTACCAATCACTGGGTGTACAGATGTGTATAGCAGTAATCTATGTGAATCCTCATACTCTGCGTTGTGTAAATATCTTTGAAAATGATTATTTATTGTATATTTTGGGGTTTAGTTTGTTAGACAAATTCCTGATGCATATCGTTTATCTGTTTGTGTAAACAGGTGTTTGTGCTATTTTGTGTATCAAGGATCTATACATTGGTGTACAGAGTAATAGACATAGGGTTATGCAAATGTACACGTGTGTTGTTGTACTCTGTTTTGTGCATCAAGGGTCTTTTGGAAGAAGTACACATGTGTACGTGTGGGTGTACATTTGTGTATTGAAGTGTGTATACATTGGTGTAATTAAAAAATACACAGGGTTACGCATGTTGGGTTTTGTAATGATAAAATTTTCTCTAGAAAAATCTCTTCATGTGTAAAATGTACACATGTGTATAATCAACCAATACACTTGTGCACATAAGCGATATTAACACCGTTCGGTCAATTAAGTTTACGGATAATGTGCAAGGAAATGGTGTTCCTAACAGAGTCTGGAGTTGGTCTAATATACTTTCAATTGAAAGATGTTGGATGGGAGATGCAATTATCAATTGCTTTGCTTCAGTGCTTAATTATGGAAAGGTTAATAGAAAAAAAGCAAACAAGACCGCGTCTTTTCTGCCAGACACTTTGTTTTGTAAGCATTATGTTTAATTTATTGAAAAATTTTATTAATAAATGGGTATAACAAAACATTAACATATATCTGGTTTCTTGTACATATAATATACAATGAAGATGTGTTATGTAACACTGAGTATGATGATGCGGAACAGTTGTATAAGTTCACTAGTGCTCTGTTGATGGTGCTCGAAAAAGTCGTGTTTAACCCGGTTAAGAAAGAAGTATGCTGTGAAGATTGTGCGCTCTTGTGCTAACACGCTCCGAGATCAAGTAATGGGTGAAGCGGTTGCATACAATGTGGCGAATAGACTTAATGTTTAAAACGTTCTATGTAGACAATAATATGTTTATGAGTATGTGTGTTGATTTTTCGATATGTCGGTACGTGGTTTGGTTGGTGTTTTTTATGATGGAAACTGGAAATTTGGTTGTCTGGTTTAATGTTATTCTAGTGTTGGGTTTTTTTTAGAACATAAGTGTACAATGTATTTTTATCTTAATGTTCTGGGTAAGTTGCTGCATTTGTGTTAACACACAAATAAAAGTATTTTTTGAGTTTACACAGGTTTATCTCTGAGTATACACTAGTGTACATGAATGTATACAAAAATGTTTTCCCTAAAATACACACACAAGTGTGTTTGCTTGTTTTAATAAAAGTATTTTTTGAATTAATAATGAAGCCGGTTGGTAACATTACAAAGACAGTAAATGAAAAATGTAAACTATCTAATTTGCGAAGCAGTTAAAAAAAGTCACAAACGTAAGTGTTATAAAGACTAAAACAGAAAGCTGATGTCAAATAATGTATGTTTTCGACACATATTCTATATTTGGCTGCCGTTGTCTTCACTTTCCGATTCTTCGGATTCTGACTCTATGACTTCCTCATTTTCTTCTTCCTTTTCGTCTTCGTCAGTACATGAATCATCCTTAGTTGTCTTGCCTTTTTTATAGGGTAATTCCTTGTCTCATGCTTTCTAACCCTTTTCCCACAAAAATTACATTTCCTTCGTAGCTTCTTCATAGCTTTTTTTTTTGCTTTTTCACGTGGCCCACTCGGTCTTTTGTGCTTGCAGTTGGTATCTTCCTAAAACATTCTTATACATCAGTGAATCTATAAAAAACATGCTGGCAATACATAAAATTTAAGAATTGTATAAAAAACGACACAAAAATCAGATTTTATTCTACACATGAATAATACCTTCAGAACACAAGAATATCACTGGTAACATACATGATCTAAACATAGGTTTTACATGCAGTTGGTATCTTAAAAAACATTGCTGTACATCAGTGTATCATATAAACAATAATGCTGGCAACACATAACATTCTACTATTCTATAAAACCGACACTACAAAACAGTTTTTTTCCAGGTATCTTCAAGATCATCATAAAGCTTCAATTTGAAAAATGAATTATTCACTAAAATTGTTCGAAAAAAGTGATCTATCTAGCGAAAACAAACATTCAAAAATTGAAAACCTAGACGATTCATGGTTGTGTATAAGACAGGATTGAATTCTGGACTATGTCTTGCGTCCTGGCTATTTGATTCGATGCTATTAGAATCCTCGATAATCATGTTCGCAATTTAACAAAAAGAAAATGATATAAGCGAATTTTGAAAATGTCAACAGAATATATGATCGAATCTTGGATAAAATCAAAGGAAATCTTATTATTTCCGAAATTATAGGAGATGCAACTGGTGAATCATAAAAGAAAATTAATTAGAAAAAATAAATAAAGGTAAAATTACAATCCTATCCTTTACATCAAAAAAACAAATAAATGGTTGAGATTAGTTCACATTGTTCACAAATAAGGATGTTGTTCACTCATGATCCCTATCCTATATATATATATATCAACTTTGTTCACAAACAAGCCAAACAACATCTACAACACCTCAATGCAACAATCTCTTACATGGTTGCCTTTATACCCATATAATGTACAAACCTAACATGCAACATGAAAAACACATTATTGTAAAAACAACTTACAAAGTAACAAATACATAATGATTTGGAAGCCAATGTTTACAACAAACCAAGCCACATACATATACCCAACTATCATACGAATAGTAAACATCATAATCACAGTTCAAAATGCACAAAAAAAAGACCATACAAGGCAAAGCTATGTGGCTCAGATTTCAGGCATGATTGCAACCGATGTTGTCGTGCCCAATGACAAAACGACATCATAGCCGATATGGACAAGTTGTGGCTTAGATTTCAACCATGGCTGCAACCTAGGTTGCCATGCCAAATGACTAAACAACATCATAGCCAATGTAGACACGAAACATTCTAAAATTTCAAATGAGTGTATCATCATCTTCGTCAACCATGAGGGTCTCCCCGATGAAGTGGTAGCCATCTTCATAGAGACCCAAAAAAGACAACCCCACCAATCGAACAAACAATACCACCAAAAGCCCAAAACCAAAACAAATCAAACATCATTAGTATCATTATCAAACTAACAATTCGCAATAAAAAAACACAATTGTATAATCAACACACACCACCACCACCACCACAAAAGCCACAACCGAAAACAAAGTTGCACAAACAGTATGACCACGACAAAAGGCCAACCCAAGCGAAAACATAAGCGAACAAACAGTAGCACCACCACAAAAAGCCTGAAACCAAAACAGACCAAACATCATGATGATCATCATCATCATCAAACTAATAAAGCATACAAATAAGACAAAAAGAACACAATTGTGGTATCGAACACATAACATCAACCCCATAAAAGGCCCAAGCATAAAAAGCAAAGCCATCATCATCATCGTCATAATCAAAGTAATAGACCATAACAACAAATTCAAACAAACACTTGACAAAAGCAACAAACCACAACATCTTCATCAAAATAATAAATAGTATCACCATCACACTAGGCCCAAATCGTCATCAACATCAAGAAACCAAACAAAATCATAACAAAAATCAATGCATGCCTAGGGTTTCTCAAATGAGAGCACCCATCGTCATCGAAAGCCCAAACCACTAAAGTTAAGTCACCGTAATTGTTATGGGTGAAATTCTGAGCCCATATCCTGACGTTATATCTTGATTCTTTGTTAGCTGTTTATGATCAGGATACCGAACTAGGATATTGGTAACATCCTGAGGTAGTATCCTGGCAGTTACTGACTATTTGCTTATAGGTTATAGCTGCGGGATCACAACGTTCACTTGGACTTATTCCCCTAAAGACTCGCTCCATATTGTTGGGAAAAGGACGTTGAAGCCAGGAGAATAGGTCTGCAACGGTCAAGAGGGAATATCCGAAGGAATCCCATGATTATAGGATAGTTTGTTTCTTATTGTAACTATAAATACGAAGTGCCAGATCATAGGACACACACATTTTCTCGAGCTCTCTAACTTGCACACTCTCTTTTCTATCAGCAATCACACTTTAACACTCACTACTTGCAATCGCTGTAACACTTAGTATCGATCTGAGCATTATCCTGCACTATATCCTGATTATTCAAGCAATAAGAAGAGCAAGGCAGCCGACGATTGTCAACTCCCATGGTTTTATGCCTGAGATCTAGATTGATCAAGGGCTTTCCTCGTACATCTCGTATCAACCTTTACCTTTTTCGCTCATTGTTTGATTGTTGGTATAGTTTGATATCCTCAAGCTATATCCTGAAACTGTTTTCTTAGACAACCAACTTGACATAATTTTTTGCAAAACACCGATAGCACACTATGTCACAAACTAATTTGATCACTTAATTGCGTCGGTAATTTTTGACCAAAACAATTTGGCGCCCACCGTGGGGCAAGTGGTGCTATTTCTATTAAAAGCTTTTTTAAAATCATTAATTGGTTTTCTATTTTCAAAACTTTTTACACAACTATTTTCAATGGCTTCAAAATCAAACATGAGCTCTTCCTCAATGCCTGCTACAACCTCCGCTACAACTGGTTCGGTGCTTCCTCCACCTCCACAAGTTCAAGCTCCTCCAAGGAGAAGCGAAAGCCAAATATCCCAAGACACTCCTCCTGCTCTAAACGTCTACAAATTTGGTGTTCCAGGGAGAACTCCTGTTATGGCTTCTAATGATGAAATTTTAACTTTCTTTGGTAATATACAAGATTAAATGAAGCAACAACAGGAAACTAACCAGATGATAATGAGAGAAATACAACTCTCAAAGTCTAACTCCAAGAGACCTGCTGAGGATACTATTACCCCATTGCAGCCCAGGACACTGAACTTCAATTCAGTAGTATATACTGAGGATAATCAGGGCAATATCATACCAAGCCGTTCCCAGAGCAATGCTCCTGAGATACCTTCAACGGCCAGAATATCGACTGTGAGGGGCCCAGGATATGCTCCAGGATATGGCCAGAGTCACTAAGCTGGTAACTTGTCTAATAATACTAATACTCCTTCTGCTAACAACCTTGGATCTTCGCAGGTTGCAGGTGTAACATCGGCATTGTCCAGAGAACTCCAGAAGCTGAAGGATATGATATCAAGTGTACCTGGGGTAGTGCAGCCTATACCGGAATTATCCCAGGATAGTCACAGGATATCTCAGTTTGCTTATCCTATCTGTGACACTGAAATCCCGAAAAGATTCCAAACTCCCAACATGAAGCTTTATGATGGGACGATGGATCCTGAAGAGTATATTACTCAGTATACGGAGAGGATGGAGATAAACCCTATCCCGCCGGATCTTAAGGAAGCATGTCTATGCAAGGGCTTCAGCTCCACTCTGACAGGATCAGCCTTGAAATGGCTTCTAAATGTTCCACCTCATTCAGTTACATCATTTGTTTATTTAGTCAATTTGTTTAATAGTCAATTTTCTTGCAGTAAAAGCTTTGAAAAACTAACAAGTGACCTTTACAGGATAACACAGGGACCTCAAGAATCCCTAAGGAATTATGTAAACAAATTCAGTAGGGAATCCTTGGATATACCACACCTTGATGTTGCTACAACAGTGAAAGCATTCAAGATGGGACTACAAAAGGATTCCCAGTTTTATCAGGATCTTGTGATGAATCCTTGCAGGAACTTGGACGAAGCTCGGAACACGGCTTTGAGATATATAAGGCTTGAAGATGACAAGAAAATGCAAGAGAGGATGAATGCAACCTCAACATATGAATCAACAAACAGGAAATCGGAATATTCATATAAACCATACCGCTCTAAGCCGTATGGCAAAAATGACAACAAGAGAGTAAACGCTGTTGAAGATGAGGATGGAGAAGAATATCCTGAGTTATCAGAATATTGCTTTTCGGTTAATATTCCTGAACTAATGTATGCCTTGCAGGGTTTAGGAGATAAAGCAAGGTGGCCAAGGAAGAATCAACAGAAGGCTGATTGGAAGGATAAGTCCAAATGGTGTGCCTTCCATGAAGACTTTGGGCATGTAACGGAGGATTGCATAGCCTTAAGGAAGGAGATAAGTTACTTGCTGAGCAAAGGCTACTTGAAAGATCTTCTTAGCAGGAAGAAGAATAAGGGTCAAGATATTGACAAGAATCCTGAATGAGCTACATCACCTCCACCAGATGCCAAGATAATCAATTTCATATCTGGAGGATCCGATATATACAGAACCTCTTATTCTGCAGCTAAAAAACATGCCAAGGAGGCTAAGGCAGAGAGAGGAGACATACCCACAAGGATGACAACGCTTACAAATGACAAACTGATAACATTCGATAGTGACGACCGGGATAACATCCAGGATCCTCACCATGATGGTCTGGTAATCACTTTATATATTGCTAACCATTTTGTACGTAGGATATTGGTAGACAATGGCAGCTTGGTGAACATTATCCAATTGGAAACCTTGAAGAGAATGAACATCCCAAAAATGGAGATCACCTCGAAGTCCACTGTGCTTGTAGGGTTCAGTGGAGAAGCAAAGAATACTGTTGGAGAGATAAAGCTGCCAGTATATGTTGAAGGAGTAAACTCGATGCAGCAGTTTTGTGTCATGGATTCATTATCTTGCTATAATATTATATTAAGCAGGCCATGGATTCACGATATGAAAGCTGCACCTTCCACCTATCATCAGTGTGTCAAGATTCCTACTCCTTAGGGGGTAGTCAAAGTTGAAAGTGACCAACAAGAGGCGAAGGAATACTACTCCTCTTCAATGAAGGCCTCAACAAAATCCCGGGCAGGATAGTAATTAAGGATACAAGTCCAGGATATCATGGAAGCTTCGGAGCAGGATGTTAAGAAAGTTATCCTCGATGAGAATAATCCAGATATCTCGGTGTTTGTAGGGGTCAATATCCCTCAGGATGTTGAAAAACAGCTTACTAACTTTTTGAAATGCAAGATGTCCACATCTGTGTGGAAACACGAAGACATGACGGGTATATCAAAAGATATCATAACTCATAAACTTGGAATTGATAAGTCTTTCAGGCCTGTTCAACAAAATAGGAGAAAATTTGCTCCTGAAAGGAATGCAATTATACAAGAAGAGGTTAAAAGACTGTTGAAGTCCAAGATGATTAGGGAAGTCAAGTTCCCTAAGTGGCTAGCAAACATGGTGGTGGTCCAGAAGAAGAATGGGAAATGGAGAGTTTGTGTAGACTACACAGACCTCAATAAAGCTTGTCCTAAAGACCCATTCCCATTACCTCATATCGATTCGATGGTAGATGCAACCGTTGGGCATGAAATGCTGACTTTCATGGATGCATCCTCAGGATTTCAACAAATCCAAATGGAACCATCTGACCAGGAAGACACATCATTCATGACACCCACATGTATATACTATTATACTGCCATGCCCTTTGGTTTAAAAAATACAGGTGCGACATATCAGAGGCTGGTCAATATGATGTTCAAGGATAAGCTGGGGGACACAATGGAAGTGTATATTGATGATATGGTGGTGAAATCCAAGAAAGCAGAGAATCACCTCCAATATCTAGAGTGTGCCTTCAATATCCTGGACCAATATAATATGAAGCTGAATCCTGCTAAGTGCCATTTCGGAGTGGGGGCAGTAAAGTTTTTCGGATATATGGTGACCAAGATGGGGATAGAAGCAAGCCTAGAACAGATTAAAGCTATCCTGGATCTCAAATCACCATCTAACATGAAGGATGTACAAAGGTTAACCGGAAGAGTAGCAGGGTTGAACAAGTTCATATCAAGATCCTCAGAAAAATGCAAGGAATTTTATGATATCCTGAAGAAGAATAAAAAGTTTGAATGGGGAGAAAGACATGAAGCTGCTCTACAAGGATTGAAGCAATATCTTTCAAGTGCACCTCTGCTGATGAAGCCCGAGGATGGTGAACCTCTGTCCCTCTATCTTGTAGTATCAGGGAATGCAGTAAGTGCTGTCTTGGTAAAGGATCATGAAGGTCAGCAGTATCCTGTTTATTATGTCAGTAAAAGTTTGTTAGATGCTGAAACTAGATACTCACACTTAGAAAACTGATATTAGCTCAAGTCATGGCATCCACTAAGCTTAGGCATTATTTTGAAACACATAGGATTCATATAAAATCTATTTATCCTATTAAAAATGTGCTTAGGAAACCTGAAATGTCTGGTAGGATGGCTAAGTGGTCTGTAAAACTAAGTGCATATGATTTAGTATATGAGCCTAGAAATGCTGTAAAGTCTCAGGCCTTAGCAGACTTTGTGGCTGATTTTAGTAGTGATATACAAGATGAAGTCGACCTAGAAGTACAACAACTAGGTGAAAGTTCAGAATTTTGGATATCGTATACTGATGGTGCATCCAACATAAGAGGTATAGGATTAGGGATACTACTAAAATCGCCACAGGGGGACATATTACCCCAGGCTATTAGATGTGAATTTTCTGCTACAAATAATGAGGCTGAGTATGAAGCTCTAATAGCAGGATTGGAATTGGCTAAGAATATGAATATTAAATGTGTACGAGTGTATGTTGATTCCCTGTTGATTACTAACCATTTCAATGGATCTTATGCAGTCAAAGGCGAAAAGTTAGCTGAATATCTTGAAATCGTTAAAAAATTAGTAGGATATTTCAAAATTTTTACACTTGAACAGGTACCAAGGGAAGAGAATGCTGAAGCAGACGCTCTAGCAAACTTAGGAAGTACTGTCAGGATACCGGAGGGAACTCAGATACCAATAGTGCATATCTTGTATCCTGCGATGGAACATTTCAAACGTCGGGATAAAAGAAGTAACAAGTATCCAGGATCCTGGTGATGGATATCCTGAGAAGGATCTTGAATCCTGGATGACTCCTATTGTGAAGTATCTTCAAGAAGGAAATATCCCAAAGGATGTAAATCCTAAAGCTTTCAGGATGAAGGTATCTCGTTTTAATATTATAAATAATATTTTGTATTAGAAATCTCTTGCAGGTCCATACCTTAGATGCTTGAAGGACCCTGAGACCAAGGAGGTACTTCAGGATATACACGAAGAAGACTGTGGCAACCATACTGGGGGCAGAGCTTTGTTCTCGAAGGTGTTGAGAACAGGATATTACTGGTCGACCATGAGAAAGGATGAGAAAGGATATTACTGGTCGACCAAAAGTGCGATGCATGTCAAAGACACAACAACATCCTGCACCAGCCTGCAGAACCATTGTATCTTATCATATCCCCTTAGCCATTTATGAAATGGGAAATGAATATCGTGGGAAAACTCCCTAAGGCTCCAGGAGGAAAGATTTTCATGTTAGCAATGACGGATTATTTCTCCAAGTGGGTTGAAGAAGAAGCCTTTGTCCAAGTTAGAGATTAAGAAGTGGTATCCTTCATAAAGAGAAATATCCTGACAAGATTCGGGATACCGGCTGAGATAATTTGTGACAACGGCTCCCAATTCATCAGCAAAAGAACGACAGATTTTTGTAAAAGTTGGGGAATCAAAATGATAACGTCGACACCAGTGCATCCTCAAGCAAAGGGACAAGCAGAATCCTCAAACAAGATAATTGTCAACAACTTGAAAAAGAGGTTAGGTGCTAAAAAAGGAAAATGGGCAAATGAACTACCATTTGTCCTATGGGCTGATAGAACAACTGTGAAGAATGCTACTGGGCAAACCCCATTCTCTTTGGTGTTCGGGGCAGAAGCAGTGATCATAACAGAAATGGTGATACCTACAGCTAGATCAAGCCTGTGGGATCCTGAATTAAATCCTGAAGCCTTATGTCAAGAACTGGATACTGTTGATGAAACAAGAGATGCAACAAAGCTAAGGATAGCAGCATATCAGCAGAGGATAGCCAAGTCATATAACAAGAATTTAAGGACTAGAAGATTTCAAGTTGGAGATTGGGTATTAAGGAAAGCTTTTCAAAATACAACCAATCCTGCTGATGGGAAGTTAGCCCCAAAATGGGAAGGACCTTATGAAATTGAATCAGAATCCGGAAAGGGAGCATACCGGCTCAAGACCATGGAGGGGGATATGTTACCAAGATCCTAGAATGCTATACACCTTAAAGCTTATTTCAAGTGAGTTTAGAATTTAGTTTCTAACTCAGGATGATATGAATTCGATTTCTTTCAAATATGCTTGATTTAATTTATTTTTTATTTTTTGAAACCCAATACTGATTTAAGCATCGGAAGGGTGTTAGCCAAGCTAACACCCACCGTAGTTCAAAGGTGTTTTGTAGGATATTCTTCAGGATGTTACTCTAGGATATTTACCCAAGATGGATCGAAAGATTAGAGGATTGGCCCCCTCTCTCACGTCTAAGGGATTCACATCCCTTCAATGGTTTAAAGGTATTCACATTTCTCTCGAAGTTATCCAGGAACAGTTCAAAATGGCGGGACCAGTTCATGTAACAGTGGCTGACAATTTCGTTATCATTGGCTATATCCTGGATCCTTAAGGTATATGAGGATTGATCACCCTCTCTCACGAAAGGGTATTTTCATACTCTCTAAGGTTTAAAGGTTTTCACCTTTCTAAGTCTTGGAGTTTATACACTCCCGCCTGTAGCGCATGAAATTAAGGGTTTATCCCCAGAGAATTAAGGGTTTATCCCCAGTAAATTAAAAGTTTATCCCTAGTGAAACTAAAGATTTATAGGACAAGTTCCAAAGATTTGATGAACTATGATTGTGTTCACACACATCTTTAAAAAGTTATGAAGTCTAAATGGAGAAATAATCAAGTATGTTAATGCAATATCCTGCACAGACAAGGGACATCCATGTTGGGGACATTGCAAATGATTCAAAGGTTGAAGATAAAGGTTATTGCCTAAGTGTTTCTGGTATGGATTTTTTACTTTTCCTAAATTTGAAGGTCTTATCTAAATGATCTAAGTTTTTATGAAGTCATGTTTAACTAAGTTTTTATCTAACATTTTGAATGAAAATGACAAAAGTGTTGAACACTATATCAGTATCCCGACCAGGATATTTGATCAGAATAATCAGAACATATCTTACAAAATAAAAACACGACAACAAAGATAAGGCTAGAAGGTTAGTTTATTATTAACAGTTCAAGAGGTTTGTTTTGGTCAAAAATTACCAAAGCAATTAAGTGATCAAATTAGTTAAGTGAGGTAGTGTGCTAAGAGAATTTGTTAAAAAATAAGTTAATTAAGTAGTTTGCAAAAACAGTTTTCAGGATACGGCTCAGGATATTGAGCTGTATCTATGATCAAATGATGAGCAAAAATGTAAAGGGTGACACGAGATATACGAGGAAAGCCCTTGATCAATCTAGATTGCCGGCACAAAACCTCGGGAGCTGACAATCGCAGCTGCCTTGTTCTTCTTATTACTTCAAATGTCAGGATACAATGCAGGATATGATGCGGATCAACTAAGTGTTACAATGCAATTCGAATACAAGTGTAAGTGTGTTATGAGTGTTTGCAGCTAGAGAGAAAGAGTGCACGAGAGATTGTGTGTGTTCTTATCTGATCCGATCAATCTATTTATAGTAAAATAAACTAACTAACTAGCCTATAATTCCGGGATTCAACGAATATTCCTTATGTGAACGTTGTAGTCCATGTCTTCCGGCTTCAACGTCTATAATCCAACTGATTTGCCCGAGTCTTGAGGAGAAGAAGTCCACTTGAACGTTAGAGACTTGCACCTTTTAATCTGCACGTGGGTTAATTAGTTATTACCAGGATATCGTACCAGGATGTTACCAATATCCTGATTCAGTATCCTGGTCATAATAAAACAAACAAAGTCAGAATATCAGTCAGGATATATGAGCAGAAAATCACCCATAACAATTGTCCCCAAAATATATTTGTTGGTATACCAATTCCAATGGATATATTTTAAAACTTATCCCTTAAATCGAGGTTATTAAACTGAAACGACGGTTGATGTGACTTTGTGCAACTTCCAACACGATATTTACTCTTTACCCCCATATTCAGCCTCTATTTAGCTGATTTATCCAGCATCATGATCACCACATTTCAAGCCATTTCTCAGGTATTTTCTTTCTTTCTTCTTCTCTGTTTTTTCTTTACTTGAATTCCTCATTTCTCAGTTGAGACCTCTCATGGCTTCACGGACAAGATCACGTCCAAACGAACTAGCCCCAACCCTCGTAAGCCAAAACGTTATTCGTGAACCGGGAAAAGAGATTTGCTCCTTCAACAATGCCGACATTGCCGTCTTGAAGGATTCCGGTGCCTTTCCGCCGGAGCGATCATTCGCCCTTCTGATCGGGAGGTCCGATCAGATGCGGTATCAAACGAGTGGGTCTGCTTTTTCGCCTATCCTTTTTCCTTGGGACTCCGGTATCCTTTTCCACCCTTTATCTCCCATTTCTTTGAACTTACCGGCCTTAGTTATGCTCAGACTATGCCGATGGTGTGGCGAGTTTTAATGGTGTTAAACCAAATTAAATCTCGTCATTTTCCTGACCTATGCGTCGAAGACTTTCCCATAGCATATTGAATGAGATCCCATGGTAACAGCCGCTTTCTTCTGTTCTCTACCTCCAAAAACCCCCTAATCCTCAAGGCCACCAAGAATGAAGATCGTTGGCAACGAAAGTTCTTTTTTGTAAAAAGGGAGTCTACTGACAAGGGTTTTGACCTTCCAGTTAGATGGTTGACTTCAGGTAGGATTTAGGGTTTTAGGGATATCCCCAAATATATCTTAAAATTATATCCATGACTGACATCCTGATTTCTTGTGCAACAAATTTCAGAGATCTAGCACCTCCAAGCGCAGAATCGGAGCCCAGGATCAAAGAGATCTATCGACTTCCTGCCAGTGAAAGAACCTTCTCCCTGTCTCTCATAAGCTCAAGTCAAAAATCAAGTTCAGAAATGTCTGGTAAGAATTTGATTAGACTAATTATAGAGTATGAGTGTTAAGAATTAAAAATTTCTCCCCTTTTACAGTACCGGTGATCAACCTCGAAGGCTTCCAGCTTGACGAGTTGGACAGTTATTCTAGCCTTGCACCCGTCAAACAAGAGACCAATCCAAAGCCAGCTGCTACGCCCAAGCCTACCAGTTCAAAAACTGCTACCGCACCCAAGGCTCCCCCGGCATCCAGAACTTGAGCCTCCAGTTCCCGGAAGAGGAAGGAAGCAGACTATCCGGCTACAGCCCATGTATTCCCATTTGAGAACTATGGGTTTACAGAGTCCAACAAATTCATGACCGGCTTCCTTAACCAGGTTCGTATCCTTGACCTATATCCTGCACCATATACTGGTTATAAATGTCAACAAAGGTTAATACCTGTTTCCTTATTCCACAGGGTCTTGAACGCCTGGTGTCCCTCTACGAAGATGCATGTGGCTCGAACGTCATGCTAGAGAGTAAGCTGAAAAAGGCTGAGGCCACCATTGCGGACCAAGCAGCGATCGCCACCGCCAAATCAGAGCACTATGAAGCTAAATACAAGGCAATGGCCCAAGAGCACCAGTCTGCCATCCAGAAGATCACCCACGAGGCCCAAGCCAAGTCCGAAGCTGCCTAACTTCAACATGAGCAGGATATGGCTTCATACCGGGAAAACCTCAAGAATTCAGTTGTCATCTCCCTCCTTTAGGCCAGACTGAAAATGGCCTATGAGGGTATGGCTCTGGGCTTTGAATGCCCTTCATGGAACATCAAGGCTTGGGAGATGAAGCTGAAAGATCTTGGCCGTAATCCTGTGGAGCCCCCTGTGAAGTCCGCTGCGGAGGAGCCTGCTAAGGTGGCCGAGAAGGTGGATAATGCTGGTGCTCCGAGGGATGCTGGTAGCGATGCTGGGACGAATGCTGGAGAGGATGCCGGAAGGGATGCCGGAGAGGACGTCGCCGATGAAGTCATGATGGAAGAGCGTGCTGCCCCTTAAAAGCAGCGAAGTGAGCAATGATGGATGTATGTGCCTAGGCCAGAGCCCACTTTTTTAAATTTGATGGTTGTGGTCTGTTAAACAATTTACTTTTCCTGTCTTTGAACAATTTACATTTCATGCACTAAAACAATATGATGGCCAAAGGTGGATGGGTCCTGGGTTTCAGGATGAAGCCCTTGGTCATCAGTTAGTATAACCTGTTTTGAACTATATAACAGTTGGAGGTGGATAGGTCTCGGTTTGAGATGAAACCTTCAACTGTTAAGTAAATATGGTAAGGAACTAATCGTGCTTTTGGTGGAGGGATTTCGGTTTTGAGATGAAACCAAAAGCACAACTTTAGACATGTTAATAATATAACCTCCTTTTGACTTATTTGCTGTTGTCTTTTAATTCTTGTCATGCATTGCTTTAGTTTAAATTTTAACGTTCCAAAAGTTAGTGCAACTATTTCCAATGTCTTATCCAAATATCGTGAAAATATATTGATCAGTATATTCGGCAATATCCTATTCAGACTTTCGTCTAATAGGGTTTTTAAAAATCAAACAATTTAGATAAAGTTTTTAAAGAAATAAGGACAGTTCATTTTCATTTTACAATGTTTGTTTTGACAACACTTGTTTAACTAGAATGCAGTTTTGGTTTTCAACCCAAGTATTATATCTCAAATATTTCAACCAAATATCCTGAAACCTATTCCGAAAATACATTTTGAGAATATATCCTGAGAATACATCCTAATCAGGATATTTAAGCTTTTTTCCAAACATAGTTTGAAAAATTCAAATGATCTATATAAGGTTTACAAAGGAAAGATCATACCAGAAATAGAGTGTAACCCTATTTTCGAGCTTCAATCCTTTTGCAATTTTTTTCCACGAAGATGTCCGCAGTCCGAGATACTCAGTGCACTAAGTCCAAGTTTGATCCTTTGAGTTTTACACAATTGCCTCAGCAGGCATGTCCCCTGTGCATAATGTTTTTAAACACTTAGAAATTTTCTGAATATTAGTTCCAACTGTTTAAACAGTTCTTGTGTTACAGGGGGTAAGCCCTAAAATGTACTGGAGATAAATCCTTAGTATCCTGGGGATAAACCCATAAGTATCCTGGGGAAAATCCCAAATTTTCATGCGCTACAGGCGGGAGTGTATAAACTCCAAGACTTAGAAAGTTGATAACCTTTAAACCTTAGAGAGTATGAAAATACCCTTTCGCAAGAGAGGGTGATCAATCCTCATATACCTTTAGGATCCAAGAAATAGCCAACAATAACGAAATTGTCAGCCACTTTTACATGGACTGGTGCTGCTATCTTGAATTATCCCTGGACAACTTGCGCTCCAGGCGGGGTGTTTAAACCCAATTCGAGAGAAAGGTGAATACCTTTAAACCTGTGAAGGGATCAGGATCCCTTAAACGTGTGAGAGGGGGCCAATCCTCTAATCTTTTGAAGTATCCTGAGTGTGTATCCTGGAGCTATATCCCGAAGCATATACTTCAAAACAACTGTAAACTAAGGTGGGTGTTAGCCTGGCTAACACCTCTCCGATGCTTAAGTCAGTATTGGGTTCAGAAGAATAAACAATATCAAATATATATTAAAAGAGACAGAATTCATACCATCCTGAGTTAGAAATTAAATTCTAAACTAACTTGAAATAGATCTTTAGGTGTATAGCATTCCAGGATCTTGGTAGCATATCCCCATCCATATTCTTGAGTCGGTATGCTCCTTTTCCTGATTCTGATTCAATCTCATAAGGTCCTTCCCACTTTGGAGCTAACTTTCCATCAGTAGGATTAGTAGTATTCTGAAAAGCCTTCCTTAATACCCAATCTCCCACCTGAAATCTTCTAGTCCTTATATTCTTGTTGTACGCTTTGGATATCCTCTGTTGATATGCTGCCATCCTTAGCTTTGCTGCATCTCTTGTTTTATCAATAGTATCCAATTCCTGGCAAAGGGCTTCAGGATTCTGTTTAGGATCCTGGAGATTGGATCTTGGCGTAGGTATCACCATTTCTGTTGGGATCACCGCCTCTGCTCCAAATACTAAGGAAAATGGGGTTTGGCCAGTTGCACTTTTCACCGTCGTTCTATCAGCCCATAAAACAAAGGGTAATTCTTCTGCCCATCTTCCCTTTTTAGCTCCAAGCCTTTTCTTCAAATTGTTGACAATTATCTTGTGGGAGGATTCTGCTTGTCCATTTGCTTAAGGATGTACTGGTGTGGATGTGATCATTTTAATTCCCCAACTCTTGCAAAAGTCATTAGTCCTCTTACTTATAAACTGAGAACCATTGTCACAAATTATCTCAGCTGGTACTCCAAATCTAGTCAGGATATTCCTTTTAATGAAGGATACTACTTCTTGGTCTCTAACTTGAACAAATGCTCCAGCTTCCACCCACTTAGAGAAATAATCAGTCATTGCCAGCATGAAGACTTTTCCTCCCGGAGCCTTTACCAATTTTCCTACTACATCCATTCCCCACTTCATGAATGGCCAAGGGGAAGCGATAGGATAAAGTGGCTCAGCAGGTTGATGTAATATATTACTGTGTCTCTGACATGCATCACATCTTCGAGCATATTCTGCAGCATCTCTCCTCATCGTCGGCCAATAGTATCCTGTTCTTAATACCTTCTTGAATAACGACCTGCCCCCAGTATGGTTACCATAATCCACTTCGTGTATGTCCTGAAGCACTTCTTTAGTTTCGGGATCTTCCAAGCACCTCAGATATGGTCCTGCAAGAGATTTCTTATACAAAACATTATTTATAATAGTGAATCGTGATACCTTCATTCTAAAGGCCTTAGGATTTTCATCCTTTGGGATGTATCCTTCCTTGAGATATCTCATGATTGGAGCCGTCCAGGACTTAGGGTCCTCCTCGGGATACTCATCATCAGGATCCTGAACACTTACTACCTCCTTATCCTGAGGATCCGTCGCAGGATACAGGACATGTAATATTGGTATTTGGGTTCCCTCCGGTATCCTGACTGATGATCCTAGATTCGCCAAGGCATCAGCTTCGGCATTATCCTCTCTCGGTACCTGTTCAATGTAAAAACATCGAAATATCCTGCTAATTTTTTGAGAATTTCGAGATACTCGATCAACTTCTCGCCTTTAACTGGATAGGTCCCATTAAAATGATTAGTAATTAACAAGGAATCAACAAATACTTGTAAACCCTTGATATTCATACTTGTTTTGGTCAAAAATCAAGCAAAGATAATGCAACCAAATCTTTTGTTGTGAGGTGTGATGCTTGAATCAATGAACAATGTTAAGGATAACAATCATATGCAATGAACAAATGACACAAGGATTTATACGAGGAAAAAGCCCTTGATCAAGAGTTGATCTCCGGCATAAAAAACCTCGGGTGATGGCAACTACCGATCACCAGTTAAGATTAAACAAAAGAACTTTACAACTCGGGATGATAACAAGCTTGTTACAAGGATCACTAGTGTGTAATGTGCAAAAAGGTGTATGAAATCGCCAAGTAATTGTTCGAGAGCTGACTGAGAACTGTTTACGAGTGTGTGTATGCCAAAAATAGCCAAGTGTTCTATTCAAGCTTGTTATCCCCATTTTTAAATTAGAAACAACTAAAGTAACAAACTATCCGACAATTATGCAAGTCTCCCACGATCTCCACAATGTCCATAAAAGCTCAGCACGTATGGAATATTAATGGAATATGCCCCAGGAACTTCGGCGAGACTTGGTCCATGCTTTAGCTCCTGCAAAACAACTTCATATTCGAAATGGACAATCGTTAGTATAAGGATAATAACAGTGATCCTGGATCCTGATCCTGCAACACTCTTTGAGGATCACTAATTCAAACAGAATTGAGGATCCTTGACCTTGGCAGCACTTGAGGATCCATGATCCTTAGGATTATAAAATCCTCCCCTAACAATTACCCCCAAAATATAGGGAGAAAAATGTAAATTATCGAACTATATTTTCTTAATCTTATCCGTAACAAACTAACGGATATATAGCCGTTAGGATATAACTATCCGTTATGGATCATACGTCACTTGAAGCGACATCCCTGCAAAACCATCATTATAAATTCAAGATAGAGATAAGGGTTGAGGAACATTTAAATTCGTGTGTTTCATCCTTTAAAGCCTCAATCGAAGATCAAGCAGGTACTTCTCTCTCTCCTTTTCTCTTCTCATTATTGCTCTGTTCTTTCTTTCTTGAATTCTCTGAATCACGATGAAGCTACGATCATCCCCGGCTAAGGATCATCAGAAAGACAGTCCATTGAAGAGCCAAGGGATCATCAAGGACTCCCCGAAGGAACGTTGCTGCTTTACTGATCCTGAAATCGACAGGATTCGCCATTGTTTCCCGGCGGACTCTGTTTTTAAGCATTTTGATCCTACCGCCCTGAGCGACTTTGTCTCTGGAACCTGGGTTGCATTTCCGGCTACCCCTTTTCTGATCGGATACTCTTATCCTTTTCCCGCTTTCACCTAGTCATATCCTATATTCAGGCAATGCCAATGATGTGGAGGGTTTTGTTCACCCTTGAAAGGATCATCGAGCAGGAGGACATAGAGTTAGGAATATATGAACTTGCTGAGTTGTATAACCTTGTGAGCCATGGATCACATCGCTACCTGTTCCAACACAAACCTGGTGAAGAACACCCGATCCTCAAGACCACCAAGAACGACACCAACTGGAAGAAACGATTTTTCTTCGTCAGGGGGGATTCTATTCCAAACGGAAAGGATCTCCCCTTAGAATGGGCCACTCATGGTAGGATAGAGGATCCTTATAGAAGGATCATAGGATATCCCTGCTCTTGTGAGGATAACTGATTCTTTTTGTTTCTACTTTGCAGCTATCTCTGTTTCCCACATTATTCCATCCCCTGCAACCAAAGAAAGGATCACAACTTTCTGGAATCTTGAACCTACAGCAAGGTCATTCCTGGCAAGCAATAAAGACTCTCAAGAAATATCCTTAGGTTCTGTTACAATGTCAAGTAAGTATCCAAGTTTATATATGATTAATTATTGAAATGCAAATAAGATAGGAATACTTATCATGTTGTTTTGGATTGATAGGTGCTGGAAGATCCTCAAAATCTGTCTCCCGTTTCAATGCTAGTGACCTCAGCAATGTTGGTCCTCGATCTGCAAGGAAGAAAGCTGCTGCCAGCCCCAGTGCTGTAATCCCAAAGGCTACCACCTCCAAAGGGGAAAGAAAAGAAAGACCACTGAGGCTCATAAACTAGAAGGATTGCCTCTTATCCGCCACCAGTTCCAAGAATACTTTTCTTATGTAAGGATCATCTACTCTTCTTCATTATCCTACCCACTTGAGGATCACTGATTCTGAATTTTACCTTGTCCCTTTGCAGAAATTTGCTGAGATTGAAATGCTCTTTGATGCATATACTGAGGAGGCGGAGCAGAAGCAAGCAGAGTTCCAAAGGTTCTTCCTGGCCAAAGATCAGACCATCTCCTCCCTCGAGAAAGAACTTGCCCTGGCAAAGAAGGAGTTGGTTGCAGCCCAGATAAATGCTGATTACGAAAAGCATGAGATCATGGAGGATGCCAAAGTCTCTGCTGCAATCACCATGTACCAAATCAAGCTCCAAATGGCTCAAGAGGCTGAAGATCCCAACTTCGACAGGACCACTTGGGATAAGGAAGGCTGGAAGGCAAAATTGGCTGAGCTAGAGGACGAGGAGGAGACCACAGAGATCCTGACGATTGAGGCAGGTGGCAGTGGAAAGGATCAAGCTGGAGGTGATGCTGGTGGTGATGCAGCCAAGGTGTGAGCTGCAAGGATGGGCGATGATGGACATTTCTAGACACAACTGGAGCCCATTTTTTAAAGTTTGGTAGTATTTTTTTTTTTGTGGTTGTTGATGTTTTAAACAATGGTTGGTCTGTATCTGAACAATAGTTTTAGGTTTAAGGATCATCGATCCTTTGGACAATAGGTAGGATAATAGGTGGTGGAGGGATCCTCTGTTTGGGGGATGAAACCACTTGTTATCCTGCCGTCTTTTATTTCCTGCACTCTTATGACCTGTTAAACAATGAACACCCTTTGCCAACCCAAGTGGACGGGCCATGTATTGCTGGTAGAAACTTGGGTTGGCAATTTTGACAACCTTAAAAGGGTTTAATATTTTATGAATAAATAAAACTTTAACTTTTTGGCTATCTCTCGTGTTGTTATCCTTGTATATTCTTTATTTGTCAATTGTTCTTATACACTTTCTTTGAATTTGTAAATAAAGGATAAAAGTTTAGTAAATCATGTTTTTTTTTTAAATTTTAGGATATGATCAAGGATCAAATATCCTATAGTTAACAAGTTCAGAAAAGTTATGTAACTGAAGGATCATTAGTTCTGCTGTCAAAGGATAAGGGTTACTTGTATAAATAATGAATACAATCAAAGTGATTAAGGATCATACCTGAGAATCCAAGTTAGGATCCTAACCCTTTAACGTTCATACTCAGGATAATCAAAAGGCAAACCTTAGTAAAAGTTGAGGATCAAGGATCCTTGGTTGTTTAGCTTCAAAGACCTGAAATAGGATATAACTTGGGACTTAGCCAATTATAAGAGAAAAGTTAGTAACTGGGGACAAGCCCAAAGGATAACTGGGGACAAGCCCAAAGGATCTTGTGTAGACTGGAGTATGGCCCTCACTGGCGACTATCCAAACTTAGTGACATGAAAATGCCAAAACCTTAGCTAACGTGAAAACGTTAGAAACCTTAGGAACGGATGTATGGTACGTCTACCATTATACGTAGGATCCCGGATACAGCCAGTACAATGAAATTGTCAGCCCCTGAAGCGAGTACCAGGATCATCGTGCGCTACTGGTGATACTGGGGACAGGCCCAAACTGGGGACTAGCCCAAAGAACTGGGGTCAAGCCCACATAACTGGGGTCAAGCCCAAATAACTGGGGTCAAGCCCAAATAACTGGGGTCAAGCCCAAATAACTGGAGACTTCTGGGAATACTCGATCCTCTGTCAAGGATACCCACACCTTCTGCAAAACTCAGAATCAAGTGAAAGGAGGATAAAGGATAAAGGATCCTTATCCTTGCATATAGGATAATTAAAGAATGAAATAGTTTGAGATTAGATCATTACCATCTTCTAAGGATCTGTTAAGGATCCTTGATAGCTAATGATCATGGATCCTTATCATATAAAGTATTTTTTCAAGTGGACAACATTCCAAGCTCTTGGTAGCAAATCACCTTCCATTGTTAGCAACCGATATGCCCCCTTTCCTGCTTCAGCTTCAATCAAATAAGGGCCTTCCCACTTTGGTGCCAACTTTCCATCAGCAGGATTGGTGGTATTCTGAAATGCTTTCCTCAATACCATATCACCAACTTGGAATTTCCTGATCCTGACATTCTTATTATAGGCTCCAGCCATATTTTGTTGATAACTGGCCATCCTTATCCTTGCCAAATCCCTGAGTTCCTCTATAGTATCCAGGTCTTGAACCAAGTTTTCAGCATTTCTTTCAGGATCATGGATGCTTGTTCTTGCAGTAGGAACTACCATTTCTTTAGGGATCACTGATTCTGCTCCAAATACCAAAGAAAATGGGGTCTGACCAGTAGCATTCTTGGGGGTTGTTCTATCAGCCCATAATACATAAGGTAGCTCTTCTGCCCATTTTCCTTTTTTGGATCCAAGCTTCTTCTTCAAATTGTTGATGATGATCTTGTTGGATGATTCTGCCTGGCCATTAGCTTATGGGTGGACTGGTGTTGATGTTATCATCTTAATCTCCCAGCTGTCACAAAAGTTAGTAGTTCTACTCCCACTAAATTGGGATCCATTATCACAGACAATTTCAGAAGGAATACCAAATCTAGTAATAATATTTCTTTTGATAAAGGATATCACTTCTTTTTCTCTGACTTAAGCAAAGGCTTCAGCCTCTATCCACTTTGAGAAATAGTAAGTCATAGCAAGCATGAATACTTTTCCACCAGGTGCCTTGGGAAGTTTACCAACTATATCCATTCCCCATCTCATAAATGGCCAAGAAGAGGGTATAGGATTTAAAAGCTCTGTTGGTTGGTGAAGGATATTACTATGTCTTTGACAAAGATCACATCTTTTAGCGTAATCCACATCATCCTTCTTCATAGTAGGCCAATAGTATCTTGTTCTCAGGATCCTTGAGAATAATGCCCTGCCCCCAGTGTGGTTTCCACAATCTCCTTCATAGAGATCCTTTAAGACTTCTTGGGTTTCAGGATCCTCAATACACCTTAGATATGGTCCTGCAAGAGATCGTTTATATAACATGTTATTCAATATTGTAAACTGAGATACCTTAATTTTGAAAGCCCCGGGGTTTTCTCCTGTAGGGATCTCTCCATGCTGGATATATCTCATGATTGGAAGGATCCATGATCCTGAATGAGATTGTGTATCATCACTTGGGATAATTGCAGAATCCTCTCCTATCTCCATAGCTGCATGTTCCTAAATAGCAGGGGTTAGGATATGGATAATAGGGATTTTGATATCCTCTGGAATTTTCAAGGATGATCCTAAATTGGCCAATGCATCAGCTTCTGCGTTCTCTTCTCTAAGTACTTGTGTTAAACTAAAGGAAACAAAAGAGAGTGCCAATTCTTTGACTATCTCTAAATATTTGGTTAGCTTTTCACCTTTAACAGCATAGGATCCATTAAAGTGATTAGTGATTAACAATAAATCCACATGTACCTCAAGATACCTGATCCTCATATGCTTGGCAATTTGCAAACCAGCTATCAAGGCTTCATACTCAGCCTCATTGTTAGTACTTTGGAACTCACAAGCTATAGAGTGGGGTATTATGTCCCCCTGTGGCAATTTTAGTAGTATTCCAAGCCCAATTCCTTTGACATTAGAGGCTTCATCAGTGAAGAGTATCCAAGGATCCTTAGTTTCCTCTAACTGTTGGACTTCTAATTCAGCTTCCCTTTGCAAGTCACTACTGAAATCTGACACAAAGTCAGCTAAGGCTTGGGATTTAATGGCGGTTCTAGGCTCATATCTTATATCATAAGCACTGAGCTTCACTGCCCACTTAGCCATCCTTCCTGACATTTCAGGTTTCCTGAGAACATTCTTAATGGGAAAATTAGTCTTAACAATAATGGCATGAGTTTCAAAATAATGTCTTAATTTAGTAGATGCCATAATTAAAGCAAGAATAAGTTTTTCTAAATGTGAATACCTGGATTCAGCATCAAGCAAACTCTTACTTACATAATAAACAGGATGTTGTGTACCTTCGTGATCCTTAACAAGGACGACACTTACTGCTTTAGAGGATACTGCGAGGTATAAGGATAACACATCCCCTTTTTCTGGTTTCATCAAGGCAGGAGCTGAGGATAGATAATCCTTAAGAGCTTTGAGAGCATTTTCATGCTTTTCAGTCCAGTCAAATTTTTTGTTTTTCCTCAAGATGTCATAGAATTCCTTGCATTTTTCTGAGGATTTGGATATGAACCTGTTCGAGGCTGCGATCCTGCCTGTTAATCTTTGTACATCCTTAGCATTGGCAGGGGATTTGATGTTCACAATAGCCTTAATTTGCTCTGGACTTGCTTCAATGCCTCTTTTTGTTACCATATACCCTAGGAATTTACCTGCTTTAACACCAAAATGACACTTGGAAGGATTTAGTTTCATATTAAATTTATCAAGGATATCGAATGCTTCCTCCAAGTCTCTAAGGTGATCCTCAGCTATTTTAGACTTAACCACCATGTCATCTATATAGACTTCCATAGTGTGTCCAATTTGATCATTGAACATCATATTGACTAGCAATCAGCTCATTACCCCTCAGCTTTTTTATATTGAAGTTTGGTGATCGGTAGTTGCCATCACCCGAGGTTTTTTATGCCGGAGATCATACATTGATCAAGGGCTTTTTCCTCGTATAAATCCTTGTGTCACTTGCATATTTCTTACTAAAGTGATCCTTTACTTTTTCAACAAACCAAGCATCATTCCCCGTTTACTTAGAGTTTGGTTGCATTATCCTTGTGTGATTTTTGACCAAAACAGTTTGGCGCCCACCGTGGGGCAATTGGTGCTTCATTCATAAGAAAACTTTTTGTTCGAAATCATTTCAAAGAGTTACATGGCTTCATCATTGAAGAATACATCCACAGCGATGTCGGCAGTCAATTCATCTACTGGCATTCCACCTTTGCCTCCACCACCAGCTGGATCTCAGAAAAATGCTGAGAAGAGACCAACTTCTATCTCCTCTAAACCATCATCTTCTGCTCTAACTTCTTCTGTTCCCAGCACTAGTGATATATTTACTTTGATTTTGCAGATGAGGGATCGTATGCAGCAGCAGGATGAAACTAATGACAGGATCCTCAGAGAAATCGGAGATCTCAAAAGGCAAAAGAAAACGGCAGAGGATCATTCCCCACTAATGCCCAAATCTTTGAATTTTGATACTCCAATGATTACTTCTCAGCCATCAGAGGTCCCAGACATTCAATATATGGGTGGATCAAGAGGAGTGCATTTCAGCCCAACAAAAATGACTCAGGCATCAGGATCATATTTCCAACCGGCGGGATCCTACGCCCAGCATTTGGGATCCTTCATGAGCTTAGGATCCTCCTTTGTCCCAGGATCATCCCAGGTTCAAGGATCCTCCTTCGTTCCGGGATCATCCCAGGTTCAAGGATCCTCCTTTGTTCCAGGATCATCCCAGGTTCAAGGATCCTCCTTCGTCCCAGGATCATCCCAGATTCAAGAATCCCTACAGATACCAGGATCCTTGAAGAATTTGCAAACAGGAAGCCTAGATGTCCATCAAGGAGATTTTATTCCAATGCAGACCATTGCTTCCACTGGTCCATCCATTATCCCAGAATCCCAGAAATATGGATTCACACCCAATGTTCCTAACTTGAACCCGATGGGAGGTAACACCTTGAATAATTATCTTACCACTAACCATGGATTCGTGCAGGATACAGGTATCAATCATGCTATGGCCATGGAGTTACAGAAGCTGAAGGATATGATCTCAAGTGTTCCAGGGGTAGTCAAGCCTATCCCGGAAATTGCAGATGGAAGCCATAAGGTATCTCGTTTTGCACCACCAATTTGTGATGCAGAGGTACCCAAAAGGTTCCATATCCCTACTATGAAGCTGTATGATGGTACAACGGATCCTGAGGAGCACATAGCACAATACAGGGAGAGGATGGAGATCAATCCAATCCCAGAAAAGTTAAAGGAAGCATGCCTATGTAAAGGATTTGGATCCACCCTTACTGGATCAGCTCTTAAATGGCTGCTAAGTCTTCCCCCTTACTCTATCACTTCATTTGCTAATTTAGTTAATTTGTTCAATAATCAATTCTCTTGTAGTAGAAAATTTGAAAGATTAACTAGTGATTTATATAGGGTAACTCAAAGTCATAATGAATCATTAAGGGATTATATAACTAAATTCAGTAAAGAATCCTTGGACATTCCCAACTTGGATATGGCCACGGCTGTTGAGGCCTTCAAAATGGGACTGCTTAAGGATTCATTGTTCTATGATGATCTTGTTATGACACCGTGCAGGAACCTAGATGAAGTAAGAACTCGGGCACTCAGGTTCATCCGGTTAGAGGATGACAAGAGGATCCAGGAGAGACAAGTAGGATCCTCAAAACAGGAGAAGCAAGGGTCCTCCTTCAAGAGCAATAAATTCAAATCCTACCATAGAAATGACAACAAGAACGTGCATGCTGTTGACCAAGAAGAGGATGATGAGGATTATCCTCCGATTTCTGAATATTGTTTTTCTGTTGACAATCATGAACTAATCCTTGCAATGCAGAATCTAGGAGAAAAAGCCAGGTGGCCCAGAAAGAATGATAAACCATCCGGGACTAAAGACAAGTCAAAGTGGTGTGCATACCACGAGGATTTCGGGCATCTAACTGAAGAATGCATCGCATTAAGAAAGGAAATTGGATATCTGCTAAGCAAGGGACATTTGAAAGAATTGTTGGGAAGGAAAAAGCAAAAGACTCAGGATCCTGAAAGGATCCCTGAAAAAGCTCCAGCCCCTCCGGCAAACGCACAAGTGATCAACTTTATTTCCGGAGGATCAGACATCTGTGGTACATCCTTCTCAGCGGCTAAAAGGCATGCAAAGGAAGCTAAAATGGATAACGGAGAAAGACCTATTCGAACATCAAGTGTCTCAGAAGGAAAAGCGATAACGTTTGATGAGGATGATCGCATTAACATCCAGGATCCTCATCATGATAGTTTAGTTATTACTCTCTTTATCTCTAACCATTTTGTCCGCAGGATCCTTATCGACGGAGGAAGCTCAGTAAACATTATCCAGCTTGATGTTCTAAAGAAAATGGGTATCCCGGAATCAAACATCACACCAAGATCCTCCGTGCTTGTGGGATTCAGTGGAGAAACTAAGAAAACCCTGGGGGACATTAAACTCCCAATCTACGTGGAAGGATTACATAATTATCAAAAATTTTGTGTTATTGACTGTTTATCTTGTTGTAATGTTATCCTTGGCAGGCCCTGGATACATGATATGAAAGCAGTCCCATCCACTTACCATCAATGTGTGAAACTCCCTAGCCCATGGGGGATAATCAAGATCGACAGTGATCAGCAGGAGGCTAAGGATTGTTATACCTCATCCATGAAACCAACCTCGAAGCCAAGGGAGCAATAGCAATTACAGTATCCTCCAAGGAATGTCTTGGAGGCAAGGGAACAGGATGTGGACGAAATCCTTTTGGATCCTAGTGATCCTGAATCAAAAATCTATATCGGATCAGGGATCCTTGGCAAATTGAAAGAAGACATAATATCCTTCCTCAAAAGAAGAAAATCTACCTTTGCATGGAAACATGAAGATATGACAGGTATATCTAAGGATATTATCACTCATAAACTTGGCATTGACAGGTCGATCAAACCAATCCATCAAAAAAGGAGGAAGTTTGCACCAGAAAGGAATGCCATTATCCAGGAAGAAGTAGAAAGACTACTTCGAGCAGGTATGATCAGGGAGGTAAAATATCCAAAATGGTTAGCCAATGTGGTTGTTGTCCAAAAGAAAAACGGAAAGTAGAGGGTATGTGTCGATTTCACTGATCTGAATAAGGCATGTCCCAAGGATCCTTTCCCATTACCCCATATTGACTCCATGGTAGATGCGACGGCGGGGCATGAACTGTTAACCTTTATGGATGCATCATCTGGATTCCAACAAATTCTTATGGAGCCATCTGACCAAGAGGATACAGCCTTTATGACCCCAACCGGTTTATATTGCTATATTGCCATGCCTTTTGGACTAAGAAATGCAGGTGCAACATATCAAAGGCTGGTGAATATGATGTTCAAAGACCAAATTGGACAGACTATGGAAGTATACATAGATGATATGGTAGTAAAGTCAAAGAAAGCTGAGGATCACCTAAGGGACTTGGAGGAAGCATTTGATATCCTTGATAATTATAACATGAAGCTTAATCCTTCGAAATGTCACTTTGGTGTTAAAGCAGGTAAATTTCTAGGATATATGGTAACTCAGAGGGGCATTGAAGCAAGCCCGGAACAAATTAAAGCACTGATAAATATCAAGTCCCCTGCCAATGCTAAGGATGTGCAAAGGCTGACAGGCAGGATAGCAGCCCTAAACAGGTTCATATCAAAATCCTCAGAAAGATGTAAAGAATTTTATGATATCCTAAGGAAAAACAAGAAATTTGAATGGACTGAAAAGCATGAGAATGCTTTACAAGCCCTTAAAGAATATATGTCCTCAGCACCAGCATTAATGAAACCCGGAAAAGGAGATGTGTTATCCTTATACCTGGCGGTATCCTCAACCGCTGTAAGTGCAGTCCTTGTTAAGGATCATGAAGGTACACAACATCCTATCTACTATGTAAGTAAGAGCTTACTTGATGCCGAATCCAGGTACTCACACGTTGAAAAACTTATTCTTGCATTAATTATGGCATCAACTAAGTTAAGACATTATTTTGAAACCCATACTATTGTTGTTAGAACTAATTTTCCAATCAAGAATGTCCTCAGGAAACCAGAGATGTCCGGAAGGATGGCTAAGTGGGCAGTAAAGCTTAGTGCCCATGATATAAGATATGAGCCTAGAACAGCCATTAAATCCCAAGCACTAGCAGACTTTGTGGCTGATTTCAGTAGTGATCTACAAAAGGAAGCAGAATTGGAGGTCCAGCAGCTAGATGAAACCAAGGATCCTTGGATACTACACACCGATGGATCCTCAAATATCAAAGGCACAGGACTCGGCATACTACTAAAATCGCCACAGGGGGACATAATACCCCACTCTATAGCCTGTGAGTTCCAAGCAACCAACAATGAGGCTGAATATGAAGCCTTAATTGCTGGTTTACAAATTGCTAAGGATATGGGGGTCAGATACCTTAAAGTATACGTAGACTCATTACTAATCACTAATCACTTTAATGGATCCTATGCTGTTAAAGGAGAAAAACTAACCAAATATTTAGAGATAGTCAAAGAATTGGCACTCTCTTTTGTTTCTTTCAGTTTAACACAGGTACCAAGGGAGGAAAATACAGAAGCTGATGCATTGGCCAATCTAGGATCATCCTTGAAGATCCCAGATGATATAAGTATCCCCATCATCCATATCCTAGCTCCTGCTATTGAAAATCAGGTGGCCATGGAAATAGAAGAGGATACTGCAATGATCCCTAGTGAAGAAACTCAATCTTATTCAGGATCATGGATCTCACCAATCATGAGATACTTACAACACGGGGAGATTCCTAGGGGAGAAAATCCTAGAGCTTTCAGGATTAAGGTATCTCAATTCACAATCTTAAATAATGTATTATATAAGCGATCTCTTGCAGGACCATATTTAAGATGTATCGAGGATCCTGAAATTCAAGAAGTGTTGAGAGACTTCCATGAAGGAGATTGTGGAAACCATACTGGGGGCAGGGCATTGTTCTCAAGGATCCTTAGAACAGGATACTACTGGCCAACTATGAAAAGGGATGCTGTAGAATATGCTAAGAAATGTGATCCTTGTCAAAGACACAGCAATATCCTTCATCAGCCAGCTAAATTTTTGCATCCAATACCATCCTCTTGGCCATTCATGAGATGGGGGATGGATATAGTTGGCAAGCTCCCTAAAGCACCTGGTGGAAAAGTATTTATGCTTGCCATGACCGACTACTTCTCCAAGTGGATAGAAGCTGAAGCTTTTGCTCAAGTCAGAGAAAAGGAAGTTATATCCTTTATTAAGAGAAACATTATAACCAGATTTGGCATTCCCTCTGAAATTGTATGTGATAATGGTTCCCAATTCATTGGGAGCAGAACCACTAACTTTTGTGACAGTTGGGGAATTAAGATGATAACGTCAACACCAGTCCATCCACAAGCCAATGGTCAAGCAGAATCATCCAACAAGATCATCATCAACAACCTGAAGAAGAAATTAGGATCCAAGAAGGGGAAATGGGCAGAGTAATTGCTTTATGTGCTGTGGGCTGATAGGACAACTCCCAAGAATGCCACTGGTCAAACACCCTTCTCATTAGTATTTGGGGCAGAAGCAGTGATCCCAACAGAAATGGTGATTCCAACTGCTAGAACAAGTACTCGTGATCCTGAAGAGAATGCTGCAAACCTAGCTCAAGACTTGGATACTATTGAGGAAATCAGGGATCTGGCTAGGATAAGGATGGCAAGCTACCAACAAAGAATAGCTGGTGCCTACAACAAAAATGTCAGGATAAGGAAGTTCCAAGTCGGGGATATGGTGTTGAGAAAAGCATTCCAAAACACCATCAATCCTGCTGACGAAAAATTGGCACCAAAATGGGAAGGCCCTTACTTGATTGAAGCCGAAGCAGGAAAGGGGGCATACAGATTGCTAACCATGGAAGGAAATTTGTTACCAAGAGCCTGGAATGCTATTCACTTAAAGAAGTATTTCATGTGAACAGGATCCTTCAAGCATATGATCCTTACATCGGAAGCATCCTCGAAGGGTCCCGGCGACATCAGTGATCCTTTACTCTGGTAAAGTCCTTATCTCAAAACTTTTCCATTTTCTTATTTTTACCTAAGGATAAGGATCACGTATCCTTCATCCTTCTCTCACGAGAATTTGAGTTCTGATAGTCCAGGTATCCTCAGCATATTATCGATAGTCTTCAAAAGCATCTCATATCCTTGGGTTCAACCCCAGTTATCCTTGGGCTTGTCCCCAGTTTTCGCCTGTAGCGCACGATGATCCTGGTATAGTTCACGTCTTTGGGACCAGTACCCACTTTAGGGGCTGACAACCTCATCGTACTGGCTATATCTAGGATCCTACGTATAATGGTAGACGTACCATACATCCGTTCCTAAGGTTTCTAACGTTTTCACGTTAGCTAAGGTTTTGACATTTTCATGTCACCCAGTTTGGATAGTCGCCAGTAAGGGCCATACTCCAGTTTACATACGATCCTTGGGCTTGTCCCCAGTTATCCTTTGGGCTTGTCCCCAGTGATCCTTTGGGCTTGTCCCCAGTTATCCTTTGGGCTTGTCCCCAGTGATCCTTTGGGCTTGTCCCCAGTTATCCTTTGGGCATGTCCCCAGCTATTAATTTATCTTTTACATTGGCTTAGTCCCAAGTTATGTTCCATTTTTCAGGTTTTCGAAGTTAAACAAATAAGGATCCTTAATCCTTATTATCCGTTAAAATTTCACTTATGGTTATCTTGATTAAAGGTTAGGATCCTAACTTGGATTCTCAGGTATGATCCTTGACTATTTTGATTATACTTGTTATTTTGAATAACCCTTACACTTTGACAACTAAACCTATGATCCTCGATCATAAACTATTTTTGAAAATTTTTCGATTACAGGATATTTGATCCAGGATCATATCCTAAAATGATTGAACATGATTTGCTTAACAATTGGAAAATAAAAGGATAAACAAAGGATAACAACACGAGATAAGCCAGAAAGATTAGAGTTATTTTATTAACAAAGGATTTTAAACCCTTTCAAAAGTTGTCAAAATTGCCAACCCACGTTTCTACCAGCAAAACGTGGCCCGTCCACATGGGTTGGCAAAGGGTGTCCATTGTTTATGCGGTCATAGCAGGTGCAGGAAAGTAAGAGCGGCAGGATCACAAAGGCTTCATCCCCCAAATAGAGGATCCCTCCACCATTTGCGATCCTACCTATTGTCCAAAGGATTCAGGATCCTTAACCCTAAAAAACTATTGTTCAAAGTTACAAACCATCATTGTTTCAAAACATCACAACCACAAAAAACCACTACCAAATTCTAAAAAAAAATTGGGCTCCGGCTATGTCTAGAAATTTCCATCATTGCCCAATCCTGCAACTCAAACCTTCGCTGCACCATCACCACCAGCTCCACTTGCTTCCCCCTGATCCTTGCCAACATCACCGCCTTCAAGCATTGGGATCTCCTCAGCCTCCTCATCATTCTCCAACTCTGCCAGCCTTGCCTTCCAGCCTTCCACGTCCCATGTGCCTTTGTCGAAGGAAGGATCCTGAGCCTCCGCAGCCATCTGCAGCTGGATCTTATACATGGTTATCGCAGCAGAGACCTTGGCATCCTGGGTAATGTCATGCTTCTCATAATCAAAATTGATCAGCATCCTGGCAGCTTTATCCTTGGTGGCCCGGAGCTCCTTCTCAAGATCAACAATCTTGAGATCCTTCAGCACACCCATCTGTTGGAGGTCGGCAATTTGGCGGTCTTGATCCTCAACGTGGCCAATATATGTTTCTATTTCAGCGAGTTTCTGCAGAAAGGGAAAAGGGTAAGTTCAGGACCAGGTGATCCTCAAACAAGCAGGATATACAAGCAGGATATACAAGCAGGAGTAGTGATCCTTACTTCGTTAACGTAATCAAGAAACTGTTGGCGGAGCAGGGGAAATCCTTGAAGATCCTCAGAGGCCTTCCTCTTCTTTCCTTTACCCCTAATAGGTGCTTTAGGGGCTGAAGCGGTTGGACTGGCAGCAGGGGTCTTCTTCCTCGCAGATTTGACATTAGCAAGATCATCAATGCCAAACTTGGAGGCAGATTTAGCAGATTTTCCAGCACCTACACAACCAAAATCAGATAAGTATTCTAACTAATTTAAAAAAATCCTACATGAAACTACTTTTTAATCAGGATACTTACTTGACATCGTAACAGAGGCAGAGGATACTTCTTGGGAATCTTGAATAGCAACCTGGAAAGTTCTTGTCTCCGGATCAAGCTTCCTGAAGGCTAAAAGTCTCTCTTTTGCAGCAGGTGTCAACTTCAGACGAGAGATGGAAACAGCTGCACAATAAAAAAAAACAAAAGAAAATATTAGTGATCCTCATCTTAAGGAACAAATCTTATGGTGATCCTTCCAGGATCCTCTATCCTACCATGAGTAGCCCACTCTTTGGGCAGATCCTTCCCATCAGGGATGGTATCCCTCCTAACAAAGAAGAACCGTCGCTTCCAATTCGTGTCATTCTTGGTGACCTTGAAGACAGGATGATCCTCTCCAGTTTTTTGCTTAAATAGATAACGATGGGGTCCGAAAGTGGTAAGATCGTACATCTCAGCCAGCTCCGCCATACCAAGGTCAATCCCTTCTTGCTCAATGATCCTCTCAAGGGTATACAATACCCTCCAGATCATGGGCATAGCCTGGATATAGCAGATGCCGGTAGGAGAGAAGAAGGATTGAGTGAACTGTGGGAAAGGATATGAATATCCTATCAAGAACGAAGTAACAGGAAAGGCCACCCAAGTATCAGAGATAAAGTCACTCAAAGTAGTGGGAGTGAAGGACTTGAAGATGGTATTCGCCGGAAAACAGTGACGGATTCTATCAACCTGAGGATCAGTGAAACAGCACCTCTCGGTGGGAGAGTCTTTGATGATCCCTTGACCTTTTAAGGGACTGTTCTTCTCAGGATCCTTATGAGGGGAATTCCGGAGCAACATATTTGCAGAAGAATGGAAAGAAGCAGGAAAACAGAGTAAGAGAAGGAAGAAGGAAGAAGAGAGATACCTGATTGATCTTCGGACGAGATTATAAAGGGAGTTTTCTTTGATTTTAAATGCGAATTGATCCTATCTCTATCTCCTATTTATAATGATGATCTGCAGGGCTGTCACTTCTGTGACGTAAGGGTTGCAACGGCTAGTCCGACTCCAACGGCTAGTTATCCGATTAGCTCGTTGCGGATAAGATCAAGCAAAATATAACTCATTTATTTACAATATCACTCCTTATATTTTGGGGGCAATTGTTAGGGCTGGATTTTTATAACACATGATCCTTACATGTGATCCTAACCAGTGATCCTAGTTTCTTTGGCAGATAGTGATCCTCAGCAGAGTTCCAGGATCAGGATCACGGACCATCATAGGGATCCTCATGCTAACAGTTGTTTTCATTAAATTTAATGTTATCTTGCAGGAACGTCTAGCAGGATCTGCTCTTAGCATCACAAACAAGGAACGCGTCTTTACAACTTTGGCATATGCTTAATCAGAGATGAACGTTGTAGAGGATATGGAAACTCGGCATGATTTAAGGGCGATAATATAGGCTAGATTTACTTTTATTTCTAAAGGGGTAATGAGCTGATTGTTAGTCTATTTACCTAAAATAGGTCACTCACACTTGTATATATAACACTCTTCCCCATTCGGAAGACACATAACACATTTCTCACACGCTTAGACACTCGATACTATAGTGATCCTTGTACTCAGCTCATTATCATCCGAAGTTGTAACCATTTTTTGTTATATTGAAGTTTGGTGATCGGTAGTTGCCATCACCCGAGGTTTTTTATGCCGGAGATCATACATTGATCAAGGGCTTTTTCCTCGTATAAATCCTTGTGTCACTTGCATATTTTTTACTAAAGTGATCCTTTACTTTTTCAACAAACCAAGCATCATTCTCCGTTTACTTAGAGTTTGGTTGCATTATCCTTGTGTGATTTTTGACCAAAACAGGGATCATCAAGGATTCTCCCACTGAGAGGTGTTGTTTTACCGACTCTCAGATCGACAAAATTCGTCATTGTTTTCCGGCGAACACCCTTTTCAAATCTTTCACTCCTACTGCTTTGAGTGATTTTATTTCTGATACTTGGGTAGCTTTTCCTGTTACTCCGTTCTTGATAGGATATTCGTATCCTTTCCCACAGTTCACTCAATCCTTCTTCTCTCTCACCGGCATCTGCTATATCCAAGCCATACCCATGATCTGGAGGGTGTTATATACCCTTGAGAGGATCATTGAACAAGAGGGGATAGACCTTGGTATGGCGGAGCTGGCTGAGATGTATGATCTTACCACTTTCGGATCCCATCGCTATTTGTTTAAGCGAAAAACTGGGGAGGATCACCCTGTCTTCAAAGTTACCAAGAATGACACGAACTGGAAGCGACGGTTCTTTTTTGTTAGGAGAGATACCGTCCCTAATGGGGAGGATCTGCCCAAAGAGTGGGCTACTCATGGTAGGATAGAGGATCCTGGAAGGATCATCATAAGACCTGTTCCTTAGGATGAGGATCACTGATATTTTTTTTGTTTATTGTGCAGCTATCTCCATCTCTCGTCTGAAGTTGACACCTGCTGCAAAAGAGAGACTTTTGGCCTTCAAGAAGCTTGATCCGGAGACAAGAACTTTCCAGGTTTCTACCCAAGATTCCCAAGAAGTATCCTCTGCCTCTGTCACAATGTCAAGTAAGTATCCTCATTTAGAAAGTAATTCTATGTAGGATTTTCAAGTTTAATTAGAATACTTATCTTATTTTGGTTGTGTAGGTGTTGGAAAATCTTCTAAGTCTGCCTCAAAGTTTGGCATTGATGATCTTGCTAATGTCAAATCTGCAAGGAAGAAGACTCCTGCTGCTAGCCCAACTGCTTCAGCCCCTAAAGCACCTATTAGAGGTAAAGGGAAGAAGAGAAAGGCCTCTAAGGATTTACAAGGCCTGCCCCTGCTCCGCCAACAGTTTCTGGACTACTTCAACAAGGTAAGGATCACTGCCCCTGTTTGTTATCCTGACAGTTTTGAGGATCACTTGTTTCTGACGTTATGCCTTGTTTTCCTTGCAGAAATTTGCTGAAATAGAGACTTATGTTGGCCACGTCGAGGATCAAGATCTCCAAATTGCTGACCTCCAACAGATGGGTGTGCTGAAGGATCTCAAGATTGCTGATCTTGAGAAGGAGCTCCGGGCTACCAAGGATGAAGCTGCCAAAATGCTGATCAACTTTGATTATGAGAAGCATGACATTACCCAGGATGCCAAGGTCTCTGCTGCGATAACCATGTATAAGATCCAGCTGCAGATGGCTGCGGAGGCTCAGGATCCTGCCTTCGACAAGAGCACATGGGCCGTGGAGGGCTGGAAGGCGAGGCTGGCAGAGTTGGAGGATGATGAGGAGGCTGAGGAGATCCCAATGCTTGAAGGTGGTGATGCTGGCAAGGATCAGGGTGGAGAGGCAAGTGGAGCTGGTGGTGATGGTGCGGCGAAGGCTTGAGCTGCAGGGTTGGGCGATGAAGGAAACTTCTAGACATAGCCGGAGCCCAATTTTTTTGTGGTTGTTGATGTTTTTTAGAAACAATTATGGTCTGTAACTCTGAACAATAGCTTTAGGATTAAGGATCTAGGATCCTTCAGACAATAGGTAGGATTGCAAATGGTGGAGGGATCCTCTGTTTGGGGGATGAAGCCATTGTGATCCTGCCGCCTTTTATTTACCTGCATGCTATGACCGCACAAACAATGGACACCCTTTGCCAACCCATGTGGACGGGCCACGTTTTGCTGGTAGAAACGTGGGTTGGCAATTTTGACAACTTATGAAGGGTTTTAAACCTTTGTTAATAAAATAACTCTGATCTTTTTGGCTTATCTTGTGTTGTTATCCTTTTAATTTCCAATTGTTTTGATATATATTTGCCTGAGTGAGAAAGGTTAAGTAAATTATGTTTAAGAAATTTAGGATATGATCCTGGATCAAATATCCTATAATCGAAAATTTTCAAAGTAGTTCATTTTAAGGATCATAGGTTCAGTTGTCAAAGTCTAAGGTTTATTCGAACAATTAATGAATGAAATTGAAAATAGTTGAGGATCATACCTGAGGATCCAAGTTAGGATCCTAACCTTTAACCAGGATAACCATAAGTGAAACTTTAGTGGATAATAAGGATTAAGGATCCTTAATTGTTTAACTTTGAAAACCTGAAAAGTAGAACATAACTTGGGACTAAGCCAATATAAAAGATAAGTTAGTAACTGGGGACAAGCCCAAAGGATAACTGGGGACAAGCCCAAAGGATCACTGGGGACAAGCCCGAAGGATAACTGGGGACAAGCCCAAAGGATAACTGGGGACAAGCCCAAGGATCGTATGTAAACTGGAGTATGGCCCTTACTGGCGACTATCCAAACTTAGTGACATGAAAATGCCAAAACCTTAGCTAACGTGAAAACGTTAGAAACCTTAGGAACGGATGTATGGTACGTCTACCATTATACGTAGGATCCTAGGTATAGCCAGTACGATGAGGTTATCAGCCCCTGGAGTGGGTACTGGTCCCAAAGACATGAACTATACCAGGATCATCGTGCGCTACAGGCGAAAACTGGGGACAAGCCCAAGGATAACTGGGGTTGAACCAAGGATCTGTGATGCTTTTTGAAGACTATCAACATTGTGCTTAAGGATACCTGTACTTAACAGAACTCCAAATCTCGTGAGAGAAGGATGAAGGATACATGATCCTTATCCTCAGGTAAAAATAAGAAAATAGAATAGTTTAGGATTAGGACTTTACCAGAGTAAGGATCATCGGTATCACTGGGATCCTTCGAGGATGCTTTCAATGTAAGGATCATATGTGCCAGGAGGATCCTGTTCACATGAAATATTTCTTTAGGTGGACAGCATTCCAGGCTCTTGGTAACAAATTTCCTTCCATGGTTAGCAATCTATATGCCCCCTTTCCTGCTTCAACTTCAATCAAGTAAGGGCCTTCCCACTTTGGTGCTAATTTCCCATCAGCAGGATTGATGGTATTTTGGAATGCTTTTCTCAATACCATATCCCCCACTTGGAATTTCCTTATCCTGACATTTTTGTTGTAAGTACCAGCCATTCTTTGTTGGTAGCTTGCCATCTGTTAGGGCTGGATTTTTATGACATATGATCCTTACATGTGATCCTAACCAGTGATCCTTATTTCTTTGGCAGATAGTGATCCTCAAAAGAGTTCCAGGATCAGGATCACGGACCATCATAGGGATCCTCATGCTAACAGTTGTTTTCATTGGATTTAATGTTATCTTGCAGGAATGTCTAGCAGGATCCGCTCTTAGCAACGTAATCAAGGGACTCGTCTTTACAACTTTGGCATATGCTTAATCAGAGATGAACGTTGTAGAGGATATGGAAACTCAGCATGATTTAAGGGCGATAATTTAGGCTAGATTTACTTTTATTCCTAAAGGGGTAATGAGCTGATAGTTAGTCTATTTACCTAAAATAGGGCCACCCACACTTGTATATATAGCACTCTTCCACATTCGGAAGACGAACAACACATTCCTCACACGCTTAGACACACAATACTATAGCGATCCTTGTACTCAGCTCATTACCATCCGAAGTTGTAATCATTATTTGTTATATTGAAGTTTGGTGATCGGTAGTTGCCATCACCCGAGGTTTTTTATGCCGGAGATCATTCATTAATCAAGGGCTTTTTCCTCGTATAAATCCTTGTGTCACTTGCATATTTCATACTAAAGTGATCCTTTACTTTTTCATCAAACCAAGCATCATTCCCCGTTTACATAGAGTTTGGTTGCATTATCCTTGTGTGATTTTTTGACCAAAACAGTTTGGCGCCCACCGTGGGGCAATTGGTGCTTCATTCATAAAAAGTTTTTCTGTTGGTGACCATTCCGGAGTGTTGCATGGCTTCGTCGTTGAAGAATACTTCCACAGCGGTGTCGGCAGTCAATTCATCTACTGGCATTCCACCTTTGCCTCCACCACCAGCCGGATCTCAGAAAAATGCTGAGAAGAGACCAACTACTATCTCCTCTAAACCATCATCTTCTGCTCTAACTTCTTCTGTTCCCAGTACTAGTGATATATTTACTTTGATTTTGCAGATGAGGGATCGTATGCAGCAGCAGGATGAAACTAATGACAGGATCCTCAGGGAAATCGGAGATCTCAAAAGGCAAAAGAAAACGGCAGAGGATCATTCCCCACTGATGCCCAAATCTTTAAATTTTGATACTCCAATGATTACTTCTCAGCCATCAGAGGTCCCAGACATTCAATATATGGGTGGATCAAGAGGAGTGCATTGCGGCCCAGCAACAATGACTCAGGCATCAGGATCATATTTCCAACCGGCAGGATCCGATACTCAACATATGGGATCCTTCATGTGCTTAGGATCCTCCTTTGTTCCAGGGTCATCCCAGGTTCAAGGATCCTCCTTTGTTCCAGGATCATCCCAGGTTCAAGGATCCCTTCAGATGCCAGGATCCTTGAAGAATTTGCAAACAGGAAGTCTAGATGTCCATCAAGGAGATTTCATTCCAATGCAGACCGTTGCTTCCACTGGTCCCTCCATCATCCCAGAATCCCAGCAATATGGATTCACATCCAGTGTTCCTAACTTGAATCCAATGGGAGGTAACGCCTTAAATAATTATCTTACCGCTAACCATGGATTCGTGCAGGATACAGGTATCAACCATGCTATGGCCAGAGAACTGCAGAAGCTGAAGGATATGATCTCAAGTGTTCCAAGGGTAGTCAAGCCTATCCCGGAGATTGCAGATGGAAGCCATAAGGTATCTCGTTTTGCACCACCAATTTGTGATGCAGAGGTACCCAAAAGGTTCCATATCCCTACTATGAAACTGTATGATGGTACAACGGATCCTGAGGAGCACATAGCACAATACAGGGAGAGGATGGAGATCAATCCAATCCCAGAAAAGTTAAAGGAAGCATGCCTATGTAAAGGATTTGGATCCACTCTTACTGGATCAGCTCTTAAATGGCTGCTAAGTCTTCCCCCTTACTCTATTACTTCATTTGCTAATTTAGTTAATTTATTCAATAATCAATTCTCTTGTAGTAGAAAGTTTGAAAGATTGACTAGTGATTTATATAGGGTAACTCAGGGTCATAATGAATTATTAAGGGATTACATAACCAAGTTTAGTAAAGAATCCTTGGATATTCCTAACTTGGATATGGCCACAGCTGTTGAGGCCTTCAAGATGGGATTGCGTAAGGATTCATTGTTCTATGATGATCTTGTTATGACACCATGCAGGAACCTAGATGAAGTAAGAACTCGGGCACTCAGGTTCATCCGGCTAGAGGATGACAAGAGGATCCAGGAGAGACAAGCAGGATCCTCAAAGCAAGAAAAGCAAGGATCCTCTTTCAAAAACAACAGATTCAAATCCTACAATAGGAATGACAACCAGAACGTGCATGCCGTTGACCAAGAAGAGGATGATGAGGATTATCCTCCGATTTCTGAATATTGTTTTTCCGTTGATAATCATGAACTAATCCTTGCAATGCAGAATCTAGGAGAAAAAGCCAGATGGCCCAGAAAAAACGACAAACCAACTGGAACTAAAGACAAATCAAAGTGGTGTGCATACCACGAGGATTTTGGGCATTTAACTGAAGAATGTATCGCATTAAGAAAGGAAATTGGATATCTGCTAAGCAAGGGGCATCTAAAAGAGTTGTTGGGAAGAAAAAAGCAAAGGACTCAGGATCCTGAAAGGATCCCTGAGAAAGCTCCAGCTCCTCCGGCAGATGCCCAAGTGATCAACTTTATTTCTAGAGGATCAGACATCTGTGGTACATCCTTCTCAGCAGCTAAAAGGCATGCAAAGGAAGCTAAAATGGATAGCGGAGAAAGGCCTATTCGAACATCAAGTGTCTCGGAAGGAAAAGCGATAACCTTTGATGAGGATGATCGCATTAACATCCAGGATCCTCATCATGATAGTCTAGTCATCACTCTCTTTATCTCTAACCATTTTGTCCGCAGGATCCTTATCGACGGAGGAAGCTCAGTAAACATTATCCAGCTTGATGTTCTGAAGAAGATGGGTATCCCAGAATCAGACATCACACCAAGATCCTCCGTGCTTGTGGGATTCAGTGGAGAAACCAAGAAAACCCTGGGGACATCAAACTCCCAATCTACGTGGAAGGATTACATAATTATCAAAAATTTTGTGTTATTGACTGTTTATCTTGTTGTAATGTTATCCTTGGCAGGCCCTGGATACATGATATGAAAGCTGTCCCATCCACCTACCATCAATGTGTGAAACTCCCTAGCCCATGGGGAATAATCAGGATCGACAGTGATCAGCAGGAGGCTAAGGATTGTTATACCTCATCCATGAAACCAACCTCGAAGCCAAGGGAGCAATAGCAATTACAGTATCCTCCAAGGAATGTCTTGGAGGCAAGGGAACAGGATGTGGACGAAATCCTTTTGGATCCTAATGATCCTGAATCAAAAATCTATATCGGATCAGGGATCCTTAGCAAGATGAAAGAAGACATGATATCCTTCCTCAAAAGAAGAAAATCTACCTTTGCATGGAAACACGAAGATATGACAGGTATATCTAAGGATATTATCACTCATAAACTTGGCATTGACAGGTCAATCAAACCAATCCATCAAAAAAGGAGGAAGTTTGCACCAGAAAGGAATGCCATTATCCAGGAAGAAGTAGAAAGACTACTTCGAGCAGGTATGATCAGAGAGGTAAAATATCCAAAATGGTTAGCCAATGTGGTCGTTGTCCAAAAGAAAAACGGAAAGTGGAGGGTATGTGTCGATTTCACTGATCTGAATAAGGCATGTCCCAAGGATCCTTTCCCATTACCCCACATTGACTCCATGGTGGATGCAACGGCGGGGCATGAACTGTTAACTTTTATGGATGCATCATCTGGATTCCAACAAATTCAGATGGAGCCATCTGACCAAGAGGATACGGCTTTCATGACCCCAACCGGTTTATATTGTTATATTGCCATGCCTTTTGGATTAAGAAATGCAGGTGCAACATATCAAAGGCTGGTGAATATGATGTTCAAAGATCAAATTGGACAGACTATGGAAGTGTACATAGATGATATGGTAGTAAAGTCAAAGAGAGCTGAGGATCACCTAAGGGACTTGGAGGAAGCATTTGATATCCTTGATAATTATAACATGAAGCTTAATCCTTCAAAATGTCACTTTGGTGTTAAAGCAGGTAAATTTCTAGGATATATGGTAACTCAAAGGGGCATTGAAGCAAGCCCGGAACAAATTAAAGCGTTGGTGAATATCAAATCCCCTGCCAATGCTAAGGATGTGCAAAGGCTAACAGGCAGGATAGCAGCTCTAAACAGGTTCATATCAAAATCCTCAGAAAGATGTAAAGAATTTTATGATATCCTAAGAAAAAACAAGAAATTTGAGTGGACCGAAAAGCACGAGAATGCTTTACAAGCCCTCAAAGAGTATATGTCCTCAGCTCCAGCATTAATGAAACCCGGAAAAGGAGATGTGTTATCCTTATACCTGGCGGTATCCTCAACAGCTGTAAGTGCAGTCCTTGTTAAGGATCATGAAGGTACACAATATCCTATCTATTATGTAAGTAAGAGTTTACTTGATGCTGAATCCAGGTACTCACACCTTGAAAAACTTATTCTTGCATTAATTATGGCATCTACTAAGCTAAGACATTATTTTGAAACCCATACTATTGTTGTTAGAACTAATTTTCCAATGAAGAATGTCCTCAGGAAACCAGAGATGTCCGGAAGGATGGCTAAGTGGGCAGTAAAGCTTAGTGCCCACGATATAAGATACGAGCCTAGAACAGCCATCAAATCTCAAGCATTAGCAGACTTTGTGGCTGATTTCAGTAGTGATCTACAAAAGGAAGCCGAATTGGAGGTCCAGCAGCTGGATGAGACCAAGGATCCTTGGATACTACACACTGATGGATCCTTAAATGTCAAAGGCACAGGGCTCGGCATACTACTAAAATCGCCACAGGGGGACATAATACCCCACTCCATAGCCTGTGAATTCCAAGCAACTAACAATGAGGCTGAATATGAAGCCTTAATTGCTGGTTTGCAAATTGCTAAGCATATGGGGGTCAGGTATCTTAAAGTATACGTAGACTCATTGCTGATCACTAATCACTTTAATGGACCTTATGCTGTTAAAGGTGGAAAACTAACCAAATATTTAGAGATAGTCAAAGAATTGGCACTCTCCTTTGTTTCTTTCAGTTTAACACATGTAACACCTCGAATTTTGCGTCCAATAATGTGTTAACACGTGTCAGTTGATTACACGTGGCATTTATATTAAATAAAGGACAAATTTTGACAAACCTTGAAAGTATATAAATTCGAGGGTTATAAATGTCAACAAGGGTAAATATACTGTATAGTAACCCTAAATAATGCTTGAACCTTCAAACGAATGAATCATGAATCGTACGGAAGCGAAACACGAAAGAAAGTGAGAGATTACAAGCTACATGGGGTTAACTGTGTCAACATGTTTAATTATACCTCTGAGTGACCCTTTAACATTTCCAAGGCTTTGTAACGGTATTATACACTCACTAAAATATAATATATAAATTTCGCGAAGTTTCGTTATGAAACGAGAAAGTTACGATCGAATTCGTAGAAGAAGGGTTAAAAGCGTCAATAATGAAAGTTAAGTCTTTCTGAATAATTAATAAACTAAATAGAGACTTAATAATGCGGGTAAATAACACGAGACCCCTATCGGTAAATAACCGAGGGCCAAACCGCAAAGTTACCCCTTCAAACCCGAAAGGGCAGGTTAATAATTACGAAAGATTTCGTTATTAATTACCAGGATTTCGTAATCATTTCAAAAGATTTAAAATTTCTGGAAACCAAGCCTCTCGCGACCCGCGTGATGGTTAAGGTTAAGTTGAGGCGGGCCGCGAGCCTCCTGTTTTACGCGCCTGTTATTTGAATTCCAGGCGACCCGCATTAAACATACATGGGACTCCCATGCGGGCCGCGTAAAACACCCAGATGCAGAAAGTTAGTAACTACTTGCCTTTTGAGCTTGTGAATGATCAAAACCTCAATCAATGAGGCATGGGCGCCCCCTACTCGACCCATATCACTTAGGGGCACCTGCCCATCATCCATACTCAGTGTAGCATGTGTTGTAATGATCCTAGAGCCCAAATTTCACTATAAATAGCCACATTATGTGCATAACATTCACACAACACAAAAACACATTCATCTGATCATTCCAAGAGCTCTCTAGCATTCTCTTCTGCTCTCTAAGCAAGATACCACTTCTGTAAGTCGTTCACAATCAATATGGTCTTGCATTTCCATAGTTATAGCTTAGAAACACAACCGTCGTAACTAACGGTTGTCATTACAATAACTTGCAAATGGTTCAGTCTTATGACGAATCAAAAGTGGTTTTGAGTTGGTATTTATGTGGGTAATAAACCTCTAAAAGGGTTCCCCCTGATCACCACTCTAACTATGTCAAATATCGAGTCAAACGCGCACTTAAAAAGTCAACAGAAAGCTATTTTAGCGATTTATGCATAATCTGTAATGTACATACTAAGAAACCTGTTTTGACACTCATAAAATATGATATTAAGTATATAAACTTGTTTGCGCTCGTTTGAACCGACCATTTGCTATATTGACCCGGTTCGGAGCCGAATGTCGCAAAAGTTTGACTTTTGCTTTGACTTCAGTTCTGACCCGTTTTAGTGAGGTATAGATATGCCTTAGGACTCTCTTAGGACCAGGTCACATGTTGGTATAAACCTCTGTGATCGGTTCATGAGTTATCCGAGTCTTTTACGCATTTCCGTTAATCGCCTAAAAGTTGACCGTAACGCCATTTTGAAAATAAAACGAGTATTCCGGACACGTGAACGGACCAGAACCTTGCTTATTAAATTATAAGCATGTCCTTAAAGTTTCACGTCAATCCGAGGTCTAGAATGAGAGTTATGCTAAATAGCGCAACTAAAGTAAACTTTTGTAATAAACGGCGCAATTAGCATAACGCCTATCTAAACCAAGATTTCGTCACCAAAACTTTTACCCACTGTATTAAAATAATATTTTGGGAATTTTAAAGATTTTTAATAATTTTTACCTCGCTCATAACCTGCGGTTATGGCTACGGTTCGGTAAATACCGAATATGCCCTTTTCGGCCAAAACATGAGTTCTACAAGGTCTTTTGACCCGATTCCAGTTGCAACTAATTTTAAATAATAAATAAAGTATTTTAAGCTTTATAAGCTGTTCGGGAAACTCAGATTTCCAGTAGAACTCGAAAAGCTCTTTTAAAAGTCTTTAAAATGACCAAAAAGCCCCTACGGGGCATAATATTAACTTAAACTCGTTACGGGCGTCACGGAAGGTATCCTACTGATACCACAACCTCTTTAAGGCATATTGACTTAGGAAATAAGCGTAGGACTCTCATGGTTAACCGTTTCGCCTATTGCGCGCACGGTTCGGCTTATGAAACTAGTTTTCATAAATTAGCCGATACGGGTCAAATTATATTATTTGAACCCCAAAATCCAGAGTGTGAACCTTAGACCTATATAAAACAAGTCTCTGAACTTGTTGGGTCAGAATCACACTTCATTCTCGGTTTTCGCCTTTTCGCGCGATTAAACCGTATTCACATATCGGAACCAACCGGTCTAGGCTACGGCCATTATAAAGACTCGTTAGGATTCTAAGAGGTTAATTGAAACCTTCGTTCCAGATTACGAGCCCCAGTAAAAGCTATCGGTGATTTAATCAAATTAAGGAAATATACTTGCAAAGGTAAATACTTTAACTTATTTCCCCTATATGGGCTTGGGTTATGGTATGTTAATACCGCTTGATTGAGCATTATATTTTTCCATCGCTTAGGTGGTTAATTAAATAATATGATCGGCTCATTTAAACAGTTTTGTTTCTTAAAAGCCTTTGGGGGGTTTAATGACCGTTGTCCCGGATATCCTTGGCATCATTTTACGAAATGGCCACGACCATCGACATCCCGGTGTAGGCATACACCCGGTATATATTGTCGACATTAAATTAAAAGACGTAGCCGTTGGTTTTTATACTATGGTTTTACGCAGTGTGGTGTGTCTATAAATGTTTAACCCGGCACGACCCGGGCTACTGAACGCATAAAAGAACATGTAAAACGTTCACAAGATTTTAATAATTTTCCCAAGTTATAAAAGAGTTTGTGCCTTGTGCATTCAAATCAATTTTAATAAACATTTTCAAATGTGTCAGTTGAATGTATTTACCAGTGTAAACTGACGTATTTTCCCCAAAAAGATTAAGTGCAGGTACTATACGAAATGGGTTGGTATAGGCGTCCTAAGCATCGTACATAGTCTCGCAAACTCGATGCTGCATCTGAATGAACAATATTTATTATTTTTGATCCGCTGTGGATATATTCAACTTCTGTAATACATTTGATATTACAACCAGAGGTTGAAGTTTATATATTTATCTTAAGCTTCCGCTGTGCATTTATATATTTGTGTGGTTTGACTATATTGTTGCCAACATCGTCACGGTAATCCCCCACCGGGCCCACTGGTGAGACACGTGGAAATCAGGGTGTGACAGGTTGGTATCAGAGCCAACATTGAGTGAATTAAACACATTAGGCATTGTGTTTAATCTCAGTGACACAATTGCACATACTTGAGTCTAGACAAGAACTTAGGACAAATTCGAATTGTTATTCCAATTTTGTCTTTTTCTTTTATTATTGGAATTTAAAGTTTTATAAAGCAGGAAAATGCCACCTGTTATATTCCGAGGAAGAGGAAGGGGAAGAAGAGGCAGAGGAGAAGTCGTGACACATCACGATAACGAAGCTGGACCATCTGGTACAAGACATCCTTCGATGACAAGGAGCGAAGAACCACAACGACGAAGAGATCTCTACGAACCCGCGAGGCATTCCACCTCACACAGCTCGACGCCATCTTATCGGCACTCCTTTGGACCAAACTCAGAGAATGATCCCAACAACCCACAACCTTCCTTCATACCTCTACAACGTTCGGTATCGCACCGAAATTACGACGACCCTACTCCATACTTCATAGGTCAGTTTAATCCGGCTGACTACATACAGGAACCTTCAGGCTTTGTTCCATTAGGGCCACAAGATCACTTCTCCGAAGACCATATGGATGAAGATACTGATCCAACTGAACCTGCTCGTGGTACGCCCACGCATCCGATAGAAGTCTCTGATGGGTCATCCTTCCATGGCACACCCTATCAGGGGCCAGACAGTTTCCAAGCGTTGTTTGACCGACATGAGTGGTACTACACGCCACCTCAACAGACATCTCAACAACCGCGACATCCACAGGATCCCTCTGAGGATTCACGCTTTGAGGCAGTTACGCCACCACCTCCGCCACCGGCGCAACCAGTAATGCCTGATCCGCCAAGGCGTAGGAGGACAAATGCTCGTATGTCTACACGAGGAGGAGGGGGTATCCACTTCAGCACTCCTCGACATTCTAGTAGTAGCCACTATCCGCCACTACAAGAAGAAGGACCTTCAAGTCCTATACAGGAGGCGAACTCCGCACCAGCTGCACCAAATTCGCCACCATTTGGGTATGACCAACCCATACCTGCTTACACGGGTCCAACGGCTTACAACCCGTTCGAACCGTCACAAGCACAATACAACTATAATTATGAGCGCGACCCATATGTGGTGTCGGCTAGATATAATGCGCGCTACCCCGACGGAGCTCATGGAAACATGGGACCACCGGACTACTCAGCTCATGGGTATCCAATACCTCCCAGACCTCCAGTTCCGCAACAAGCGCCACAACCACGATTCTCTCCTCCTGAACAGGAAGAGATACTCCATCGACTAGATCGTGTGGAGAGAGAGTTCGAAGAAGAGAAAAAGAGCCACCGAGGATTTCTCAAAGGCTTGGCGAACCTACTAAAGGGCAAAAAGAAGAAACGTGACCATTAGCCCTTAATAGTAGTACTAATGTAATTTCTACTTTGAAATAAGTCCCTGCGTGGACACTTATCGTATTTCAGTCCCTACGTGGACTTATCTTTTAAATCCTTGCATGGACATTTATCTTATGTTAGTCCCTGCATGGACTTGTCACTTATTTTATACCTCTAGGGAGGTATGTACTATTTGAAAGACCCGTTTAGGGCAATATGTAATTGTATTTGAGATTATGGAATGTATGTTATGAGTTTTGTTTTAATATGTATAAAATAAATCAAAACCATTCCTTTTATATTGATCTGCCTAGATAAAGAATCTTAAAAGGTGAAACCTAGCTTGGTGTCTTTTAAGATCCAGTCAAGATGGTACGACCTAATTGAAAAGATTCTGATTCCCTGTTAACCTCTGTACGCATGTTAACAATCATGGCAGATGTGATTCGTTAAAATCACGCACGTCATTCTTATACAATAATCCTTTAAGGATTTCAAAACCCAACTAAATGATTTATAAATCGTGGGTTAAATCACCAATGAAGGTGATCAATCTTATTAAAAACGTCCATTAGTGATGTAGTGCCTACGGGCCAATATTATTAAAACATTCATTAGTGATGTAGTGCCTACGGGCCAGTATTATAAAAACATCCATTAGTGATGTAGTGCCTACGGGCCAATATTATTTAAAACATCCATTAGTGATGTAGTGCCTACGGGCCAGTATTATAAAAACATCCATTAGTGATGTAGTGCCTACGGGCCAACCTTATTAAAACATCCATTAGAGATGTAGTGCCTACGGGCCAATCATATTAAAACATCCATTAGAGATGTAGTGCCTACGGGCCAACCATATTAAAACATCCATTAGAGGTGTAGTGCCTATGGGCCGTAATAATTGTCTTATAACGACAAAAGGCAGTGGTGGTCTATGACTCCCTGTCAGAAAGAGATAAAAGAACTACGGTTCAAATCTCTATGCCTTTGATTCTCTGAAATCTTGGCTAATATTATAAAACATCATCATAATTAGGCTTTATGCCGCCAATACTATTTATATAGCTGAAATAGGATATATTCAAATCCTAATATGTAATGAAGTAATAAGTTAACCAAATATGGTCTCTGTACCATGGTTGACAAATTGTCATAAACGACAATCATATGATAATCTCCTGAATAAAATTTTGTTATCTTCTGTAACAGATTCAAGTTACAATGGCGGATCCCAACGGAGAGAATAGCCATACTAATGAAGATGACTACGACAATGCGCCAGTGCATCTGACAGGCGCACAACTGAAGGCTCTGATTGACAATGCTGTTCAGGCAGCTCTTGATCGTCAGTATACTGAGTCCCAAGGCAGAACTGTGTCAAAACCACCCTCTAAACCAAAGACACACTCCAAACCACCCTCTCAACCCAAGAAAGATGACGACAAACACTCGTCCACTGAGAACAGCGTTCATCGCGATAGAGAATATACTGATGCATCAAATGCTAAGGGTTGCACCTACAAATACTTTGTATCTTGTAAGCCCCGGGAATTTACAGGGGAGAAAGGTGTTCTGGATTGTATCACCTGGCTAGATGAGATGGACACTATTGTGGACATCAGCGGGTGTGCAGAGAGGGATGTGGTGAAGTATGTGTCCCAGTCATTTAAGGGCGAGGCCCTGGCATGGTGGAGGGCGTTGGTGCAGGCATCTGGTAAGTCTGCTTTGTACAAGATGACATGGGAGGAATTTATTGCTCTCATTAAGGAAAACTACTGCCCTCAGCATGAGGTTGAGAAGATCGAGGCTGACTTTGTGTCACTGGTGATGACGAACCTGGACTGCCATGCATATTTGACGAGCTTCAATACGATGTCTCGCCTAGTCCCATACCTTGTGACCCCAGAACCTCGAAGAATTGCCCGTTTCATTGGGGGCTTGGAGCCCGCGATAAAGGCGAGTGTAAAGGCCTCTCGGCCGACGACCTTCAGGTCAGTTACTGACCTCTCCTTGTCTCTCACCTTAGACGCTGTCCGTCTGAGGACACTAAGGAGCAAGGAGGCTGAGAAGAGAAAACGTGAGGATGATACCTCACGAAGATCTGGAAAGAAGCACCGTGGAAACGGTGACGGCAAGAGAGGGGCTGAGACAAAGAAAGATGGGCAAGCTGGTGAAAGGCCCAACTGCAAAATCTGCAAGAAACCCCACTCTGGGAAGTGCAGATTTGCATCAAATTCACAGTCGCAATCAAAGACTCCTTCCTGTGGACTATGCAAGTCCAAGGATCATAAGACTGTGGAGTGCAAAAAGATCAAGGATGCAACCTGCTATGGTTGTAATGAAAAGGGGCACATCAAGAGTAACTGCCCTAAGTATGCCAAGAAGGCGGAAGAGACAAAGAAGTCAAATGCGAGAGTTTTTCACATAGATGCAAAGGAAGCAGTACAGAACGACAATGTGCTTACAGGTACTTTTCTCGTAAATAATATATTTGCAAGAGTACTATTCGATTCTGGCGCCGATAAATCCTTTGTAGACCAGAAATTTTGCCAACTACTAAATATGCCTATCAAAACCCTTGATATGAAATACGAAGTAGAGTTAGCAGACGGCACGATAGAAACCGTCTCAACTGTTCTAGACGGATGTGAAATGTCCATTAGGAACCATTCTTTTCCTCTATCTCTACTTCCCTTCAAACTAGCGGGTTTCGACATAGTCCTAGGCATGGACTGGTTATCCCGTAATCAGGCCCAAATCATTTGCGGCAAGAGGCAGATAGTTTTAAAGACTCCGAGTGGTGAATCTCTTACCATTCGAGGAGATACGCAGTACGGGTTACCCGAGGACGTATCTATGCTCAAAGCTTCAAGGTGTTTGAACAAAGGATGTATAATTTACATGGCTCAGGTGATAATAGAAGAGCCTAAGCCGAAGATAGAAGATCTTCCTGTCATTTCTGAATATCCTGAGGTTTTCCCTGAAGAACTACCTGGTTTGCCACCGGATAGACAAGTGGAATTCAGAATAGACATCATTCCTGGAGCAGCTCCTATAGCTAGAGCGCCTTACAGATTAGCTCCGACGGAAATGAAAGAACTAAGGACCCAGTTGGATGAACTGCTGACGAAAGGTTTTATCAGACCTAGTTCATCTCCCTGGGGAGCACCAGTCCTATTTGTAAAGAAGAAGGACGGATCGATGCGGTTGTGCATCGACTATCGAGAGCTAAATAAAGTTACCATAAAGAACAGATATCCTTTGCCAAGGATCGATGATCTGTTCGATCAACTGCAAGGAGCAAGCTATTTCTCAAAGATCGACTTGAGGTCGGGTTATCATCAGCTAAGGGTCAGAGATGAGGACGTACATAAGACAGCATTTAGGACTCGCTATGGTCATTACGAGTTCCTAGTGATGCCTTTTGGGCTCACAAATGCACCGGCTGCGTTCATGGATCTCATGATTCGCGTCTGCAAGCCGTATTTGGACAAATTTGTCATAGTCTTTATTGACGATATCCTTATATATTCCAAGAACCAAGCTGACCACGAGAAGCACCTCCGTTGCATTCTCGAATTACTACAGCGTGAGAAACTCTACGCCAAATTCTCGAAATGTGAATTCTGGCTACGAGAGGTTCAGTTTTTAGGGCACGTTGTGAGTGAGCGTGGTATCCAAGTGGATCCCGCTAAGGTAGAGGCGGTCATGAACTGGCAAGAGCCAAAGACGCCTACCGAAATCCGTAGTTTCCTGGGGTTAGCAGGGTACTACAGGAGGTTTATTGAAAATTTTTCGAGGATTGCTGCGCCCTTGACTTCTCTAACCAAGAAGAAAGAAAAGTTTATTTGGGGCCCAAAGCAGCAAGAGTCTTTCGAAATACTAAAGCAAAAGCTGAGCAACGCACCTGTGTTGACACTACCTGAAGGTACAGATGAATTCGTAGTTTACTGCGATGCATCACACACAGGCATGGGGTGTGTGCTTATGCAGAAGGGCAAGGTGATTGCCTATGCTTCAAGGCAATTAAAGGTGCATGAAAAGAATTACACCACCCATGATTTGGAGTTGGGTGCCGTTGTATTTGCACTAAAATTGTGGAGGCATTACCTTTATGGTATTAAATTTGTGATTTATTCTGATCATAAAAGCCTCCAGCACCTGTTCAACCAGAAGGAGTTGAACATGAGGCAGCGTCGTTGGATGGAAACCTTGAATGACTATGATTGCGAGATCAGGTACCATCCCGGCAAAGCGAATGTGGTCGCTGATGCCTTAAGCAGGAAAGAAAGGGTAAAACCTATTCGAATCCATGCCAAGAGCATTGAAGTCAAGAACAATTTAATTGAAAGGATTTTAGCTGCACAGCGAGAGGCTGTGTTGGAAGCTAATTATCCTAATGAAAAGTTAGGAGTAACTGAGGAGCAGTTGACTCTTAGCAAGGATGGAATCCTTAGAATGAACGGACGTATATGGGTTCCGATCTATGGAGGACTACGAGATGTTATCCTCCAGGAAGCCCATAGTTCCAGATATTCAGTCCATCCTGGTGCTGACAAGATGTATCAAGATTTAAAGGCAAATTATTGGTGGATAGGCTTGAAAAAGTCTGTGGCCGCCCATGTAGTAAAGTGCTTGACTTGTGCTCAAGTCAAAGCCGAGCACCAAAAGCCGTCTGGCTTGCTACAACAACCTGAACTTCCGGAGTGGAAGTGGGAATGCGTAACTATGGACTTCATAACCAAGTTACCCAAAACCAGGAAAGGAAACGATACAATATGGGTCATAGTCGATAGGCTGACTAAATCAGCTCATTTTCTACCCATCAAGGAGACATATAGCTCCGATATGTTAGCCCAACTTTATGTTGATAAGATTGTAGCTTTACACGGCATACCTGTGACTATTATCTCCGAAAGGGATACCAGGTACACGTCTCACTTTTGGAAGAGTTTCCAGCAATCTTTGGGCACGCGTTTGAACTTCAGTACGGCTTACCATCCACAGACGGACGGTCAGAGTGAGCGTACCATTCAAACGCTAGAAGACATGCTTCGTGCATGTGCGACCGATTTAGGTGGTAACTGGGATAAGAACCTACCCCTAATCGAATTCTCCTACAATAATAGCTACCACACCAGCATAAAGGCTGCGCCTTTCGAGGCATTATACGGTAGGAAATGTAGATCGCCTGTTTGTTGGGCGGAAGTAGGAGAGGTCCAATTATCAGGACCAGAGATTGTTTTCCAGACAACGGACAAGATTGTCCAGATCCGGGAACGTCTCAAGGCTGCCCGCGATAGGCAGAAAAGCTACGCTGATCCAAAACGTAAGGATCTTCACTTCGAAGTAGGTGAAAAAGTGTTGCTTAAGGTATCACCCTGGAAGGGGGTGATGCGTTTCGGCAAGAAAGGCAAACTGAGTCCGAGATACATAGGGCCTTTTGAGGTCATTGAACGGGTCGGGTCAGTCGCCTATAAGTTGAACTTGCCTGAAGAGCTCAATGGAATTCACAATGTGTTCCACATCTGCAATCTCAAAAAGTGCTTCGCCGATGAATCATTGGTGATTCCACACACAGATGTGCATATAGATGAGAGCTTAAAGTTTATAGAAAAACCTTTGTCAATTGAAGATCGACAGGTGAAGAAACTTCGAAGAAAGCACGTACCGATTGTAAAAGTCAAATGGGATGCTCGTAGAGGTCCCGAATATACGTGGGAAGTCGAAGACACAATGAAAGAAAAGTACCCCTATTTATTTGAGTAAATCTCGGGTCGAGATTTATTTTAAGGGGGTGAGGATGTAACACCTCGAATTTTGCGTCCAATAATGTGTTAACACGTGTCAGTTGATTACACGTGGCATTTATATTAAATAAAGGACAAATTTTGACAAACCTTGAAAGTATATAAATTCGAGGGTTATAAATGTCAACAAGGGTAAATATACTGTATAGTAACCCTAAATAATGCTTGAACCTTCAAACGAATGAATCATGAATCGTACGGAAGCGAAACACGAAAGAAAGTGAGAGATTACAAGCTACATGGGGTTAACTGTGTCAACATGTTTAATTATACCTCTGAGTGACGCTTTAACGTTTCCAAGGCTTTGTAATGGTATTATACACTCACTAAAATATAATATATAAATTTCGCGAAGTTTCGTTATGAAACGAGAAAGTTACGATCGAATTCGTAGAAGAAGGGTTAAAAGCGTCAATAATGAAAGTTAAGTCTTTCTGAATAATTCATAAACTAAATAGGGACTTAATAATGCGGGTAAATAACACGAGACCCCTATCGGTAAATAACCGAGGGCCAAACCGCAAAGTTACCCCTTCAAACCCGAAAGGGCAGGTTAATAATTACGAAAGATTTCGTTATTAATTACCAGGATTTCGTAATCATTTCAAAAGATTTAAAATTTCTGGAAACCAAGCCTCTCGCGACCCGCGTGATGGTTAAGGTTAAGTTGAGGCGGGCCGCGAGCCTCCTGTTTTACGCGCCTGTTATTTGAATTCCAGGCGACCCGCATTAAACATACATGGGACTCCCATGCGGGCCGCGTAAAACACCCAGATGCAGAAAGTTAGTAACTACTTGCCTTTTGAGCTTGTGAATGATCAAAACCTCAATCAATGAGGCATGGGCGCCCCCTACTCGACCCATATCACTTAGGGGCACCTGCCCATCATCCATACTCAGTGTAGCATGTGTTGTAATGATCCTAGAGCCCAAATTTCACTATAAATAGCCACATTATGTGCATAACATTCACACAACACAAAACACATTCATCTGATCATTCCAAGAGCTCTCTAGCATTCTCTTCTGCTCTCTAAGCAAGATACCACTTCTGTAAGTCGTTCACAATCAATATGGTCTTGCATTTCCATAGTTATAGCTTATAAACACAACCGTCGTAACTAACGGTTGTCATTACAATAACTTGCAAATGGTTCAGTCTTATGACGAATCAAAAGTGGTTTTGAGTTGGCATTTATGTGGGTAATAAACCTCTAAAAGGGTTCCCCCTGATCACCACTCTAACTATGTCAAACATCGAGTCAAACGCGCACTTAAAAAGTCAACAGAAAGCTATTTTAGCGATTTATGCATAATCTGTAATGTACATACTAAGAAACCTGTTTTGACACTCATAAAATATGATATTAAGTATATAAACTTGTTTGCGCTCGTTTGAACCGACCATTTGCTATATTGACCCGGTTCGGAGCCGAATGTCGCAAAAGTTTGACTTTTGCTTTGACTTCAGTTCTGACCCGTTTTAGTGAGGTATAGATATGCCTTAGGACTCTCTTAGGACCAGGTCACATGTTGGTATAAACCTCTGTGATCGGTTCATGAGTTATCCGAGTCTTTTACGCATTTCCGTTAATCGCCTAAAAGTTGACCGTAACGCCATTTTGAAAATAAAACGAGTATTCCGGACACGTGAACGGACCAGAACCTTGCTTATTAAATTATAAGCATGTCCTTAAAGTTTCACGTCAATCCGAGGTCTAGAATGAGAGTTATGCTAAATAGCGCAACTAAAGTAAACTTTTGTAATAAACGGCGCAATTAGCATAACGCCTATCTAAACCAAGATTTCGTCACCAAAACTTTTACCCACTGTATTAAAATAATATTTTGGGAATTTTAAAGATTTTTAATAATTTTTACCTCGCTCATAACCTGCGGTTATGGCTACGGTTCGGTAAATACCGAATATGCCCTTTTCGGCCAAAACATGAGTTCTACAAGGTCTTTTGACCCGATTCCAGTTGCAACTAATTTTAAATAATAAATAAAGTATTTTAAGCTTTATAAGCTGTTCGGGAAACTCAGATTTCCAGTAGAACTCGAAAAGCTCTTTTAAAAGTCTTTAAAATGACCAAAAAGCCCCTACGGGGCATAATATTAACTTAAACTCGTTACGGGCGTCACGGAAGGTATCCTACTGATACCACAACCTCTTTAAGGCATATTGACTTAGGAAATAAGCGTAGGACTCTCATGGTTAACCGTTTCGCCTATTGCGCGCACGGTTCGGCTTATGAAACTAGTTTTCATAAATTAGCCGATACGGGTCAAATTATATTATTTGAACCCCAAAATCCAGAGTGTGAACCTTAGACCTATATAAAACAAGTCTCTGAACTTGTTGGGTCAGAATCACACTTCATTCTCGGTTTTCGCCTTTTCGCGCGATTAAACCGTATTCACATATCGGAACCAACCGGTCTAGGCTACGACCATTATAAAGACTCGTTAGGATTCTAAGAGGTTAATTGAAACCTTCGTTCCAGATTAGGAGCCCCAGTAAAAGCTATCGGTGATTTAATCAAATTAAGGAAATATACTTGCAAAGGTAAATACTTTAACTTATTTCCCCTATATGGGCTTGGGTTACGGTATGTTAATACCGCTTGATTGAGCATTATATTTTTCCATCGCTTAGGTGGTTAATTAAATAATATGATCGGCTCATTTAAACAGTTTTGTTTCTTAAAAGCCTTTGGGGGGTTTAATGATCGTTGTCCCGGATATCCTTGGCATCATTTTACGAAATGGCCACGACCATCGACATCCCGGTGTAGGCGTATACCCGGTATATATTGTCGACATTAAATTAAAAGACGTAGCCGTTGGTTTTTATACTACGGTTTTACGCAATGTGGTGTGTCTATAAATCTTTAACCCGGCACGACCCGGGCTACTGAACGCATAAAAGAACATGTAAAACGTTCACAAGATTTTAATAATTTTCCCAAGTTATAAAAGAGTTTGTGCCTTGTGCATTCAAATCAATTTTAATAAACATTTTCAAATGTGTCAGTTGAATGTATTTACCAGTGTAAACTGACGTATTTTCCCCAAAAAGATTAAGTGCAGGTACTATACGAAATGGGCTGGTATAGGCGTCCTAAGCATCGTACATAGTCTCGCAAACTCGATGCTGCATCTGAATGAACAATATTTATTATTTTTGATCCGCTGTGGATATATTCAACTTCTGTAATACATTTGATATTACAACCAGAGGTTGAAGTTTATATATTTATCTTAAGCTTCCGCTGTGCATTTATATAATTGTGTGGTTTGACTATATTGTTGCCAACATCGTCACGGTAATCCCCCACCGGGTCCACTGGTGAGACACGTGGAAATCGGGGTGTGACAACACATGTACCAAGGGAGGAAAATACAGAAGCTGATGCATTGGCCAATCTAGGGTCATCTTTGAAGATCCCAGAGGATATAAGTATCCCCATCATCGATATCCTGGCTCCTGCTATTGAAAATCAGGTGGCCATGGAAATAGAAGAGGATACTGCAATGATCCCTAGTGAGGAAACTCAATCTTATTCAGGATCATGGATCTCACCAATCATGAGATACTTACAACACGGGGAGATTCCTATGGGAGAAAATCCTAGGGCTTTCAGGATTAAGGAATTAAGATGATAACATCAACACGGGGAGATTCCTTTGAGATACTTACTTGATTGAAGCTGAAGCAGGAAAAGGGGCATATAGATTGCTAACCATGGAAGGAAATTTGTTACCTAGAGCCTGGAATGCTGTTCACTTAAAGAAATATTTCATGTGAACAGGATCCTCCTAGCACATATGATCCTTACATTGAAAGCATCCTCGAAGGATCCCAGCGATGTCAATGATCTTTACTCTGGTAAAATCCTGATCCTAAACTATTTCATTTTCTTATTTTTACCTAAGGATAAGGATCATGCATCCTTCATCCTCTTCTCACGAGAATTTAAGTTCTGATAGTCCAGGTATCCTCAGCATATCATTAAGAATCTTCAAAAGCATCTCAGATCCTTGGGTTCAACCCCAGTTATCCTTGGGCTTGTCCCCAGTTTCCGCCTGTAGTGCACGATGATCCTGGTATAGTTCACGTCTTTGGGACCAGTACCCACTTTCGGGGCTGACAACCTCATCGTACTGGCTATACCTAGGATCCTACGTATAATGGTAGACGTACCATACATCCGTTCCTAAGGTTTCTAACGTTTTCACGTTAGCTAAGGTTTTGGCATTTTCATGTCACTAAGATTGGATAGTCGCCAGTAAGGGCCATACTCCAGTTTACATACGATCCTTGGGCTTGTCCCCAGTGATCCTTTGGGCTTGTCCCCAGTTATCCTTTGGGCTTGTCCCCAGTTACTAACTTATCTTTTATATTGGCTTAGTCCCAAGTTATATTCCATTTTTTCAGGTTTTCGAAGTTAAACAATTAAGGATCCTTAATCCTTATTATCCATTAAAGTTTTACTTATGGTTATCCTGATTAAAGGTTAGGATCCTAACTTGGATCCTCAGGTATGATCCTTAACTATTTTTAATTTCACTCATTATTCATTTGAATAACCCTTAGACCTTGACAACTGAACCTATGAGTCTTAAAATAAACTACCTTGAAAATTTTCGATTATAGGATATTTGATCCAGGATCATATCCTAAACTTCTTAAACATAATTTGCTTAACTTTTCTTACTCAAATAAATACATTTCTAAACAAGCAGAAAATAAGAGGATAAGCAAAGGATACCAACACGAGATAAGCCAAAAAGATTAGAGTTATTTTATTAACAAAGGATTTTAAACCCTTCAAAGTTGTTAAAATTGCCAACCCACGTTTCTACCAGCAAAACGTGGCCCGTCCACATGGGTTGGCAAAGGGTGTCCATTGTTTGTGCGGTCATAGCATGCAGGTAAATAAAAGCGGCAGGATCACAAAGGCTTCATCCCCCAAACAGAGGATCCCTCCACCGTTTGCAATCCTACCTATTGTCTGAAGGATCCTGGATCCTTAATCCTAAAACTATTGTTCAAGTTACAGACCATCAAATTGTTCGAAACAAACTATCGTCAAACAAAAAAAATTGGGCTCCGGCTATGTCTAGAAATTTCCATCATTGCCCAATCCTGCAGCTCAATCCTTGGCTGCACCACCACCACCAGCTCCACTTGCTTCTCCACCATGATCCTTGACAGCATCACCACCTTCTAGCATTGGGATCTCCTCAGCCTCCTCATCATCCTCCAACTCTGCCAGCCTTGCCTTCCAGCCTTCCACGTCCCATGTGCTCTTGTCGAAGGAAGGATCCTGAGCCTCCGCAGCCATCTGCAATTGGATCTTATACATAGCTATTGCGGCAGAGACCTTGGCATCCTGGGTGATCTCCTGCTTCTCACAATCCAAGTTGATCAGCATTTTGGCAGCTTCATCCTTGGTAGCCCGGAGCTCCTTCTCAAGATCAGCAATCTTGAGATCCTTCAGCACACCCATTTGTTGGAGATCGGCGATTTGGCGGTCCTGATCCTCAACGTGGCCAACATAAGTTTCAATCTCAGCAAATTTCTGCAAAAAAGGAGAAAGGGTAAGTTCAGGGTCAGGTGATCCTTAAACAAGCAGGGGCAGCGATCCTTACCTCGTTGAAGTAATCAAGAAACTGTTGGCGGAGCAGGGGGAATCCTTGAAGATCCTCAGAGGCCTTTCTCTTCTTGCCTCCTTTGCCTCTCACAGGTGCCTTGGGGACAGAGGTACTCGGGCTGGCAGGATTCTTCTTCCTTGCAGATTTGACATTAGCAAGATCATCAATGCCAAACTTGGAGGCAGATTTAGCAGATTTTCCAGCACCTACACAACCAAAATCAGATAAGTATTCTAACTAATTTAAAAAATCCTACATGAAACTACTTTTTAATCAGGATACTTACTTGACATTGTGGCAGATGCGGAGGATACTTCCTGAGAATCTTGGGTGGCAACTTGAAAAGTTCTTGTCTCCGTATCAAGCTTCTTGAAGGCCAAAAGCCTCTCTTTTGCAGCAGGTGTCAACTTCAGATGAGAGATGGAGATAGCTGCACAATAAACAGAAAACAAAGAAAATATTAGCGATCCTCATCCTAAGGAACAAATCTGATGGTGATCCTTCCAGGATCCTCTATCCTACCATGAGTAGCCCACTCCTTGGGCAGATCCTTTCCATCAGGGATGGTATCCCTCCTAACAAAGAAGAACCGTCGCTTCCAATTCATGTCATTCTTGGTGACCTTGAGAACAGGGTGATCCTCTCCGGCTTTCCGTTTAAACAAATATCGACAGGATCCAAACGTTGTGAGATCATACATCTCAGCCAGCTCCGCCATTCCTAAATCAATCCCTTCCTGCTCAATGATCCTTTCAAGGGTATATAAAACCCTCCAGATCATTGGCATGGCCTGGATGTAGGAGATGCCGGTGAGGGAAAAGAAGGACTGGGTGAATTGAGGGAAAGGATATGAATACCCTATCAGGAACGGAGTAACAGGAAAGGCTACCCAAGTATCAGAGATAAAGTCACTCAAAGCAGTGGGAGTGAAGGACTTGAAGATGGTGTTCGCCGGAAAACAGTGACGGATTCTATCAACCTGAGGATCAGTAAAACAGCACCTCTCGGTGGGAGAGTCTTTGATGATCCCTTGACCTTTTAAGGGGCTGTTCTTCTTAGGATCCTTGTGAGGGGAATTCCGGAGCAACATATTTGCAGAAGAATGGGAAGAGACAGAGAAACAGAGTAAGAGAAGGAAGAAAAGAGGAGAATACCTGATCAATCTTCGGACGAGATTATAAAGGGAGTTTCTCTTGAATTTAAATGCAAATTGATCCTATCTCTATCTCCTATTTATAATGATGATCTGCAGGGCTGTCACTTCTGTGACGTAAGAATTGCAATGGCTAGTCCGACTTCAACGGCTAGTTATCCGATTAACTTGTTGCGGATAAGATCAAGCAAAATATAACTCATTTATTTACAATATTACTCCTTATATTTTGGGGGCAATTGTTAGGGCTGGATTTTTATGACATATGATCCTTACATGTGATCCTAACCAGTGATCCTTATTTCTTTGGCAGATAGTGATCCTCAGAAGAGTTCCAGGATCAGGATCACGGACCATCATAGGGATCCTCATGCTAACAGTTGTTTTCATTGGATTTAATGTTATCTTGCAGGAATGTCTAGCAGGATCCGCTCTTAGCAACGTAATCAAGGGACTCGTCTTTACAACTTTGGCATATGCTTAATCAGAGATGAACGTTGTAGAGGATATGGAAACTCAGCATGATTTAAGGGCGATAATTTAGGCTAGATTTACTTTTATTCCTAAAGGGGTAATGAGCTGATAGTTAGTCTATTTACCTAAAATAGGGCCACCCACACTTGTATATATAGCACTCTTCCACATTCGGAAGACGAACAACACATTCCTCACGCGCTTAGACACACAATACTATAGCGATCCTTGTACTCAGCTCGTTACCATCCGAAGTTGTAATCATTATTTGTTATATTGAAGTTTGGTGATTGGTAGTTGCCATCACCCGAGGTTTTTTATGCCGGAGATCATTCATTGATCAAGGGCTTTTTCCTCGTATAAATCCTTGTGTCACTTGCATATTTCATACTAAAGTGATCCTTTACTTTTTCATCAAACCAAGCATCATTCCCCGTTTACATAGAGTTTGGTTGCATTATCCTTGTGTGATTTTTTGACCAAAACACCATCCTTATCCTAGCCAGATCCCTGATTTCCTCTATAGTATCCAAGTCCTGAGCCAAGTTTGCAGTATTCTGTTTTGGTCAAAAATCACACAAGGATAATGTAACCGAACTTTATGTAAACGGGGTATGATGCTTGGTTAATTATAAAAGTAAAGGATCACTTTCGTGATAGAGATGCAAAGACACAATGATTTATACGAGGAAAAAGCCCTTGATCAATATATGATCTCCGGCATAAAAAACCTCGGGTGATGGCAACTACCGATCACCAAACTTCAATATAAGAACAAAATGGTTACAACTTCGGATGATAATGAGCTGAGTACAAGGATCACTATTGTTTCGAGTGTCTAAGTGTGTGAGAGTTGTGTCGTATGTCGTGTGTGTTCTTCCGAATGAGGAAGAGGGGTATTTATACAAGTGTAGGTGACTTATTTTAGGTAAAATGACTAATTATCAGCTCATTACCCCTTTAGAAATAAAGACAATCTAGCCTAAATTGCTGCCCATGAATCAAGCCATGTTTCCTTATCCTGTGCAACGTCTTTCTTCAATTAAGCTCTTGCCATAATTGTGAAGACGCGTCCCTGGATCATGATGCCTAGAGCATATCCTGCTAGATATTCCTGCAAAAATAACATTGCATTAAGCGAAGATGATCGTTAGTATGAGGATCCTATAATGTCCCATGATCCTGATCCTGAAGTCCTGCTGAGGATCACTGTCTGCCAAAGAAACAAGGATCACTGGTTAGGATCACGTGTAAGGATCACCTATAATAAAAATCCAGCCCTAACAATTGCCCCCAAAATATAAGGAGTTAATTGTAAAATAGACGAGTTATATTTTGTTTTGATCTTATCTCTAACGGGCGACTCCAAGAAACTAGCCGTTATGCTCGGACTAGCCGTTGTGATCATTACGTCATAGATGTGACAATCCCTGCAAATCATGATTATAAATAGGAGATAGGGTTAGGATCACTCTGCATTTAAATTCGAGATATCTTCCCTTTATAATCGCTACCGAAGACTGATCAGGTATCCTCTTCTTCTCTCTTTCTTTGCTCTGTTTTCTGCTTCTACTCTGTTTCCATCCCGTTACAAATATGTTGCTCCGGAATTCTCCACACAAGGATCCCAAGAAGGATAGTCCCTTAAAAAGCCAGGGGATTATCAAGGATTCTCCTACGGAGAGGTGTTGTTTCACTGATGTTCACATTGACAGAATTCGTCATTGCTTTCCGGCGAATGCCGTTTTTAAATCGTTTGATCCTACTGCTTTGAGCGACTTTGTCTCGGATGTCTGGGTGGCTTTTCCTGCTACCCCGTTTGCTATAGGGTACTCGTATCCTTTTCCAGACTTTACCCAGTCTTTCTTTTCCTTAACCGGCATCTCTTACATCCAAGCTATGCCGATGATCTGGAGGGTTCTTTATACCTTCGAGAGGATCATTGAGCAGAAAGGGATTGATCTGGGGATGACGGAGTTGGCCGAGCTTTACGATTTTACCACTTTTGGTTCTTACCGGTATCTGCTGAAACGGAAAGCCGGGGAGGATCATCCTGTCTTCAAGGTTACCAAGAATGATACAAACTGGAAGCATCGTTTTTTCTTCGTTAGGAGGGATTCCATCCCAGATGGGGAGGATCTGCCCAAGGAATGGGCTACTCATGGTAGGATAGAGGATCCTGGAAGGATCACTATCAGCCCTGTCTCATATAATGAGGATCACTAATATCTCTTTTTATCTTTTGTGCAGCTATATCCATTGCTCATCTGAAATTAAGCCCTGCTGCAAAAGAGAGAGTCCTAGCTTTTAAAAAGCTTAATCCTGAAATCAGAAGTTTCCAAGTCACCGTCCAAGATTCTCAAGAAGTATCCTCTGCATCTGCCACTATGTCAAGTAAGTATCCTTATAGAAAATAAATTAAATGTAGGATTGTTTGAGTAATAAAGCAACTTATCTTGTTTTTTTGATTGTGTAGGTGCTGGAAAGTCTGCCAGGTCTGTCAAATCTGCCTCCAAATTTGGGATAAGCGATCTTGCCAATGTCACATCTTCAAAGAAGAAGGCTCCTGCTGCCAGTCCTTCGGCTTCAGCCCCCAAGGCACCTATCCGGGGCAAGGGAAAAAAGAGGAAAACCTCTGAAGATCTCCAAGGATTTCCCCTCCTCCGTCAGCAATTCCTTGACTACGTGAATGAGGTAAGGATCACTGCCCCTGTTGGTTATCCGTTTCGTATATCCTGTTTCTTTGAGGATCATCCGGTTCTGAACTTACCTTACTTCCTTCTTTGCAGAAACTTGCCGAGATCGAGACCTATCTTGGCCATGTTGAGGATCAAGAGAGCCAGATTGCCGACCTTCAACAAATGGGTGTGTTAAAGGATCTCAAGATAGCAGATCTTGAGAAGGAACTCCGGGCCACGAAGGCTGAGGCTGCTCAGAGGTTGATCGATATGGATAACGAGAAGCAGGAGATCACCCAAGATGCTAAGGTCTCCGCGGCAATTGCTATGTACAAGATACAACTTCAGATGGCCGAGGAGGCTCAGGATCCTACCTTTGACAAAAGCTCGTGGGATGTTGAAGGTTGGAAGGCAAGGCTGGCAGACCTGGAGGACGAGGATGAGGCTGAGGAGATCCCCATGCTGGAAGGAGGTGATGCTGAGAAGGATCAAGGTGGCAATGCTGGTGGTGACGAAGCAGCGAAGGTGTAGGCTGCATGATTGGGCGATGATGGATATTTCGAGACTAGGCCGGAGCCCAATTTTTTAGGATTGGTAGTGGTTTTTTGTGGTTGTTGATGGTTTGAAACAATTATGGTCTGTAATATCTGAACAATAGTTTCTTAGGGTTAAGGATCCTGGATCCTTTGAACAATAGGTAGGATTGCAAAAGGTGGAGGGATCCTCTGTTTGGGGGATGAAGCCTTTGTGATCCTGCCGCTTTTATTTCCCTGCACAATGCTAAGACCGCATAGACAATGGACACCCTTTGCCAACCCATGTGGACGGGCCACGTTTTGCTGGTAGAAATGTGGGTTGGCAATTTTGACAACTTTTTTGAAAGGGTTAAAGATCCTTTTGTTAATAATATAACCTTAATCTTTCTGGCTTATCTCGCGTTGTTATCCTTTACTTATCTTCTTAATTTTCAATTGTTTTGACACATGTTTGTTTGAGTAAGAAAAGTTGACCAAATTATGTTTAAGAAATTTAGGATATGATCCTGGATCAAATATCCTATTTTGAAAATTTTCAAAATAGTTTAGTTCAAGGATCACAGGTTTAGTTGTCAAAGTGTAAGGGTCGTTCAGGATAATGAGTATAAAAATAGTTAAGGATCATACCTGAGGATCCGAGTTAGGATCCTATCCTTTAATCAAGATAACCATAGATTTTATGGATAATAAGGACTAAGGATCCTTATGTGTTTAATTTTGAAAACCTGAAAAATGAAACATAACTCGGGACTAAGCCAATGTAAAAGATAAGTTAGTAGCTGGGGACATGCCCAAAGTATAACTGAGGATGATCCCGGAGGATCACTGGGGACAAGCCCAAAGGATAACTGGGGACAAGCCCAAAGGATAACTGGGGACAGGCCCAAAGGATCGTATGTAAACTGGAGTATGGCCCTTACTGGCGACTATCCAAACTTAGTGACATGAAAATGTCAAAACCTTAGCTAACGTGAAAACGTTAGAAACCTTAGGAACGGATGTATGGTGCGTCCACCATTATACGTAGGATCCTGGGTATAACCAGTACGATGAGGTTGCCAGCCCCGGAAGTGGGTACTGATCCCAAAGACGTGAAGAATATCAGGATCATCGTGCGCTGCTGGCGGAAACTGGGGATAATCCCAAGGATAACTGGGGTTAGACCCAAGGATCTGCGTTGCTTCTGAAGATCTTTGACGATATGCTGTAGATACCTGAACTATCATAACTCAAACGGTTTGTGAGAAGAGGATGAAGGATACAGGATCCTTATCCTTTGGTAAAAAGTAAGGAAATGTAATAGTTTTAAGATAAGGACGTTACCAGAGTAAGGATCACTGACATCACCGGGATTCTTTGAGGATACTTCAATGTAAGGATCACATGCTTGAAGGATCATGTTCACATAAAGTATCTCTTTAAGTGAACATCATTCCAGGCTCTTGGTAACAAGTTTCCTTCCATAGTTAGCAATCTGTATGCCCCCTTTCCTGCTTCAGCTTCAATCAAATAAGGGCCTTCCCATTTTGGTGCTAACTTCCCATCAGCAGGATTGATAGTGTTTTGGAATGTTTTTCTCAATGCCATATCCCCGACTTGGAACTTCCTTATCCTAACATTTTTGTTGTAAGCACCAGCCATTCTTTGTTGGTAGCTTGCCATCCTTATCCTAGCCAGATCCCTGATTTCCTCAATAGTATCCAAATCCTGAGCCAGGATTGCAGCATTTTCTTCAGGATCACGGGCACTTGTTCTAACAGTTGGGATCATCATCTCTGTTGGGATCACGGCTTCTGCCCCAAATACCAAAGAGAAAGGTGTTTGACCAGTGGCATTCTTGGGAGTTGTCCTATCAGCCCATAGCACATAAGGCAACTCCTCTGCCCATTTCCCCTTCTTGGATCCTAGCTTCTTCTTCAGATTGTTGATGATGATCTTGTTGGATGATTCTGCTTGGCCATTGGCTTGTGGATGAACTGGTGTTGACGTTACCATCTTAATTCCCCAACTGTCACAAAAGTTAGTGGTTCTGCTTCCAATGAATTGGGAACCATTATCACATACAATTTCAGAGGGAATGCCAAATCTAGTTATAATGTTTCTTTTGATAAAGGATATAACTTCTTTTTCTCTGACTTGAGCAAAGGCTTCAGCTTCTATCCACTTAGAGAAGTAGTCAGTCATGGCAAGCATAAATACTTTTCCACCAGGTGCTTTAGGGAGCTTGCCAACTATATCCATTCCCCATCTCATGAATGGCCAAGAGGATGGTATGGGGTGTAGCAATTCAGCTGGTTGATGAAGGATATTGCTGTGTCTTTGACAAGGATCACATTTCCTAGCATATTCTACAGCATCCCTTTTCATGGTTGGCCAGTAGTATCCTGTTCTAAGGATCCTTGAGAACAATGCCCTGCCCCCAGTGTGGTTTCCACAATCTCCTTCATGGAAGTCTCTCAACACTTCTTCAATTTCAGGATCCTCGATACATCTTAAATATGGTCCTGCAAGAGATCGTTTATACAATGCATTATTTAAGATTGTGAATCGAGATACCTTAATCCTGAGAGCTTTAGGATTTTCTCCCATCGGAATCTCTTCGTATTGCAAGTATTTCATAATTGGCGAGATCCATGATCCTGAATAAGATTGAGTTTCTTCACTAGGGACTACTGCAGTATCCTCTTCTATTTCCATGGCCACCTGATTTTCAATGGCAGGAGCCAGGATATGGATGATAGGGATACTTATATCTTCTGGAATCTTTAAGGATGATCCTAAGTTGGCCAATGCATCAGCCTCCGTGTTATCCTCCCTTGGTACCTGTGTTAAGCTGAAAGAGACAAAAGAGAGTGCCAATTCCTTGACTATCTCTAAATATTTGGTTAGTTTTTCACCTTTAACAGCATAGGATCCATTAAAGTGATTGGTGATCAATAATGAGTCTACGTATACTTTTAGATATTTTACCCCCATATCCTTAGCAATTTGCAAGCCAGCAATTAAGGCTTCATAATCAGCCTCATTGTTAGTTGCTTGGAACTCACAGGCTATGGAGTGGGGTATTATGTCCCCCTGTGGCGATTTTAGTAGTATCCCGAGCCCTGTGCCCTTGACATTTGAGGATCCATCAGTGTGTAGTATCCAAGGATCCTTGGTCTCATCCAGCTGTTGGACCTCCAATTCTGCTTCTTTTTGTAGATCACTACTGAAATCAGCCACAAAGTCAGCTAGTGCTTGGGATTTGATGGCTGTTCTTGGCTCATATCTTATATCATGGGCACTAAGCTTTACTGCCCACTTAGCCATTCTTCCTGACATCTCTGGTTTCCGCCAAATATAAGGATAACACATCTCCTTTTTCGGGCTTTGATAATGCTGGTGCTGAGGACATATATTCTTTAAGGGCTTGTAAAGCATTCTCATGTTTCTCAGTCCATTCAAACTTCTTGTTCTTCCTTAGGATATCGTAAAATTCTTTACATTTTTCTGAGGATTTTGATATGAACCTGTTCAGAGCTGCAATCCTGGCTGTTAGCCTTTGCACATCCTTAGCATTGGCAGGGGACTTGATGTTCACTAGTGCTTTTAATTTGCTCCGGACTTGCTTTAATGCCCCTCTGAGTTACCATATAAAGTTGATCACTTGTGCATTTGCCGGAGGTGCTGGAGCCTTTTCAGGGATCCTTTCAGGATCCTGAGTCCTTTGCTTTTTTCTTCCCAATAATTCTTTTAGGTGCCCCTTGCTTAACAGATATCCAATCTCTTTTCTTAAAGCTATGCATTCTTCAGTTAGATGCCCGAAATCCTCATGGTATGCACACCATTTTGACTTGTCTTTAGTCCCGGATGGTTTATCATTCTTCCTGGGCCACCTAGCTTTTTCACCTAGATTCTGCATTGCAAGGATTAGTTCGTGATTATCAACGGAAAAACAATATTCTGAGATTGGAGGATAATCCTCATCATCCTCTTCTTGGTCAACAGCATGCACATTCTGGTTCTCGTTTCTATGGTAGGATTTGAATTTGTTGTTCTTGAAGGAGGATCCTTGCTTCTCTTGTTTTGAGGATCCTACTTGTCTCTCCTGGATCCTCTTGTCATCCTCTAGCCGGATGAACCTGAGTGCTCGAGTTCTTACTTCATCTAGATTCCTGCATGGTGTCATAACAAGATCATCATAGAATAATGAATCCTTAAGCAGTCCCATTTTGAAGGCTTCAACAGCCGTAGCTATATCCAAGTTGGGAATGTCTAAGGATTCTTTACTAAATTTAGTTATGTAATCCCTTAATGATTCATTATGATTTTGAGTTATCCTGTACAAATCACTAGTTAATCTTTCAAATTTTCTACTACAAGAGAATTGATTAGTGAATAAATTAACTAAATTAGCAAATGAAGTAATAGAGTAGGGGGGAAGACTTAGCAGCCACTTAAGAGCTGATCCAGTAAGAGTGGATCCAAATCCTTTACATAGGCATGCTTCCTTCAATTTTTCTGGGATAGGATTGATCTCCATCCTCTCCCTGTATGGTGCTATGTGCTCCTCTGGATCCGTTGTACCATCATACAGCTTCATAGTAGGGATATGGAACCTTTTGGGTACCTCTGCATCACAAATTGGTGGTGCAAAGCGAGATACCTTATGGCTTCCATCTGCAATTTCAGGAATTGGCTTGACCACTCCTGGAACACTCGAGATCATATCTTTTAGTTTCTGCAATTCCCTGGCCATAGCATGATTGACACCTGTATCCTGCATGAATCCATGGTTAGTGGTAGGATAATTATTTAAAGTGTTACCTCCCATTGGGTTCAAGTTAGGGAATCCATATTGCTGGGGTTCTGGAACAACGGAGGGACCAGTGGAAGCAATGGTCTGCATTGGAATGAAGTCTCCTTGATGGACATCTAGACTTCCTATTTGCAGATTTTTTAGGGATCCTGGTATCTGGAAGGATCCTGGTGTCTGGGATGATCCTAGAACGAAGGAGGATCCTTGAACCTGGGATGATCCTGGAACAAAGGAGGATCCTTGAACCTGGGATGATCCTGGAACAAAGGAGGATCCTTGGCCCTGGAATGATCCTGGAATAAAGTAGGATCCTTGACCCTGGGATGATCCTGGAACAAAGTAGGATCCTTGAAACTGCTGTGCTCCCGGATAGGCTCCCGAATTCATGAAGGATCCCATATGCTGGGGATAGGATCCTGCCGGTTGAAAGTGTGAGCCTGATGCCTGAGTCATTGCTGTCGATCCGAGGTGCAATCCTCTTGATTCTCCCATAATTTGCACGTCTGGAATTCCCGATGGCTGAGAAGTGATCATTGGAGTATCAAAGCTCAAGGATTTGGGCATCAGTGGGGAATGATCCTCTGCCGTTCTCTTTTGTCTTTTGAGATCTCCAATTTCCCTGAGGATCCTATCATTAGTTTCATCCTGCTGCTGCATACGATCCTTCATCTGCAAAATCAAAGTAAATACATCACTAGTACTGGGAATATAAGAATTCATAGCAGAAGAAGATGGAGGTTTAGAGTTAGTAGGAGTTTGTCTCTTCTCAGCATTCTTCTGGGATCCTGCCGGTGGAGGAGGTAGAGTGTTCTGAGATGAGGTGACTGCAGACATCGCCGTGGACATGTTTTTCAATGATGAAGCCATGTAATTCTCCGAAATGATTTTGAACAAAGAGTTTTCTTATGAATGAAGCACCAATTGCCCCACGGTGGGCGCCAAACTGTTTTGGTCAAAAATCACACAAGGATAATGTAACCAAACTTTATGTAAACGGGGTATGATGCTTGGTTAATTATAAAAGTAAAGGATCACTTTCGTGATAGAGATGCAAAGACACAATGATTTATACGAGGAAAAAGCCCTTGATCAATATATGATCTCCGGCATAAAAAACCTCGGGTGATGGCAACTACCGATCACCAAACTTCAATATAAGAACAAAATGGTTACAACTTCGGATGATAATGAGCTGAGTACAAGGATCACTATTGTTTCGAGTGTCTAAGTGTGTGAGAGTTGTGTCGTATGTCGTGTGTGTTCTTCCGAATGAGGAAGAGGGGTATTTATACAAGTGTAGGTGACTTATTTTAGGTAAAATGACTAATTATCAGCTCATTACCCCTTTAGAAATAAAGACAATCTAGCCTAAATTGCTGCCCATGAATCAAGCCATGTTTCCTTATCCTGTGCAACGTCTTTCTTCAATTAAGCTCTTGCCATAATTGTGAAGACGCGTCCCTGGATCATGATGCCTAGAGCATATCCTGCTAGATATTCCTGCAAAAATAACATTGCATTAAGCGAAGATGATCGTTAGTATGAGGATCCTATAATGTCCCATGATCCTGATCCTGAAGTCCTGCTGAGGATCACTGTCTGCCAAAGAAACAAGGATCACTGGTTAGGATCACGTGTAAGGATCACCTATAATAAAAATCCAGCCCTAACATATTCTCTTCAGGATCACGAGTACTTGTTCTAGCAGTTGGAACCACCATTTCTGTTGGGATCACTGCTTCTGTCCCAAACACCAAAGAGAAGGGTGTTTGACCAGTAGCATTCTTGGGAGTTGTCCTATCAGCCCAAAGCACATAAGGCAATTCCTCTGCCCATTTCCCCTTCTTGGATCCAAGTTTCTTCTTTAGATTGTTGATGATGATCTTGTTGGATGATTCTGCCTGACCATTAGCTTGTGGATGGACTGGTGTTGATGTTATCATCTTAATTCCCCAACTGTCACAAAATTTAGTAGTCCTGCTCCCAATAAATTGGGAACCATTATCACATACAATTTCAGAAGGAATGCCAAATCTGGTTATAATGTTTCTCTTAATAAAGGATATAACTTCCTTTTCTCTGACTTGGGCAAAAGCTTCAGCCTCTATCCACTTGGAGAAGTAGTCAGTCATGGCAAGCATAAATACTTTTCCACCAGGTGCTTTAGGGAGCTTGCCAACTATATCCATTCCCCATCTCATGAATGGCCAAGAGGATGGTATAGGATGTAGAAATTCAGCCGGCTGATGAAGGATATTGCTGTGTCTTTGACAAGGATCACACTTCTTAGCATACTCCACAGCATCCCTTTTCATAGTTGGCCAGTAGTATCCTGTCCTTAAGATCCTTGAGAACAATGCTTTGCCCCCAGTGTGATTTCCACAATCTCCCTCATGGAAGTCTTTTAACACTTCTTGGACTTCAGGATCCTCGATACATCTTAAATATGGTCCTGCAAGAGATCGTTTATATAGCACATTATTTAAGATTGTGAATTGGGATACCTTAATCCTGAAAGCCCTATGATTTTCTCCCATAGGAAACTCCCCGTGTTGTAAGTATCTCATGATTGGTGTGATCCATGATCCTGAACATGATTGAGTATCCTCACTAGGGATCATCGCAGAATCCTCTTCTATTTCCATGGCCACCTGATTTTCAATAGCAGGAGCCAGGATATGGATGATGGGGATACTTATATCCTCTGGGATCTTCAAAGATGATCCTAGATTGGCCAATGCATCAGCTTCTGTATTTTCTTCCCTTGGTACCTGTGTCAAACTGAAGGAAACAAAGGAGAGTGCCAATTCTTTGACTATCTCTAAATATTTGGTTAGCTTTTCACCTTTCACAGCATAGGATCCATTAAAGTGATTAGTGATTAACAATGAATCTACGTATACCTCAAGATACCTGATCCCCATATGCTTAGCAATTTGTAAGCCAGCGATTAAGGCTTCATATTCAGCCTCATTATTAGTGGCTTGGAACTCACAAGCTATGGAATGGGGTGTTATGTCCCTCTGTGGCGATTTTAGTAGTATACCAAGCCCCGTGCCTTTGACATTTGAGGATCCGTCAGTATGTAGTATCCAAGGATCCTTGGTCTCATCCAGCTGCTGGACCTCCAATTCTGCTTCCTTTTGTAGATCACTGCTGAAATCAGCCACAAAGTCTGCTAGTGCTTGAGATTTAATGGCTGTTCTAGGCTCATATCTTATATCATGGGCACTAAGCTTTACTGCCCACTTAGCCATTCTTCCGGACATCTCTGGTTTCCTGAGGACATTCTTAATTGGGAAATTAGTTCTAACAACAATAACATGGGTTTCAAAATAATGTCTTAGTTTAGTGGACGCCATAATCAGTGCAAGGATAAGTTTTTCAAGGTGTGAATACCTGGATTCAGCATCAAGTAAACTCTTACTTACATAATAGACAGGATATTGTGTACCTTCATGATCCTTAACAAGGACTGCACTTACTGCTTTCGAGGATACCGCAAGGTATAAGGATAACACATCTGCTTTTTCTGGCTTCATCAATGCTGGGGCTGAGGACATGTATTCTTTTAGGGCTTGTAAAGCATTCTCATTCTTTTCAGTCCATTCGAATTTCTTGTTTTTTCTTAGGATATCATAGAATTCTTTACACTTTTCTGAGGATTTGGATATGAATCTGTTTAGAGCTGCTATCCTGCCTGTTAGCCTTTGCACATCCTTAGCGTTGGCAGGGGATTTGATATTCACCAATGCTTTGATTTGTTCAGGGCTTGCTTCAATGCCCCTCTGGGTTACCATATATCCTAAGAATTTACCTGCTTTAACACCAAAGTGACATTTTGAAGGGTTAAGCTTCATGTTATAATTATCAAGGATATCAAATGCTTCCTCCAAGTCCCTTAGGTGATCCTCAGCTTTCTTTGACTTTACTACCATATCGTCTATGTATACTTCCATAGTTTGTCCAATTTGATCTTTGAACATCATATTCACCAGCCTTTGATATGTTGCACCTGCATTTCTTAATCTAAAAGGCATAGCAATATAACAATATAAACCGGTTGGGGTCATAAAGGCTGTATCCTCTTGGTCAGATGGCTCCATCTGAATTTGTTGGAATCCAGATGATGCATCCATAAAGGTTAACAGTTCATGCCCCGCCGTTGCATCCACCATGGAGTCAATGTGGGGTAATGGGAAAGGATCCTTGGGACATGCCTTATTTAAATCAGTGAAATCGACACATACCCTCCACTTTCCGTTTTTCTTTTGAACAACAACCACATTGGCTAGCCATTTTGGATATTTTACCTCTCTAATCATACCTGCTCGAAGTAATCTTTCTACTTCTTCCTGGATAATGGCATTTCTTTCCGGTGCAAACTTCCTCCTTTTTTGATGGATTGGTTTGATCGTCCTGTCAATGCCAAGTTTATGAGTTATAATATCCTTAGATATACCTGTCATATCCTCATGTTTCCATGCAAAGGTAGACTTTCTTCTTTTGAGGATGGATACTATGTCTTCCTTCATCTTGCTAAGGATCCCTGATCCGATATAGATTTTTGATTCAGGATCATTAGGATCCAAAAGGATTTCGTCCACATCCTGCTCTCTCGCCTCCAAGACATTCCTTGGAGGATACTGTAATTGCTATTGCTCCCTTGGCTTCGAGGCTGGTTTCATTGACGAGGTGTAACAATCCTTAGCCTCCTGCTGATCACTATCGATCTTGATTATTCCCCATGGGCTAGGGAGCTTCACACATTGATGGTAGGTGGATGGGACTGCCTTCATATCGTGTATCCAGGGCCTGCCAAGGATGACATTACAACAAGACAAACAGTCAATAACACAAAATTTTTGATAATTATGTAATCCTTCCACATAAATTGGGAGTTTGATGTCCCCCAGGGTTTTCTTAGTTTCGCCACTGAATCCCACAAGTACGGAGGATCTTGGTGTGATATCTGATTCAGGGATACCCATCTTCTTCAGAACATCAAGCTGGATAATGTTTACTGAGCTTCCTCCGTCGATAAGGATCCTGCGGACAAAATGGTTAGAGATAAAGAGAGTTTTGACTAGACTATCATGATGAGGATCCTGGATGTTAATTCTATCATCCTCATCGAAGGTTATAACTTTTCCTTCCGAGACACTTGATGTTCGAATAGGTCTTTCTCCGTTATTCATTTTAGCTTCCTTTGCATGCCTTTTAGCTGCCGAGAAGGATGTACCACATATGTCTGATCCTCCAGAAATAAAGTTGATCACTTATGCATTTGCCGGAGGGGCTGGAGCTTTTTCAGGGATCCTTTCAGGATCCTGAGTCCTTTGCTTTTTTCTTCCCAGCAACTCTTTTAAATGTCCCTTGCTTAGCAGATATCCAATTTCCTTTCTTAATGCGATGCATTCTTCAGTTAAATGCCCAAAATCCTCGTGGTATGCACACCACTTTGACTTGTCTTTAGTTCTGGCTGGTTTGTCGTTTTTTCTGGGCCATCTGGCTTTTTCTCCTAGATTCTGCATTGCAAGGATTAGTTCATGATTATCAACGGAAAAACAATATTCAGAAATCGGAGGATAATCCTCATCATCCTCTTCTTGGTCAACGACATGCACGTTCTGGTTGTCATTCCTATTGTAGGATTTGAATCTGTTGCCTTTGAAAGAGGATCCTTGCTTTTCTTGTTTGGAGGATCCTACTTGTCTTTCCTGGATCCTTTTGTCATCCTCTAGCCGGATGAACCTGAGTGCACGAGTTCTTACTTCATCTAGGTTCCTGCATTGTGTCATAACAAGATCATCATAGAACAATGAATCCCTAAGCAATCCCATTTTGAAGGCTTCAACAGCTGTGGCCATATCCAAGTTGGGAATATCTAAGGATTCTTTACTGAATTTGGTTATATAATCCCTTAATGATTCATTATGACCCTGAGTTACCCTATATAAATCACTAGTCAATCTTTCAAATTTTCTACTACAAGAGAATTGATTATTGAATAAATTAACTAGATTAGCAAATGAGGTAATAGAGTAAGGGGGAAGACTTAGCAGCCATTTAAGAGCTGATCCAGTAAGAGTGGATCCAAATCCTTTGCATAGGCATGCTTCCTTTAGCTTTTCTGGAATTGGATTGATCTCCATCCTTTCCCTGTATTGTGCTATGTGTTCCTCAGGATCCGTTGTACCATCATACAGCTTCATAGTAGGGATATGGTGTCACACCCCAACCGATGGCGGAAACATCGGGATGAGACGTACAAATTGCTCAAAACAACATAACACTAAATGTGACAATAATTTATTTAATTCATTTCATAAGCTCTAAACTGAAATACATAGTTCCAAACAATACAACATATTGTTCAACAATAATTCAAATGTTATGTGGGTTTCTAGAGTTCATCCTAGCTTGATTCTTGAATCTTGTACTTTCAACCTGCAATATGTATTAAAATAATGTCAACAAAAACATGTTGGCGAGTATACAAGTTTTCATACATAGCATAATACGTGTTTAAAATGTTGCTCATATCCAAATGTGAAATACAATATCATGTTAACAGTATATACTCGAAACGATGTTACTCTATGTGCCCAAACCAAAGTTTAACGCAATTAAAGTGTACCCAAACGAGTTTGAGTATGTTTGACATAGTTTAAACCTAACAATACCTGCTCATAGAACAGGAGGGGCGTTTCTCAACCTATAGCGCTACCATTGTTAGGGGAGGCTTGTACGAAGTTAATGAACACATAGTCATTAGGTGTTTACAGTAGCATAACATGTCTAACATGAATAAAGTGTGTCACATAGTATATGGAATGAGTGTGCATAAAATGTTTAATGTGTTGTGATGTTTGATATGTAATACATATTGCACCCAAAAGTGTAAAACGAAAATGGGTCATGTATACTCACCTTGGAGTGCGTTGCGTATTTCTTGGAAAGAGAATATGAGGATTGTTCCAAGTGTCGTTGCACAAGAGAATTACCCTATTAATTTTGAGTATTTTGTTAAATATTGGGAATTTAGGGTTTATTTAAATAACAAGGCATGAAATACTATCAACATTCTTAAAATAATCATATGTTTCATATTGTTATATTTACAAAATATATGACAAATAAATAATATTACTGATTTTATCAAAATGGTATAAATGTTATTACTAAATTGTTGGACTAAATAAATTAGTAATTATGATATATATATATATATATATATATATATATATATATATATATATATATATATATAAGTAAATAAGATAGTGATTAATAATTGAAATAATAAATCTGAATAATATTGCTAATCTGAATAAAATAGTAAATCTATTTATTATAATAATTCTGATTTTGTAATTTCTGAAATAGTTCTGATTTAAAAAATAAATTTCTGATTTAAATAATAAATCAGAAAATAACAATAATTCTGTTTATTATATATAAAAATTCTGATTTAAATAAATTAAACTAATAAATCTGATATATATATATAAAATGTTAATTCTGATTTAATATATAAATTCTGATTTTTTAAATAAAGTAATAATTCTGAAATATAAATTCTGAAAATAAATAAAACAGAAATAAAAATTCTGTTATAAAATTTGATTTCAGATTTAAAAATAAATCTGTTTTAATAATAGTAATAATACTAATACTTATATTAATAATCTGTTTAAATAATAATAATAATAGTAATTATAATAATAATAACATTAAAACTGGAACTGTGTAAAATAAAATAAACGAAACTGCATATATATAAAAAAGAATTCGGAAACGGTTACCGGACTGAAGTCGTCTTCTCCGGCGACGGTGGCAGTTCCGGTGGCGGTTCTCCACAGAAACAACAGCAGCAGATTCCGGCAGCAGCGGGTGCGAGTTCTGAGGGGCGTATACCGAACCAGGGTGGACGACGGTCGTGAAAGCTTGATGATTCTCCGGTGGTTCGTGGTGAAGGTGTGTGCGGTTTCGAGGTGGTTACGGTGAGAGGGATGTCGAAACCGTGATGATGATCTTGGTATTTATAAGAGGTTTCGGGTGGGTTGTATTATGGAAATGATCGGTTGAAAAGGAAGGGAATGGTGATTGATTATCAATCCCATATAACCGGAAACAAGTAGTCATGGCCGGAAATCACGTTCAATCAACCAGGAAGAAGAAAGGAAAGGTCAACATGGTGTTGTCGGTTGTCTGCTTTTTGGCGGTTAAATATGAATCAGGTTCAAACGTATCTGTTAGGGCTGGATTTTTACTATGAATGATCCTTATACATGATCCTAACCAGTGATCCTTATTTCTTTGGCAGGCAGTGATCCTCAGCCGGACCTCAGGATCAGGATCACGGGACATTGAGGTGATCCTAGTACTAACGGTCATTTTCGATTACTACAATATTATTTTGCAGGAATATCTAGCAGGATATGCCCTACATATCATGATCCAGGGACGCGCTTTTACAAATATGGCAAGAGCTTAATTGAAGAAAGACGTTGCACAGGATATGGAAACATGGCTTGATTCATGGGCAGCAATTTAGGCTAGATTGTCTTTATTTCTAAAAGGGTAATGAGCTGATAATTAGTCCTTTTACCTAAAATAGGTCACCTACACTTGTATAAATACCACTCTCCATCATTTGGAAGAGGACACACAACATACGACACAACTCTCAACACTTAGACACTCAGTGATCCTTGTACTCAGCTCATTATCATCCGAAGTTGTAACTACATTTTTGTTATATTGAAGTTGGTGATCGGTAGTTGCCATCACCCGAGGTTTTTTATGCCGGAGATCATACATTGATCAAGGGCTTTTTCCTCGTATAAATCATTGTGTCTTTGCATATTCATCACAGAAGTGATCTTTACTTTTATAGCTAACCAAGCATCATACCCCGTTTACATAAAGTTTGGTTACATTATCCTTGTGTGATTTTTGACCAAAACAGTTTGGCGCCCACCGTGGGGCTATTGGTGCTTCATTCATAAAGAAAATCCTTTGTTCAAAATCAATTCAAAGAGTTACATGGCTTCATCATTGAAGAACACTTCCACGGCGATGTCTGCAGTCACCTCAGCACAAACCACTCTACCTCCTCCACCGGCAGGATCCCAGAGAAATGCTGAGAAGAGACCAACCCCTTCTTTCTCTAAACCTCCATCTTCTTCTGCTATGAATTCTTCTATTCCCAGTACTAGTGATGTGTTTGCTTTAATTTTGCAGATGAAGGATCGTATGCAGCGGCAGGATGAAACTAATGACAGGATCCTCAGGGAGATTGGAGATCTCAAAAGACAAAAGAAAGCGGCAGAGGATCATTCCCCACTGATGCCAAAATCCTTGAGTTTTGAGACTCCAATGGTCACCTCTCAGCCATCAGGGATCCCAGACGTACAGATCACAGGGGAGACGAGAGGATTACATCTCAAGTCAGCAGCAATGACTCAGACATCGGGCTCGTATTTTCAGCCAGCAGGATCCTATCCTCAGTATATGGGATCCTTCATGAATCCGGGAGCCTATCCGGGGGCACAGCAGTTTCAAGGATCCTACTTTATTCCAGGATCGTTCCAGGGCCAAGGATCCTCCTTTGTTCCAGGATCATCCCAGGTTCAAGGATCCTCCTTCGTTCCAGGATCATCCCAGATACCAGGATCCTTACAGATGCCAGGATCCCTAAAAAGTTTGCAAGCAGGGAATCTAGATGTCCATCAAGGGGACTTCATTCCAATGCAGACCATTGCTTCCACTGGTCCCTCCGTTATTCCAGAATCCCAGCAATACGGATTCCCTAACTTGAACCCAATGGGAGGTAACACTTTAAATAATTATCCTACCACTAACCATGGATTCATGCAGGATACAGGTACCAATCATGTTATGGCCAGGGAACTACAGAAACTAAAGGAAATGATCTCAAGTGTTCCAGGGGTAGTCAAGCCTATCCCAGAGATTGCAGATGGGAGCCACAAGGTATCTCGCTTTGCACCACCAATCTGTGATGCAGAGGTACCCAAAAGGTTCCATATCCCTACCATGAAGTTGTATGACGGCACAACGGATCCAGAGGAACATATAGCACAATACAGGGAAAGGATGGAGATCAATCCTATCCCAGAAAAATTGAAGGAAGCATGCCTATGCAAAGGATTTGGATCTACTCTTACTGGATCAGCCCTTAAATGGCTGCTAAGTCTTCCCCCTTACTCTATTACTTCATTTGCTAATTTAGTTAATTTATTCAATAACCAATTCTCTTGTAGTAGAAAATTTGAAAAATTAACCAGTGATTTGTACAGGATAACTCAAAATAATAATGAATCATTAAGGGATTATATAACTAAATTTAGTAAAGAATCCTTGGATATTCCCAACTTGGATATGGCTACGGCTGTTGAAGCCTTCAAAATGGGACTTCTTAAGGATTCATTATTCTATGATGATCTTGTTATGACACCTTGCAGGAATTTAGATGAAGTAAGAACTCGAGCACTCAGGTTTATCCGGCTAGAGGATGACAAGAGGATCCAGGAGAGACAAGTAGGATCCTCAAAACAAGATAAGCAAGGATCCTCCTTCAAAAACAACAAGTTCAAATCCTACCATAGAAACGAGAACAAGAATGTGCATGCTGTCGACCAAGAAGAGGATGATGAAGAATATCCTCCAATCTCAGAATATTGTTTTTCCGTTGACAATCACGAACTAATCCTTGCAATGCAGAATCTATGTGAAAAGGCTAGGTGGCCCAGGAAAAATGATAAACCATCCGGGACTAAAGACAAGTCCAAATGGTGTGCATACCATGAGGATTTCGGCCATCTAACTGAAGATTGCATAGCCTTAAGAAAAGAAATTGGATACCTGCTAAGCAAGGGGCATCTAAAGGAATTGTTGGGAAGAAAAAAGCAAAGGACCCAGGATCCTGAAAGGATCCCTGAAAAGGCTCCAGCACCTCCGGCAAATGCACAAGTGATTAACTTCATATCCGGAGGATCAGACATTTGTGGAACATCCTTCTCAGCGGCCAAAAGACATGCAAAAGAATCAAAAATGGATAATGGAGAAAGGCCTATTAGAACCTCAAGCATCTCAGAAGGAAAGATGATAACATTTGATGAGGATGATCGCATCAACATCCAGGATCCTCATCATGATAGTTTAGTTATCACTCTCTTTATCTCTAACCATTTTGTCCGCAGGATCCTTATCGATGGAGGGAGCTCAGTGAACATTATCCAGCTTGATGTACTGAAGAAAATGGGTATTCCAGAATCAGACATCACACCAAGATCCTCCGTGCTTGTAGGATTTAGCGGAGAAACGAAGAAAACTCTGGGGGACATCAAACTCCCAATCTATGTGGAAGGATTACATAATTATCAGAAATTTTGTGTTATTGACTGTTTATCTTGTTGCAACGTTATCCTTGGCAGGCCTTGGATACATGACATGAAAGCAGTTCCATCTACCTACCATCAATGTGTAAAGCTCCCTAGCCCATGGGGGATAATCAAGATCGACAGCGATCAGCAAGAGGCTAAGGATTGCTATACCTCATCCATGAAGCCAACCTCGAAGCCAAGGGAGCAATAGCAATTACAGTATCCTCCGAGGAACGTCTTGGAGGCAAGGGAACAAGATGTAGATGAAATCCTCTTGGATCCTAGTGATCCTGAATCAAAAATCTATATCGGATCAGGGATCCTTGGCAAAATGAAAGAAGACATGATATCCTTCCTCAAAAGAAGAAAATCCACCTTTGCTTGGAAACATGAAGATATGACAGGTATATCTAAGGATATTATTACTCACAAACTTGGCATTGACAGGTCTATCAAGCCAATCCATCAAAAAAGGAGGAAGTTTGCACCAGAAAGGAATGCCATTATCCAAGAAGAAGTAGAGAGACTACTTCGAGCAGGTATGATCAGAGAGGTAAAGTATCCTAAATGGTTAGCCAATGTGGTTGTTGTCCAAAAGAAAAACGGAAAGTGGAGGGTATGTGTCGATTTCACTGATTTGAATAAGGCATGTCCCAAGGATCCTTTCCCATTACCCCACATTGACTCCATGGTGGATGCAACAGCGGGGCATGAACTGTTAACTTTTATGGATGCATCATCTGGATTCCAACAAATCCAGATGGAACCATCTGACCAAGAGGATACAGCCTTTATGACCCCAACCGGTTTATATTGTTATATTGCCATGCCTTTTGGACTAAGAAATGCAGGTGCAACCTATCAAAGGCTGGTAAATATGATGTTCAAAGATCAAATTGGAAAAACTATGGAGGTGTACATAGATGATATGGTGGTCAAGTCAAAGAAAGCTGAGGATCACCTAAGGGACATGGAAGAAGCATTCGATATCCTTGATAGTTACAACATGAAACTTAATCCTTCAAAATGCCATTTTGGTGTTAAGGCAGGAAAGTTCTTAGGATACATGGTAACCCAGAGGGGCATTGAAGCAAGCCCGGAACAAATCAAAGCATTAATAAATATCAAGTCTCCTGCCAATGCCAAGGATGTTCAAAGACTAACAGGTAGGATAGCAGCTTTGAACAGGTTCATATCGAAATCCTCAGAAAAGTGCAAAGAATTCTACGATATCCTAAGGAAGAATAAGAAGTTCGAATGGACTGAGAAGCATGAAAATGCTTTACAAGCCCTAAAAGAGTATATGTCCTCAGCACAAGCATTAGCAAAACCGGAAAAAGGAGATGTGTTATCCTTATATCTGGCGGTATCCTCAACCGCTGTAAGTGCTGTCCTCGTTAAGGATCACGAAGGTACACAATATCCTATCTACTATGTAAGTAAAAGTCTACTTGATGCCGAATCCAGGTACTCACACCTCGAAAAACTCATCCTTGCATTAATCATGGCATCCACGAAGTTAAGGCATTATTTTGAAACTCATACTATTATTGTTAAAACTAATTTTCCAATTAAGAATGTCCTCAGGAAACCGGATATGTCAGGAAGAATGGCTAAGTGGGCAGTGAAGCTTAGTGCCCATGATATAAGATACGAACCAAGAACAGCCATTAAATCTCAAGCACTAGCTGACTTTGTGGCTGATTTCAGTAGTGATCTACAAAAGGAAGCAGAATTGGAGGTCCAGCAGCTGGATGAGACCAAGGATCCTTGGATCCTACACACTGACGGATCCTCAAACATCAAAGGCACAGGGCTAGGGATCCTACTAAAATCGCCACAGGGGGACATAATACCCCACTCTATAGCTTGTGAGTTCCAGGCAACTAACAATGAGGCTGAGTATGAAGCCTTAATTGCTGGCTTACAAATTGCTAAGGATATGGGGGTAAAGTATCTCGAAGTATATGTAGATTCATTATTGATCACCAATCACTTTAATGGATCCTATGCTGTTAAAGGTGAAAAACTAACCAAATATTTAGAGATAGTCAAAGAATTGGCACTCTCTTTTGTTTCTTTTAGCTTAACACAGGTACCAAGGGAGGATAACACGGAAGCTGACGCATTGGCCAACCTAGGATCATCTTTGAAGATTCCAGAAGATATAAGTATCCCTATCATCCATATCCTGGCTCCTGCTATTGAAAAACAGGTGGCCATGGAAATAGAAGAGGATACTGCAATGATCCCTAGTCAAGAAGCCCAACCTAATTCAGGATCATGGATCTCACCGATCATGGGATATTTGCAACACGGGGAGATCCCGATGGGAGAAAATCCTAGAGCTTTCAGGATTAAGGTATCTCAATTCACAATCCTGAATAATGTATTATATAAGCGATCTCTTGCAGGACCATATTTGAGATGTATCGAGGATCCTGAAATTGAAGAGGTGTTGAAGGATTTCCATGAAGGAGATTGTGGAAACCACACTGGGGGCAGGGCATTATTCTCAAGGATCCTTAGAACAGGATACTACTGGCCAACCATGAAAAGGGATGCTGTAGAGTATGCTAAGAAATGTGATCCTTGCCAAAGACATAGCAATATCCTTCACCAACCAGCTGAATTACTACACCCCATACCATCCTCTTGGCCATTCATGAGATGGGGAATGGATATAGTTGGCAAGCTCCCTAAAGCACCTGGTGGAAAAGTATTTATGCTTGCCATGACTGACTATTTTTCCAAGTGGATAGAAGCTGAAGCCTTCGCTCAAGTCAGAGAAAAGGAAGTCATATCCTTCATTAAAAGAAACATTATAACCAGATTTGGCATCCCCTCTGAAATTATATGTGATAATGGTTCTCAATTCATTGGAAGGAGAACCACTAACTTTTGTGACAGTTGGGGAATCAAGATGATAACATCAACACCAGTTCATCCACAAGCCAATGGTCAAGCAGAATCATCCAACAAGATCATCATCAACAATCTGAAGAAGAAGATAGGATCCAAGAAAGGAAAATGGGCAGAGGAGTTACCTTATGTGCTATGGGCTGATAGGACAACTCCCAAGAATGCCACTGGCCAAACACCTTTCTCTTTAGTATTTGGGGCAGAAGCAGTGATCCCAACAGAGATGGTGATCCCAACCGCTAGAACAAGTGCTCGTGATCCTGAAGAAAACGCTACAATCCTAGCTCAGGATTTGGATACTATTGAGGAAAACAGGGATCTAGCTAGGATAAGGATGGCAAGCTACCAACAAAGGATGGCTGGTGCCTACAACAAGAATGTCAGGATAAGGAAGTTCCAAGTCGGAGATATGGTGTTGAGAAAAGCATTTCAAAACACCATCAATCCTGCTGACGGGAAGCTAGCACCAAAATGGGAAGGTCCCTACTTGATTGAAGCTAAAGCAGGAAAGGGGGCATACAGGTTGCTAACCATGGAAGGAAACTTGTTACCAAGAGCCTGGAATGTTGTTCACTTAAAGAAATATTTCATGTGAACATGATCCCTCCTGCATGTGATCCTTACATTGAAATATCCTTGAAGGATCCTGGAGATATCGTTGATCCTTACTCAGGTAATATGCTTATCCTAAAACTATTGCATTTTCTTACCTTTTGCCTAAGGATAAGGATCATGTATCCTTCATCCTCTACTCACAAACCATTTGAGTTATGATAGTTCAGGTATCTCCAGCATATCATCAAAGATCTTCAAAAGCATCACAGATCCTCGGGTCCAACCCCAGTTATCCTTGGGATTATCCCCAGTTTCCGCCAGCAGCGCACGATGATCCTGATATAGTTCATGTCTTTGGGATCAGTACCCATTTTCGGGGCTGGCGACCTCATCGTACTGGCTATACTTGGGATCCTACGTATAATGGTGGACGCACCATACATCCGTTCCTAAGGTTTCTAACGTTTTCACGTTAGCTAAGGTTTTGACATTTTCATGTCACTAAGTTTGGATAGTTGCCAGAAAGGGCCATACTCCAGTTTACATACGATCCTTTGGGCTTGTCCCCAGTTATCCTTTGGGCTTGTCCCCAGTGATCCTCCGGGATCATCACCAGTTATCCTTTGGGCTTGTCCCCAGTGATCCTCCGGGATCATTCTCAGTTATCCTTTGGGCTTGTCCCCAGTGATCCTCCGGGATCATCACCAGTTATCCTTTGGGCTTGTCCCCAGTGATCCTCCGGGATCATTCTCAGTTATCCTTTGGGCTTGTCCCCAGTTACTAACTTATCTTTTATATTGGCTTAGTCCCAAGTTATATTCCATTTTTTCAGGTTTTCGAAGTTAAACGATTAAGGATCCTTAATCCTTATTATCCATTAAAGTTTTACCTATGGTAATTTCGATTAAAGGTTAGGATCCTAACTTGGATCCTCAGGTATGATCCTTAACTACTTTTAATTTCATTATTCATTTGAATAACCTTTAGACCTTGACAACTGAACCTATGATCCTTAAAATAAACTATCTTGGAAACTTTCGATTATAGGATATTTGATCCAGGATCATATCCTAAATTTCTTAAACATAATTTGCTCAAACTTTTCAAACAAACATGTGTCAAAACAATTGAAAATCAAAAAGGATAACAACACAAGATAAGCGACAAAAGTTTAGGATTTTATTAAACAAAAGGATCTTTAACCCTTTCAAAAAGTTGTCAAAATTACCTACCCAAAGCATCTACCAGCAATACGTGGCCCGTCCGCTGGGGTAGGTAAAGGGTGTCCATGATAATAGGTTCAAAAGTATTGCAGGGAAATTAAAAGGCGGCAGGATCACAACGGCTTCATCCCCCAAACAGAGGATCCCTCCCCCGTGTGTAATCCTACCTATTGTTCAAAGGATCCAGGATCCTTAACCCTAAAGAAACTACTGTTCAGAGATTACAGACCATAATTGTTCACAAACCACAAACCACTACCAAAAAACCTAAAAAATTGGGCTCCGGCCTAGTCAACAATATCCATCATCGCCCAATCATGCAGCTTACTTCTCTGCTGCTCCATCTCCACCAGCATCTTCACCTTGATCCTTGCCAGCATCACCTCCCTCCAGCATTGGGATGTCCTCAGCATCATCGTCATCTTCCAATTCTGCTAGCCTTGCCTTCCAACCTTCAACATCCCATGTGCTCCTGTCAAAGGAAGGATCCTGAGCCTCCGTAGCCATCTGCAGTTGTATCTTGTACATGGTTACCGCAGCAGAGACCTTAGCGTCTTGGGTAATGTCATGCTTCTCATAATCAAACTTGATCAACGCTTTAACAGCCTCATCTTTGACTGCCCGGATCTCCTTCTCAAGATCGGCAATCTTAAGATCCTTCAGCCCACACGTCTGTTGAAGGTCAGCAATTTGACGATCCTGATCCTCAACCTGATTGACGTAAGTCTCCATTTCGGAGAATTTCTAAAGAAGACAACAGGAAAGCAACATCAGACACATGTGATCCTCGGACTTGTCGAAGACAATTAACAGGGGCAGTGATCCTAACCTCATCAAAATAGTCAAGGAATTGCTGACGGAGAAGAGGAAATCCTTGAAGGTCATCTGAAGCCTTCCTCTTTTTCCCTTTGCCTCGGGCAGGAGCTTTAGGGGCTGAGACTGAAGGGCTGGCAGCAGGAGCCTTCTTCTTCTTAGAAGACGTGACATTGGCAAGGTCACTTATCCCAAACATGGAGGCAGATTTAACAGACCTGGCAGACTTTCCGGCACCTACACCATTCAAAAACAAGATAAGTTCCCTTGTTAAATTAAATACTTTCACATAAAACTTATTTTCTATGAGGATACTTACTTGACATTGTGGCAGATGCAGAGGATATCTCTTGAGAATCTTGGATAATAACCTGGAAACTTCGAACTTCAGGATCAAGCTTCTTGAAAGCTAACACTCTCTCTTTGGCAGCAGGGGTCAAGTCTAAATGAGCAACGGAGATAGCTGCATAAAAAGACAAAAAAGAAAAGATATCAGTGATCCTCATCATACGAGACAGGACTGATAGTGATCCTTCAAGGATCCTCTACCCTACCATGAGTGACCCATTCCTCGGGCAGATCCTTCCCATCCGGGATGGAATCCCTCTTAACAAAGAAAAACCGACGTTTCCAGTTGGCATCATTCTTGGTCACTTTGAAAATTGGATGATCCTCCCCAGCTTTCCGTTTCAACAAGTACCGGTGAGAACCAAAGGTGGTGAGATCATAAAGTTCAGCTAACTCTGACATCCCCAAATCAATCCCTTCTTGCTCGATGATCCTCTCAAAGGTATATAGAACCCTCCAGATCATCGGCATAGCTTGGATAAATGAGATGCCGGTAAGAGAAAAGAAAGATTGGGTAAATGTCGGAAAAGGATATGAATACCCGATGAGGAAAGGAGTAGCAGGAAAGGCCACCCAAGTGTCCGAAACAAAATCACTCAGAGCAGTAGGATCAAAGGGTTTGAAAACAACATTCGCTGGGAAACAATGGCGAATCTTGTCTATTTGGATATCGGTAAAACAGCATCTCTCCATAGGAGAATCTTTGATAATCCCCTGGCTTTTCAAGGGACTATCCTTCTTAGAGCCTTTGTGCGGTGAATTCCGAAGAAGCATATTCGAGATGAAAACAGGGTAAAAGCAAGAAAGAACAGAGCAAAGAAGAAAAAGAAGAAGATGATACCTGATCAAGAGTCTTCAATGATGGTTATCAAGGGAGATACCTCGAATTTAAATACAAAATGATCCTAACCCTATCTCCTATTTATAATGATGATCCGCAGGGATTGTCACATCAGTGACGTAAATATCCTAACGGCTAGTCCATGTACAACGGCTAGTAAACCGGAATCGTCCGTTAGAGATAAGCTCAAAACAAAATATAACTCATCTATTTACAATTAACTCCTTATATTTTGGGGGCAATTGTTAGGGCTGGATTTTTACTATGAATGATCCTTATACATGATCCTAACCAGTGATCCTTATTTCTTTGGCAGGCAGTGATCCTCAGCCGGACCTCAGGATCAGGATCACGGGACATTGAGGTGATCCTAGTACTAACGGTCATTTTCGATTACTACAATATTATTTTGCAGGAATATCTAGCAGGATATGCCCTACATATCATGATCCAGGGACGCGCTTTTACAAATATGGCAAGAGCTTAATTGAAGAAAGACGTTGCACAGGATATGGAAACATGGCTTGATTCATGGGCAGCAATTTAGGCTAGATTGTCTTTATTTCTAAAAGGGTAATGAGCTGATAATTAGTCCTTTTACCTAAAATAGGTCACCTACACTTGTATAAATACCACTCTCCATCATTTGGAAGAGGACACACAACATACGACACAACTCTCAACACTTAGACACTCAGTGATCCTTGTACTCAGCTCATTATCATCCGAAGTTGTAACTACATTTTTGTTATATTGAAGTTGGTGATCGGTAGTTGCCATCACCCGAGGTTTTTTATGCCGGAGATCATACATTGATCAAGGGCTTTTTCCTCGTATAAATCATTGTGTCTTTGCATATTCATCACAGAAGTGATCCTTTACTTTTATAGCTAACCAAGCATCATACCCCGTTTACATAAAGTTTGGTTACATTATCCTTGTGTGATTTTTGACCAAAACAGTATCAGTATATAAAAGTAATTAAATCTGAGGTACATCAGCTCCTGCCTTGAGGAAAAACTGGCTAAGACGCTTGGGTTTCAAACGCATGGTCACGGGTTCGATCCTCACTTATACCGGTTCCAGGGGGTTTCAACCCCTTTTTGCTATTTTTTGATACTTAACTGGGCTAACTGAGTTTCTTAACTCAGTTAGCTGGTTCCTTTGATAATTACTAACCAGGTTAGAATTAACCGGGTTATGTTCAAAAGTTACAAGGAATTTACTAACCTAGTTAGCTTAAACTAACTAAAATTCAATAAAATTCTTTTTTTTTTTATTTTTTATTTTTTTTATAATACTAATTTATTTTTTTTAATTAGTTTATTTAATTATTTAAAATATTAATAAAATAATATAAAAATCATTTTAACCCCAATTTGATATTTCAACCGAATTAACGTACGCATTCCCGGTTTTTGTTCGGTTTAGGGTAATCTCTTGGCAACGATGAATTTAAGAGCTGGGAATTAGATGGAATTTCATTGTTTTTACGTGCTTAACATTGTTTCAACGTGTTTTAACGTGTAATAACATAACATAGTATTTAAACAAGTATATGATCAAAATAATGCACTTTTTCATTACGATTCAAGTCTCGAAGTGAAATTGGGTATAAGCGAGAGTACAACTGTCTAAAATAGGAAAGTACAAGTCAACAAGCTATAAATAGAAAGTTCAAAAACGCGAGGCGTTACATATGGAACCTTTTGGGTATCTCAGCATCACAAATTGGTGGTGCAAAACGAGATACCTTATGGCTTCCATCTGCAATTTCCGGGATAGGTTTGACTACCCCTGGAACACTTGATATCATATCCTTCAATTTTTGTAGTTCTCTGGCCATAGCATGATTGATACCTGTATCCTGCATGAATCCATGGTTAGTGGTATAAGAATTATTAAAAGTGTTACCTCCCATCGGGTTCAAGTTAGGAACATTGGATGTGAATCCATGTTGCTGGGATTCTCGGATGATGGAGGGACCAGTGGAAGCAATGGTTTGCATTGGAATAAAATCTCCTTGATGGACATCTAGACTTCCTGTTTGCAAATTCTTCAAGGATCCTGGTATCTGAAGGGATCCTTGAACCTGGGATGATCCCGGAACGAAGGAGGATCCTTGAACCTGGGATGATCCTGGAACGAAGGAGGATCCTTGAACCTGGGATGATCCTGGAACAAAGGAGGATCCTTGAACCTGGGATGATCCTGGAGCAAAGGAGGATCCTAAGCTCACGAGGGATCCCATATGCTGAGTGTAGGATCCTGCCGGTTGGAAATATGATCCTGGTGCCCGAGTCATTGCTGCTGGGCCGAAATGCACTCCTCTTGATCCACCCATATGTTGAATGCCTGGGACCTCTGATGGCTGAGAAGTAATCATTGGAGTATCAAAATTCAAAGATTTGGGCATCAGTGGGGGATGATCCTCTGCCGTTTTCTTTTGCCTTTTGAGATCTCTGATTTCTCTGAGGATCCTGTCATTAGTTTCATCCAGCTGCTGCATACGATCCCTCATCTGCAAAATCAAAGTAAATATATCACTAGTACTGGGAACAGAAGAAGTTAGAGCAGAAGATGATGGTTTAGAGGAGATAGGAGTTGGTCTCTTCTCAGCATTTTTCTGAGATCCAGCTGGTGGTGGAGGCAAAGGTGGAATGCCATTAGATGGATTGACTGCAGACATCGCTGTGGAAGTATTCTTCAACGACGAAGCCATGCTACACTTCCGGAATGATCACCAACAGAAAAGTTTTCTTATGAATGAAGCACCAATTGCCCCACGGTGGGCGCCAAACTGTTTTGGTCAAAAATCACTTAAAGATAATGCAACCAAACTTTATGTAAACGGGGAATGATGCTTGGTATGATGAACAAAGTGAAGGATCACTTAAATGTAAAATATGCGAATGACACAAGGATTTATACGAGGAAAAAGCCCTTGATCAATGAATGATCTCCGGCATAAAAAACCTCGGGTGATGGAAACTACCGATCACCAAACTTCAATATAACAAATAATGGTTACAACTTTGGATGGTAACGAGCTAGGTACAAGGATCACTATAGTATCGTATGCTAAAGCGTGTGAGAAATGTGTTGTGTCTTCCGAATGTGGAAGAGTGCTACTTATACAAGTGTAAATGTTCGTATTTTAGGTAAATAACCTAACTATTAGCTCGTTACCCCTTTAGGAATAGAAGTAAATCTAGCCTAAATTATCGCCCTTAAATTATGCTGAGTTTCCATATCGTCCACAACGTCCATCTTTGATTATGCACATGCCAAAGTAGCGTGACAGGTTCCTTTTTTACGTTGTGAAGAGCGGATCCTACTCGAAATTCCTGCAAGACAACATTAAATCCAAAGAGAACAACCGTTAGTATGAGGATCCCTAGGATACTCCGTGATCCTGATCCTGGAACTCTTCTGAGGATCACTATCTGCCAAAGAAACAAGGATCACTGGTTAGGATCACATGCAAGGATCATAAGTCATAAAAATCCAGTCCTAACATAAAGGCTGTATCCTCTTGATCAGATGGTTCCATCTGAATTTGCTGAAATCCAGATGAAGCATCCATAAAGGTTAACAGTTCATGACCCGCGGTAGCATCCACCATGGAGTCAATGTGGGGCAATGGGAAAGGATCCTTGGGACATGCCTTATTTAAATCAGTAAAGTCGACACATACCCTCCACTTTCCATTTTTCTTTTGAACAACAACCACATTGGCCAACCATCTTGGATACTTGACATCTCTAATCATACCTGCTCGGAGTAATTTCTCTACCTACTCCTGGATAATGGCACTTCTCTCTGGTGCAAACTTCCTCCTCTTTTGATGGATTGGTTTGAATGACCTGTCAATGCCAAGTTTATGAGTAATTATATCCTTAGATATACCTGTCATATCTTCGTGCTTCCATGCAAAGGTAGTTTTTCTCGTCTTGAGGAAGGATACCAAATCCTCTTCTATTTTACCAAGGATCCCTGATCCTATGTAAATCTTGGATTCAGGATCATGAGGATCCATAAGGATTTCTTTCACATCCTACTCTCTTGCCTCCAAGACATCCCTTGGAGGATGCTTTAATTGCTATTGCTCCCTTGGCCTTAAGGCTGGTTTCATTGATGATGTGTAGCAATTTTTAGCCTCTTGTTGACCGCTCTCAATTTTCACCACCCCCATGTACTAGGCAGCTTCACACATTGATGATAAGTGGATGGGACTGCCTTCATGTCATGTATCCAAGGCCTGCTAAGGATAACGTTACAACAGGATAAGCAATCTGTAACACAAAATTCTTGATAAGAATGAAGTCCTTCAATATATATTGGGAGTTTGATGTCCCCCAGAGTGTTCTTGGTCTCTCCACTGAATCCCACAAGTACTGAGGATCTTGGTACAATATCGGATTCAGGAATATTCATCTTCTTTAGGACATCAAGCTGAATGATGTTCATTGAGCTTCCTCCATCTATAAGGATCCTGCGAACAAAATGGTTAGAAATAAAAAGAGTGATAACAAGACCATCATGATGAGGATCCTGAATGTCAACACGATCATCCTCATCAAAAGTTATGACTTTATCCTTGGTAACACTGGATGTTCAGATGGGTCTGTCTCCATTGTCCATCTTGGTTTCCTTGGCATGTCTTTTGGCTGCTGAAAAGGAAGTACCACAAATGTCTGATCCACCGGATATGAAGTTTATGACTTGTGCGTATGCTGGAGGAGCAGGAGCCTTTTCTGGGATCCTTTCAAGATCCTGGGTTCTTGACTTCTTTCGTCCCAAAAGTTCCTTTAAGTGCCCCTTTCTTAACAGGTAACCAATTTCTTTCCTTAGTGCAATGCACTCTTCGGTGAGATGCCCAAAATCCTCGTGATATGCACACCATTTTGATTTGTCTTTTGTAGCAGCTGGTTTATCACTTTTTCTTGGTCACCTAGCTTTCTCACCTAAATTCTGCATTGCAAGAATTAGTTCGTTGTTATCAACAGAAAAACAGTATTCAGAAATTGGAGGATAATCCTCATCATCCTCTTCTTGTTCAACTGCATGCACATTCTGGTTATCAGACTTGTTGTAGGATTTGAACTTGTTATTCTTGAAATAGGATCCTTGCTTTTCCTGTTTCGAGGATCCCGTCAGTCTCTCCTGGATCCTTTTGTCATCCTCTAATCGGATGAACCTAAGGGCCCTAGTTCTTACTTCATCAAGATTCCTGCATGGTGTCATAACAAGATCATCATAGAATAATGAATCCCTAGGTAAACCCATTTTAAAGGCTTCTACAGCCGTGGCTATATCCAAGTTAGGAATATCTAAGGATTCTTTACTAAACTTAGTGATATAATCTCTAAGTGATTCATTTTGACCTTGAGTTACCCTATGTAAATCACTAGTTAAACGTTCAAATTTTCTACTACACGAGAATCGATTATTGAACAGGTTAACTAGATTAGCAAATGAAGTAATAGAGTAAGGGGGAAGACTTAGCAGCCATTTAAGAGCTGATCCTGTAAGTGTGGATCCGAAACCCTTGCACAGACATGCTTCTTTTAACCTCTCTTGGATGGGGTTGATCTCCATCCTTTCTCTATATTGAGCCACGTGTTCTTCAGGATCTGTTGAGCCATCATACAACTTTATAGTTGGTATTTGGAACCTTTTGGGTATCTCAGCATCACAAATAGGTGGTGCAAAGCGAGATATCTTGTGGCTCCCATCTGCAATCTCAGGAATGGGTTTAACCACTCCTGGGACGCTGGATATCATATCCTTAAGCTTTTGTAACTCCCTAGCCATAGCTTGGTTGATACCTGTATCCTGCATAAGGCCATGGTTAGTGGTATAAGAATTATTAAAAGTGTTACCTCCCGGAGGACTCAAGTTTGGAATCCCAGATGTAAATCCATATTGTCGGGATTCTGGTATAATTGAAGGACTAGAAGAAGCAATAGTCTGCATTGGGATGAAGTCTCCTTGATGGATATCTGAACTTCCAAGCTGCAAGCTTCTTAAGGATCCTTGATCCTGAGGGGCATTGGATCCTTGATATGCTGCGAACGGGGGTCTTGGAGGATAATCCATGGATCCGAAAACCTGAGAGGATCCTTGAGGCTGAAAGGAGGATCCTTGAACATGAGAGGATCCTTGAACCTGAGAGGATCCTTGAACCTGAGAGGATCCTTGAACCTGCTGCGTCCCCATGTATCCTCCTGAGCTAGCGAAGGATCCTTGATGCTGAGAGAAGGATCCTGCTGGTTGAAAATAGGATCCTAGGGCCTGAGTCATTGCTGAGGATCTGTAATGCATTCCTCTTATTCCACCCAAGTATTGGACATCCGGAGCTGCAGAATGCTGGGAGGTTATGACTGGAGTGTCGAAATTCAGAGACCTAGGCATCAATGGGGAATGATCCTCTGCTGATCTCTTCTGTTTCTTGAACGTTGTAGTCCACGTCTTCCGGCTTCAACGTCTATAATCCAACTGATTTGCCCGAGTCTTGAGGAGAAGAAGTCCACTTGAACGTTAGAGACTTGCACCTTTTAATCTGCACATGGGTTAATTAGTTATTACCAGGATATCGTACCAGGATGTTACCAATATCCTGATTCAGTATCTTGGTCATAATAAAACAAACAAAGTCAGAATATCATTCGGGATATATGAGCAGAAAATCACCCATAACAAGGTTGTATTCTTAGATTCATCTCAAAACGAGACCTATCCACTAGGAATACAACTAAGTTCTTAAAAGCATATTAACATTGATGACCAAGGGCTTCGTCCTAAAACTCAGGATCCCTCCACCTTTGGCCATCATATTGTATCTAAGTGCAGGAAAATAAATTGTTCGACATGCAAAGAAAGTAAATTATTCAATAAAACACCAACCATTAAATTTAAAAAGTAGGCTCCAGCCTAAGCATAAATATCCATCACCGCCCGCTATGCCACTCTCTCATGGGGCAGCATCACCAACCGCAACTTCACCATCTCCGACAGCACTCGCCTCAGCATCAGCCCCAGGATCCCCGCCAGCCTCGCCACCTGCCTCTGCCGCCACTTCAGCCGCCTTGGAAGATGCTCCAACCTCAGGCTTTGCAGGATACTCCACATGATTTCCACCAAGATCCTTCTATTTCGCCTCCCAAGTGTCGATGTTCCAAGTTGGGCATTCAAAGCCCGCAACCTTGGCTTCATAAGCCATCTTCAGCCTAGCTTGGAGGAGGGAAATCACAACGGAACTTTTGAGGCCTTCCCAGTATGAGATCATATCCTGCTCATGTTGGGCTTCAGTAACATCCAGCTTGATCTGGGCATCCTAAGTAGCCTTCTTGACGGCAGCCTGAGCTTCCTGGGTCACCGCTTTGAATTTGTCTTCGTAGTGCTGTGACTTGGCGGCGGCTATCTTTCCTTGGTCCATAATAGTGACTTCAGCCTTCTTCAACTTCACGTCCAGCAGCTTGACGGTCCCACAAGCCTCCTCATAAAGACTCGTCAGGCGCTCAAGGCCCTGCAATCCAAAACACAGTTATCAATTTACATAATCTAACCAAGATACCGATTCGGTATACATGCGTAGGATACAAGATAATGATAATTACCTAATTAAGGAAGTAAGTCATGAAACCACTGGACTTAAGGAACCTGTGGTTCTCATAAGGAAAGGCCTCAGCAGTAGCATGGAAGTCAGTCTCTTTCCTCTTATGGGAACTGGAAGCACGAGGCTTTGTAGCCGGGGAAGGTTTAGGCATGACCACTGGCTTAGAACTGGCAGAAGGTTTGGATGCAGTGGAAGGCTTGCTGGTGGGCTCTTTCTTTATCTGAACAGGACCAGAGTAGATGTCTAGCTCTTCAAGATAAAAAACTTGAGGCATCTTGGCTGGATCTGCACATAAGGGAGAATTCTCAATTTTTACCCTAATTTCATAATTAATTAAACATATGCAGGAATGTTGGATGAGGAATACTGGCTTGAACTTGGATGGTGAGACGAGAAGCTTCTGTCACTTTCAGGTAAATGGTAGATTGTGTTAATTCTTTCTTCGGACTCTGTAGAGGGGGGAGCTAGTTCTTTGAAATTTGCTGCATGAAAAGACGAAGATATTAGTTCAAGATATAACTTCAAGATACATTTGGGGATATCCCTAAAACCCTAAATCCTATCGGTGGTCAACCACTTCACCGGAAGGCTATCACCTTCAGCGATAGAATCTCGTCTAACAAAGAAAAATTTTCATTTCCATTCATCCTCGTTTTTTGTCACTTTAAGGATGAGGGGATTGTTAGAAGTGGAGAAAAGCAAAAATCGGTTGGAGCCATGAGATCGTAAACGGTAAGCAATGGGGATGTCCTCGATACAGAGATCAGGGACATGAAAGGTTTTGATTTGATTAAGAACCACCAGCACCCTCCAGACCATGGGCATTTTCTAAGCAAAACTAAGACCGGTGATGCGGAAGAACTGCATCATGAACTCAGGAAAGGGGTATCGAAGGCCAAGAGAAAAAGGATAGGCTGAAAAACAGATCCATTCACTGGACGACACGTCTGACCGGAGAGTCCGATCAAACGGTCGGATCACCGCTCCGTCGGGGAAGGCACCGGAGGCCCTCAAAGCAGCGATATCGGTGTTTTTGAAAGAGCACACCTCCTTCTCGGGGTTCTTGAGGAGATTTTGATTGGTGAAGGATGAAGAGGAATCACCGGAGTGAGATCGAGTCCTAGTAGCCATGAAGAATTCGAGAAAGAGAATCACGAGAGAAAGAAGAAGAAGGAGTTACCTGAAAATTCTAAGGAGGTTGGATGATTATCAAAGAGAAAGAGAGAAGATATAGGGGCGAAATAGATAGGCATTGAGCGAAAAACGCGTTGGAAGTTGCACCGGGTCTTTTCAAGTTCTGCATTTTATTAAGAGCCTCAGATAACGTGTAGGAAAAATATACCCGTTTGGATTTGGAATCCCAACAGATATATTTTTGGGGACAATTGTTATGGGTGAAATTCTGAACCCATGTCCTGACGTTATATCTTGATTCTTTGTTAGTTGTTTATGATCAGGATACCGAACTAGGATATTGGTAATATCCTAAGGCAGTATCCTGGCAGTTACTGACTATTTGCTTGTAGGTTATAGCTGTGAGATCACAACGTTCACTAGGACTTATTCCCCTAAAGACTCGCTCAATATTGTTGGGAAAAGGACGTTGAAGCCGGAAGAATAGGTTTGCAACGGTCAAGAGGGAATATCCGAAGGAATCCCAAGATTATATGAGAGTTTGTTTCTTATTGTAACTATAAATATGAAGTGCCAGATCGTAGGACACACACTTTTTCTCGAGCTCTCTAACTCGTACACTCTCTTTTCTAGCAGCAATCACACTTTCACACTCACTACTTGCAATCGCTGTAACACTTCGTATCGATCTGAGCATTATCCTGCACTGTATCCTGGTTATTCAAGCGATAAGAAGAACAAGGCAGCTGACGATTATCAGATCCCGAGGTTTTATGCTGGAGATCTAGATTGATCAAGGGCTTTTCTCGTACATCTCGTGTCAACCTTTACCTTTTTTGCTCATTGTTTGATTGTTGGTATAGTTTGATATCCTCATGCTATATCCTGAAACTGTTTTCTTAAACAACCAACTTGACATAATTTTTTACAAAACACTGATAGCAGACTACCTCACAAACTAATTTGATCACTTAATTGCTTCGGTAATTTTTTACCAAAACGGTAATCATCATCAACAAAACAAACTATGTCCAAACAAAGATTATCCCACAAAGTCTCAATGATCAAGAAACGAATTGACGACTAAACAAAGATTAACCCACATGCAAAGAAGTTCTCAGATGAGACAACAGTCACTGTCATCGAAGATAAAAGCATAAAAAACACCATAATACAACATGAGAGCAAGCCGAGAAACCCAAATGAGTGTATCGGCGTCCGGAAAACAGGTTAAAGAGGCGGCAGCAGCAAAGCGACAGAGGGGAAACGCACGAATGTCGTGGCTTGGAACAAATGGCAACCACAATAATAATAATCTAGTGGGTTTTGATACCTACCAAAGGTATAAAGTATATACCACAAAACCATAAATAGTACGAAAAAACCCATTATGCAAGATGTACAACGCATCATTCCATGAACTTACAAATCTATATATATGTGTGTGTGTGTGATGGATAATTAGGAAACCCACTTGAGTTGAGAAAACCCTGCAAACTCTATGTTACGAAACTTTTTTGTTTTTGAAAAAAAATTAGGGCATGTAATATATAAAATTTCAAGAATTTCGAGCCAAGAAAATGAAAAAAACGTCGAGTAAATACTTAAAAAATAAAAATCGCAACTCTGTATTACAAAACCTTTTGTGTTTTTATAGGCCAAAAATGTAACACTGGAAAAACACACTCGACGCTTTTTTCATATTCTTGGCTCGAAATGCTTGAAATCATATATATCATGTATGTATGTATGTATGTATGTGTGCATGGATGATGACTTTAAAAAGCATGCATGAGTGTTTAGTCATCATTTTATTTTATTAAAAAGAAAAAAAAAAACAAGAAAACCTTTTCAAATTGTTTCAACAACCTTGAGGTTGGAGACTTAAAAGTTAAAAGGTTGTTTTTGGAAAGAAACGATTGTGACTTCTTTTGAGTTGTATCAATCTGTTAAGGGGATGTAAAATCTGAGTAACGGTTTCCGTCACGTTAGCAAAGATGAGGATTATATGTTATATTTGTATCTGACGTTTGAGTGTTATCTTATCTTTAAATATGACATGTAGTAAAGAAAACGATTATATGCTATATTTGAATTTAACGTTTGAGTGGTATCTTATCTTTAAACATGACATATAGCAAAGAAATAAAAATTATATGTTATATTTGTATTTGACGTTTGAGTGGTCTAGTAAAGAAACAGATTATATGTTATATTTGTTTTTAACATTTGAGTGGTATCTTTTTTTTCAAAGATGACATGCTAAGTTTGAGAAAAGAGAAGCGTACTAGGGTGTTCAAAACATAGAAATGTCATGTTTGTCTAGTAAAAATAATATGATGTATGCTCATTGATCTTCATCCATTTAACATGCCATAGTGTAGACAAAAATATTTAACCATAAATATTGAGGAAATTAGTATTAGTTAAATACAATTTATATAGGATGACTATTATATTGTTTTTCTTTATTCTTATGATTTAAATTATTGTACCATATAGGATGACTATTATATTGCTTTTCTTATTTCTTATAACTAGAGGCGTACAAAAAAAACCAGCTTTGGCCCGCCAAACCGGATTGGGCGTGACCTAACGCGCCAGTTTGTAGTCTTATTATCTGAAAATGGTTTGGACCCATCATGATTTGAAAAACATGTATGATTTTTTTTTGTCCCAAACCGGTTTGAACCCGACCCCTATCAATTTGATAGGTTTGAACATTTTCTTTCCTAAACTGGTTTATAACCTGAACCGCTTTTTACAAGCTAATTTTTATTTTTTGTTTACCAACCTGGTTTGGTTTATAACTTTCATCGCTTTTTCAAAAAAAAGAAGAAGAAGAAGGAGAAGAAGAAGAATAGCACATTTGTACACCTCTATTTATAACTAGTATAAACAAAACGTGGTAAACTGGCCATTTATTAGACATACTTTTACTAACGTTAAGAAAACTCTTTTTTAATATAGCAATGATAAAGTAAATTTAACTAGGTTTTAATGCTGCGCGTCGCATTGCGGCGCGACAAAACTAAGTCATTGTAAAACTATTTATTGCGACTAACTATTTATTGCGACTAAATACTTGGTTGTTATTAAAGCTGTGCTATTTAGTGTCTTATTTTTAAGTTGACAAGTGGAGTTTTCATACAACAGAGCCGTTGGTAGCAAGCGGGTTAGTAACTCCTGGGGATGGCGACTATTGCGATGTCTAAACATCCACTAACCCAACAAATAAGGAATAAGAATTGTATACATACAATCAGAAAAACGTGTGAAAGAGGAGAAAAAGGAAGATGAAAAGGAAGATGACGTGAAGTTAGTAAGCATAAAATGGCAAAGAAAAAAAAAAAAAAAAAAGAAGACCCCATGATTTGAACTTGAGTCTCTTTAAAACACATACAACCACAAAACCACTCCACCATGATGAATAATCTAGCTAACTTTGAAGAAAATGGGTATATATACACACTTAAAAAGGGTATAGGGGAAAAAAGTCAACAAAAGATGGCATGAAGTTATGTATATTTACTATTCATAAGTTTTGTTTTTTAATATATAGGATAATTTAGATTTTTATATCAAACGGTTTGTCGTCTGACAATATCCAAATGTGTAGAAATATGTAACTTCTCAAGTGTGTGTTGTTCTAAAAAATCTAAAATCTTATATATTGTTAAAATAATTAAAGGAACATATATATATATATATATATATATATATATATATATATATAATAAGTTTGAAAATGAGTACATATTTTTGATAGGCAATTTAGTCATATCTTATTTTGATTTTATACTTTTATCAAATACATACTTATAAGGCATTCTTATTATAAACCAAGCATTATATAGATATTTGTGTATATCCTTCTAGTAACGCGTTGATAAAATGCCATAGAAATTAATGAGACCGTTTTGTATCTATACATAACAAAAACATGAGATATGTTAGAGGATATGTGACAATAAGACGAACACGTTGCGTTAACTAGTTAATACACATATAGTCATCATCCATTGGTTATAGATAATTAACATATGGCGTATGACTGAAAAAGAATGCTCTATAGGTCAAAATAAAGTTCGGTTTCTTGATCAAGATGGTTATAAAAGGTTTCTTTTACTTTTACCAATTCATTAATGATATAATTAAATATTACTTAAACCGACTTGTTATACATAAATGAGAGTTACAAAACTACATTTATTTTCAAAGTTAAGAACGTGGGTATGGTAGGTGTGGATTATGGGGTATGGTGGATTTGGTGTATTCACATGGATTATGGGGCACCTAATATCGAAACCCAATTTTATAGGGGTATGGTGGGTGTGGCTTGGGTGGCGTGGCCAAGCCACATCATTATTATATTTTTTTTAAATACATATATATAAACCATTAAAAACTACATAAACATAAATAACAATTACAAAAAACATAGTATCAAAATAAAAACAATCATTCTTCGTTTGAATCGTCGTCTTCGTCGGTTTCGAACCCAGGAATCGTTGAAACATGATCCACCAAATCAGATCGAAGGTTGTTATGTATATCCCTTGACTTGATCAAAAATTCATTTGTTGATTTATCTTCATCTGTAATTGTTACGTTATCTGGTTGGGGGTCATCGTCATCATAGTAGGTAACGACCGCTCTACCTTCATCCTCTAAAATCATGTTGTGAAGAATGATACATGCGTACATCACGTTTCCAATCTGATCCTTGTCCCATGGTCGACAAGGCATTGCCAATATTCGCCACCTTTTCTTCAAAACACCGAACGCTCGCTCGATGTCTTTACGTGCAGCCATTTGGACCCTGTTAAACTTTAATCTCTTTGGATCTATGGTACCGTGTTTTGTGAACGATTTTACGAAAACCCCCCACTCCGGGTAAATCCCATCAACTAGGTAGTACCCATACACGTACTCAACCTCGTTTACAAAGAAACTTCCTTTGGGTCCTATACCATTTACCCGATCATTGGAAAGAGGCGAGTGGTTTATGATGGTAATATCGTTATGTGAACCTGGCATACCGAAGAACGCATGCCATAGCCAAAGATCTTGGGACGCAACCGCTTCAAGCATGATGGCTGGCATCCCGTGATATCAACTCGTGTGAGCGCCTTGCCATGCGGTTGGACAAAGTTCCCAAGGCCATTTCATACAATCTAAACTACCTATCATCCCGGGTAGCCCATGATAATCGGCGTGATGTTTCAATATTTGTTGCATGTCACCGAACGACGACTTTCTCAAATATCTTTTCTTATAAAGTTCTAAAATATACGAACAAAAGTTGTGAAGACTTTCTCTAGCTACACGTGCAGACATTTTTAAATAGTCACCCATAATGTCCGAACTATTGCCGTACGCTAACTGTCTAAGTGCGGCCGTGATCTTTTGCCACGTACTAAATCCTAATTGCCCGGTTACATCCGGTTTTTGTTGGAAAAAACATACTTCTCCTCAAGATCCCTAGATATCCTTAAAAATAAGTTTCTACTCATACGAAAACGATGCCTAAACATTTTTTCATCATACTTAGGTTCGGCTGAGAAATAATAGCTTACCAACAAAATGTTAGCGGTGTGCCATTCACGAGAGATGTACCTCCTCCGTTTAGGTTTCGAAGTCTCTTCCTCATCGTCTTCCACCATAGTTTTCACCACCGTCGCGATCGTTTGTAGAAATATTTCCGCACCATCGTCAGATGATGATGACGATTCACTTGAACTTGAAGAACTCATGGCAAGATTGTGTTTTATGTGTTTGATATTGTGTGAGAAAAATGTTAAATATATTAGGGTATTTGTATAGGAAAAAAGTTTTTTTTTTTTTTTTAAATTCGTGCCCAACGGCTAGCCCAAACGGCTAGTAGTCTTGGCCAACGAGGTTCCGCCATGTCATGTTCGTAGCCCCGCCCAACTCCCGGGCTGAAACCCCCGCCCAAGGGGCCACGCCGAAACCCAAGCCCAACCGGGGTGGTGACGTGGGCGTTTGTACCCAACCCACGCCAAACCCCCGCCCCATACCCCATAGTCTTATAGAGATTATTATTTTAAGGGTTGTTTGACAACTTCTGAATAGTTAAGTGTTGAACCAGTAAGCTGTCTGAACCATTAAGTACTGAACCAGTAAGAGGTCTGAACCATTAAGAGCCAGTACAATGCTTAACCGTTCATAGGCAAATGTCTGGCCAATTCGGATTAGAAGTCTTAATCATTCATACTCGGTATAATGCTTACTCATTCAGAGGCAAATGTTTGAAGCATTCAGACATCTGCTCGCGAAACAAACAGTCTGAACCATTAAGTGCTGAACTAGTATGAGATCTGAAGTAAACAAACTGCCTCCCCCGTAGTGAGGGGTGCGTAACACGCTAACTAAAAAAACCAAAATGCTAATAGTAAAAAAGTAGATTAATATCGATTGAATCATAATAAAAAATAAAATTTACAAGAAGTATTTGTTTTTAATAACACACTTAACCCTAATATATTATGTTCACAACACTTGCACTTTCATAACGCGCGTGTATCACGTCAATGGACAACTACAACTCGGCATGTTTCGTCCGAATGAGACCAACTCTTTCTTTCAACTCGTTCAGCTTTGACGTGACACAACAATTAGTTTACACATCTTCAAGTATCTTTTGTAGCCTAGCGAAAACCTCGAAATCGTCATTGAAGTCAACATGCTACATATGGGTGGTGGTCCATTGGCAAAGACAAAGTCTTTAAAAACTTGGGTTTGGGAGGGGTAGGTCTTGGATTCAAGTCCCACATACGACAAGGATTAAAAGAACTTTATCGTTCAAAAAAAGACCTAGACATGGGAAAAACAAATTTAGATAACACAATAACCGTATAAAGAATGCAAAACTTGTGAAAAAAAATCATTATAATGGTCCATTAAATAGGCTCATGAACATCAAAGAAATTGGAACCAATTCCATGCTGTCATAGCCACCAAAGTGTCAACCACGATGCATTGATCATTGCCTTTCAACTTTGAAATCTGAATACAAATAAGAAACCATAAAAGAGGAAACAAATCATCAGTCCTAAGGCTCAGAGACGTTGCAACAACTGGTTTAGGGCTGTAAACGAGCCGAGTCGAACCGAGCTCGACCCAGCTCGAGCTCGGCTCGAACTCAATTCAAGCTGGCTCGGCTCGAGCTCGAATTTCAAATCGAGCTAAGATTTGAGGCTCGAGCTCGACTCGATTAAAATTCGAGCTAGCTCGGCTCGGCTCGATCTAGCTCGAATTAACAAAAAAACGCAAAATTTACTACTTAAAAAACCATAAAAATGAATATTTTTATAGACTAAGGGCCATAATTGCAATTATATTTAACCAAATGGCTAAATATGCAAGTATAAATACTTAAATCTCTTTGTACATTTTCCTTACCTTCTTTTATAGGGGAGATACCCCCTTAGTTATTTTCTTTTGAGCGATGTGGGACAAAAATATGAAGGATGTAAACCTTATGGAGCTGGCTCACGAGCTCGCGAGCCGAGCCAGGCTAAGCTCGAGCTCGACTTGCTTACAAACCGAGCCGAGCCGAGCTGGCTCGTTTACAACCGAGCCAATTTCGAGCCGAGCTCTTTTCGAACTTTTTTCGAGCGAGTTTCGAGCGAGCTGCGAGCCACGAGTTTTTTGAACACCCCTAAACTGGTTGCTTAATTTAAGTCATCTTGGTTGTCACGCATTAAAAAATTACCTCACCATATCCTTTATACAATATTCAACCCCACAATTTATACAAATGTTAATTTGTAAGTTAATCTTGTAGCATATAGATAAGCGAAAAACAAGATGTACAACACCTTAACCCACAAATAGTTACAAACAAATATATATATATAGGGTCAGGAATTAGAGAAACGGTGGAAACTGTGAGAACGCTTATGGATCGTCCGATCAAAACAATCTATGGACTAGATTGGCGCAGTGGCGTTTTCGTAAATAACACGAATTCTATTAAGTGGACGCGCTTCATTAAGGGTAAAAAGGTCTTTACACTTCTATACCAAAAACGCCAAACTAATGAATTAAACGCCATTACGGGCCAAAACACATCCCTATATAAACAAAACATCTCAGACATAAAAACACAACCCCCCGAACCTGAAACGCCATATTTTCTACAATATACCATTCATATTACAAACGCCAAAATCCCCAAGACATCAAATACACCTACTCAAAATGCCATATTTTACTATATACCAATCATCTTAGAAACGCCAAAACACTCAAACATCAAAGATTCCAAAAAATCAACGTTTCTTTCGGATACACTATTTTCTCAGTAAAACGCCAAAAATGCCAAATATCGTTTCTTGTATATTCAATATTGTTCTAAGCGAAGTTTCGGAGAATGCATTCTTCCCTGAGGTGCTGTGACTCAAATAACATTTTGCTGCATGAGATGGACAAATCATAAACAAAAAGATGTTGGTGTCAGACTTATGTCATTTTTTGTGTTTTGTTATTGATGAATATTATAATGGCATGAAGAGACGAATGACAGTGATGAGTGATTTGAAGATACATATTGAAACAAAAAACTCACGTCATTTTGTCTTTCCAAACGGCCATAAAAACACAAGAATGACAAAGCCAAACCACCAGTGAACATGTTTCAAATAGGAAAGAGACTGATGACAGTGAAGATTTGGAAGATGAATTGTTTCTATTTTTATTTTTTTTTAATTTTCTTTTTCTGTTGTTTGTTATGTATTTTTCAACTTAGAATAACAAAATACATTATATCAATAAAACGCCAAACAATCATAATGCTTGTGAATGCCATAATGCAGTAAAACGCCAAAAACTCCCAAACTATAATAAAAGTAATTTGGAGAAGTATTATTAAAAGCTAAAAAAGGAAAAAAAAACGCCAAAAACTACTTAAAACCATTAAAAATGCCAAAATTGGGAGATGGAAAGTCTATGACCCTAAAAACTCATAAAAAGCTGAACAAAAACAGTAAAAATACACACAATTACTGAAAGGACGGCTACTTCATTAATATCATTTATTATAAATAAAATCTCGCCTAAACTATGCGCCAAAAACATCCTATAAGAGAGACGTCTCTGCACAATCAACTGATCACAAACCAAAAACAACGCCATGTTTCCTAGAAACCATTCACTTTATAACGCCAAAAAGTAGTTAAAAAAGCCACAGATGCGGAACCTCGTTTCTTCTATATTGAGTATTGTTCTGAATGAAGTTTCACTGAATGGATTCTTCTCTGAGGTGGGTATCTCTATAAACTTTTGCTGAATGAGATGGACAAATATTCATGAAAAAGAGACTGATGACTCATATGTCATCATGTCACTTTGTTCTTGATGGATATATGGATGGCATGAAGAGATCAATACATTCGAGCAGGCGTTGATTTTCAACATGTCACCAAACAAGTATATATCAAACCACAATAAAGGATGCCACAAAAAATAAGCATATTTTAAAGACGGACGTTATGTAGGAAAATAAGGATCTACATAAGGTATTCAAAACAGGTTCAAAACGCCAAAAAGGTTAAAGTAGAAGAGGCTGATGACAGTGAAGATTTGGATGAGAAATTAGATTATAATTTTTAATTTTTTTAATTTTCTATTGTTTGTTATCTAATTCTCTGATGTTTATTATCTATTTCTCTACTAATAAAAAACATTGAGTATATATAAAACGCCAAAAACTACAAACACAAAAACGCCTGATAGTGTGAAAACTGTGAGAACGGATGCTAGCATAGCACGATGCTGTTATATAAAACGCCAAAAAACGCAAAACAAAGTATTACTAAAAAAGCAACACTAATTGAAAGATGAAATTGAACGAAACACTAATTGCAAAACAGTAAAATGAAGAGACGGTAACATTATTGCCAAACATTTATTATATTAAAAGCCACTACATGGATAATTGCAATTTATTTATCTTTTCAAAACGCCATAATTGCCTATCACATTATAGGCCTGCCTCTTACTTGCCACAACAAATCAAAGCCATACTTAGTTAAAACGCCAAAATATTTACTATGATCCTGATATAAAAACAATAAAAATGCCGCGTATTTGTTAAACGCCAAAAAATGGAAAGGTGATGTGACACGCGTTTAAAAAAAAGAATATGAAAGGACAAAAAAGCCCCTCCGCCTTTCTCTATGACGCAAGACACGTGTTGGGCCAGGATGCGTTCTCACCGTTCTCACACTTTTGGGCGTTTTCTCCTGATCCCGTTTCTATATATATATGTATATATATGTGTATATATATATATATATATAGGACAAAGATCCGTTAGGAACCACCCTTTATTGCGAGAACCGCGAGAACCAGTGTGAACACAAACAGTAATACCTAAAAAATCTAAAAAACACCCAAAATTTTTTTTTTATTTTTTACTATTTTTTATATAAAAATCGCTACTTTTAGTATCCAAACAAAAAAAAAATTTTTTAAATTTTTTTTTAAAAAAAAAAAAAATTTTTTTGGCTACTAAAAGTAGCGATTTGAACATAAAAAATAGTAAAAAAATAAAAAAAATTTTTAGATTTTTTTTATTTATTTTTTTATTTTTTTTTTGATTTTTAGGTTTTTTGGGGGTTTAGTTTTTAGCATTTTAGCTTGGGGGGGGGGGTGGGGGGGTTAGGTATTTTTTTTTGGTGGGGGGGGGGGGGGGTGGGGGGGGTTTAGGTTTTTGGGGGGTGGGGGGTGGGGGGTGGGGGTTAGGTTTTTTTTAGGGTTCTTTTAGGTTTTTTTTAGCTATTTTAGGTTGTGTTCACATTGGTTTTCGCGGTTCTCGCAATAAGGTGGTTCTCGCATGAACCTTACCCTATATATATATATATATATATATATATATATATATATATATATATATATATATATATCAACTTTACGCACAAACAAGCCAACAACATCTACAACACCTCAATGCCACGAATTATGGCAAATCAAACATATTTTCTAACCAAATTTACAACATATACAACCCAACATCGCAACAATCTCTTACGTGGTTGCCTTTATACCCATATATATATATCTATACTACTTTAATAAGCATATAGGAAGGGTAGAAATGGTCATTTAGGAATGTGTTGAAAACACACTTAATGCACAATGTATAAGATTTAAAGCATAAGAAAACACAAACTTTTTACCCTTCAACTGATTCATCATCAACCGTCCATTTCTTTCAATTTTTCACACGGATCACAATCTGGACGGCTGATATTCACTTCACACGGATCGCCCTTTCCATTCCCCCTCTCTCACAACTCACATCTCACAAACTTTATCAGACTTTCTCCTCTCTTTCTCTCTCTTTCTCTCAGATCCAGATCGGAAGCGTTTGAACCACCGGTGGAGGAGACTAGGGTTTCGTCGTCCGTGATGAAAGATGTCTGGAGTGCTGATGGTTTGAGATGAAATCAGATGATGAACAACCGGAGATGAAGAACAAACATCAATGAAATTGAAAACACACAGGGTTGAACACCGATTTGAAGAAACCCTAACTGAAGGTTTGTCTGGTCATCTCTGTTGTGGTTTCTTTCGGCTTTCTTCCACATCAACGACTAGCAAACACAAAGGTAATCAAACCCTAAAATGTCTAAATGTTACCAGAAAAATGGACTGGTTGTTTTCGTTGTACTCAGCTTTCTACCCTTTTGTTGTTCATCTAACTTGACGGAGAAGTCCTGTTGAGTTAACATGTAATTTCATTAGGGTTTTACAAGATGTGGTTCACGAGCATAACGACAATTTTGAATTATTTCCTTCTTTGATTTTTAGGGTTTTTTTTTGTTGTGACATATGAGACGGGTATTGGGATCCTCAATCGATAAGATTAACAATTCGTGCATTCTTTTTTTGTTGGAGCTCTTGGAGATCGATGAAGGGTTTAATTGTTTCAAAGTGTTTGCTTTCTGTTAAAGTTTTTACATTGTCCCCTTACATGGAGACCAATGAAGGGTTTATTTGATTTTTCTATTAACTTTGATTAACCAACACTCACTTTGATAAGCGGTTCCGTTTCATCTATTTTCACTATCTGATACAACCCTTTGAAGTTATAATTTCATGTATGACTATTGTTGACCAGCATGACTAGAACCCATAGTTTTCAACTGTTCTGCAGGGGTGTTTGGCATTGCACTTTGAAAGTGAGTATATGATTATTGTGTTTTCAAGTTGCATATAATCATTTTGTAGTGTTTGGGACTTTGGGTATTGTTAAACTGATTTTAACTAGCTATTTTTTGGTTGTTGATTAGGTTTTGATAATTTGCTTAGAAATAACTGAAACAAATGATTCTGATTATTTGATTATTTAGGCGTCATTTTACATATAAATCAGTCAAAACAACTAATTCTTTAATTATCACATATGATCTACAATTTCCTTTTTTACCCTTTGTCTTAGCCACCAATAGGGAAGCAAAGAGTTGAGGAGATTGGAAGATGGGTAAGAAAGAAATTTCGCGTGCGTGGAAACTGGTGGGACTCGAGTTGTGTTGACATTGCAGCCGTTGGTCTCGGTTGGTTTGCGATTGGACTAAAAGGAGAGGCTTTTCTTGGTAAAAACATGCATTTAGATGATTTTTTCATTCTTTTCTGAATAAACATCAAGTATTAGATAGAAAGATTGAATTTTGAGTCTTTATCAGATAGAAAGATCTTAAATTTTGCAGTCGATTAACCGTTAATTTTGTAGCCAGCATGAGTGAAGTCGAGGCTTTATATGAGCTTTTCAAGAAGTTGAGTAGCTCCATCATCAATGATGGTCTCATTCACAAGGTTATCTTAAATGATATATTTATATCTGGTGTTCGGATATATATATATATAGGGTAAAGTTCTTGTACAAATAATCTTAACATACTAAACATACAAATTGAAGGAAAACTCAAAAAGACAAGGTGGCATTTTTGTAATTATCAATAACTATCAAAGTTACTCTACAAATATACCTAAAAAAACCTAACCACTCCCTCCACCCCCAAAAAAAACCTAAACCCCCCACCCCCCCACCCCCAAAAACCTAAAAAAACCTACCCCCCCCCACCCCCAAAAACCTAAAAAAACCTAACCCCACCCCCCACCCCCCACCCCCAAAAACCTAAAAAAAACCTAACCCCCCCCCACCCAAGCTAAAATGCTAAAAACTAAACCCCCCAAAAAACCTAAAAAAATCTAAAAAAATAAAAAAAAACACACAAATCATTTTATTTTATTTTTTTAACATTTTTTATTAAAAAATCGCTACATTTCGTTAAAAAAAATTTGTGTTTTTTTAGGTATTTTTGGTTGTAACTTTGATAGTTGGTGGTAATTACAAAAATGCCACCTTGTCTTTTTGGGTTTTCCTTCAATTTGTATGTTTAGTATGTTAAGATTATTTGTATTTGATCTTTTGCCTATATATATATATTATTTGGAACTAAATTTTGGATCATCAGTTTCATACCACATTTTTAAGACATTATAATAGATTACGATGCTATTGTATCCAGGAAGAATTCCAGCTTGCGCTTTTCAGAAACAGAAACAGGCGAAATCTATTTTCAGACAGGGTACGTTAATGTCATGAATAACAACTATATGCATAGCATGTAAATCTCCTATAAAGTTGCCTTTTTTGCAAAAAAAAAAAAAAAAAAAAAAAAAGAATTTCTGTTCTGTTTTGTAGATATTCGATCTGTTTGATCTGAAATGTAACGGAGTTCTTGATTTTGGAGAGTTTCTTCGATCATTAGGCGTTTTTCATCCTAATGATCCAGTAGAAGATAAAATAAAATGTGAGTTTCCTTGGGCTATATGATCTAAGACGTACCGGTTTTATCGAAAGAGAGGAGGTTGGCATTGTTTAGATCTAATTCTTGCTTATGAATCCAAAAATGATCGAAAAGGGTATATTTATATGCGAAGTTAATTTAGTAATCGTGTTTTTTTTTGCAATAGTTAAAAGAGATGGTGATAGCACTCTTACACGAGTCAGATTTGGATTTATATACATATATATATATATATATATATATATATATATTAATTTTTATTATATATTTTTAGCTTTTTAAATGACAAAGAAATTTGAGGGACCTTTTTCTTTAAAGGGTAACGAAGTTGATGGTTTGGAAGGGAAGGTAGGTCATTTGGTATTTTATCTATGAATTATGTGACAGTGTGTTGAAGCTTACATGACAGCTCTAATAGCTTTCATAGTTGAGTGGTAGGAAAGATGCTTTAATCTTAGTTGATCTTTTGGTGTTCCTTAAATATCTGTTTTATTGAATAACTAAAAGGGATAATTTAGTTTATTAGATCATTTTCTGTATTTGCAATGGGTTAACTGTGAAGAAGCTTGACAAGAAATTGGAAATAACTCTCATCCATTCGTATCGCAAGGTATCTCTTCGTTAAAGCTTTTAACCGTTGAAAATAGAAACTGTCACGAATTTAAATTTAAGTTTTTAATCCCTGACGTTTTGAGCATGTAATAATGAGATACCTAATCAAAATCTCTACAATCAACAGTTTCCCTAATACGAATATACCCTTGACTAAAATACGTACTACCGGTATAGTTACAGATCCCTAACCGAGATCCAACGAGTATCAGAGGGCAAAGGCTACCGTTAGCCCATGAGTGCTTCACGCGCCACCGGTTGAGTGTGTGCCAAGAGGAAACGGATTGGGAGGCCATTGAGAAGCGACTCGGTTGTGCTCAGGTTGATGAACTCATTGAAAAGGCTCTGGATGAACTCACACAGATTGACAAAATGATCGGTTTATATTAGCTTTTTCGGTTTTAAATTTGTGGATTTTAGATGAATAAGTAGAGATTAGGTTATGATTGATTATTGATGAATTGGAGCTTAGTAGGTCAAAATTTGAGCTGATTTTTCAATGGTTTGATATCAGACAAACATGTATACAGATTGTGTTCTGATTGTGATTGATTGGTGATGAATGTTATGGGAATGAAAGGAAGGATTAGGATGTATGTTTGATTATTATAGGTCGGTTATGAACAAATGAAATTTATATATGCAGTATAGATGAAATTAACCATGAACATCAACAATAGACGATTCATTTCATGAATAGAAGAAATTAACCACGAACATCAACAATAGACGATTCATTTCATGAAGAATTATGTTTTTAACATCATACATTACATTTGGTCTTTTATAGTTTTTGATCTAAATCGTTTTGGTCATTCATAGTTAACAAAAAATACATGGTTCGATTGGTAATTACATTGTCTTTTCACAAATGTTACCCAGATTCGAATATTATATGCCTCATTTTTGGTATTTTTTAAACAATTTATTGGCCTTTTTCCTTCAGGTTTAGTTCTTTGATCTCAGGTTTGCCATCCAAGAAGTAGCAAAGAAGAATACATCGATACATATAGACAAACAAGGGTGGGCACACATAGAGTGGGTCGGGATCTCCGAACCCCAATGTTTTTTTCTTTTTTTTATATAATTTTAGAAGAAACGATACCTTAAATTTTCCATAGACACCATGAGAATAATAAGATGAAGCCCAAAACATGAAGAGTACGGCTTCACTTAGAACATTCCTAGGATCGCCTTCCGCGACTTCAACGATCACATTATCCACCTGTATGGAGAAAGTATTTGTTACAAAGAAACAAAATATGTGCAGATAAATAAAGTGAAACGTAGGTAATCTTAGAAAACATAAAGTTCAAATCTAATAGTTCCAGTGAACTAAGCTAAGATCACTACATAAATTCCAATCGCAAAAGCCTATAATATTAATCATCAGAATTCAGATGGTAAAGTCCCAACAGGATCATTCATAATTCTAATCATCCAAACATATTATGAATAAGAAAACTAACTTCAGTACTATACAATATATCAGGAGACGACTGATAAACTAACGGTAAACGAGTATCCTATTGTAAATCGCCACTCCGCCGCATCGCGCGGGTAGAGGACTAGTATATATATATATATATATATACACAAATTATACAACACAAATACCTAATATGCAACATGAAAAACACATTATTGTAAAACCAACTTACAAAGTAACATATACATAATGATTTGGAAGCCAATGTCTAAAACAAACCAAGCCACATACATATACCCAACTATCATACGAATAGTAGACATCATAATCACAGTTCCAAATGCACAAAAATAAACCATACAAAGCAAAGCTATGCGGCTCAGATTTCAGGAATGATTGCAACCGACGTTGTCGTGCCCAATGACAAAACGGCATCGTAGCCGATAAGGACAAGTTGTGGCTCCGATTTCAACCAAGGCTGCAACCTAGGTTACCATGCCAAATGACTAAACAACATCATAGCCAATGTAGCCACGAAATGTTCTAAATTTCAGATGAGTGTATGATCATCTTCGTCAACTACGCGGGTCTCCCCGATGAAGTCGTAGCCATCTTCATAGAGACCCAAAAAAGACAACCCCACCAATTGAACAAACAATACCACCAAAAGCCCAAAGCCAAAACAAATCAAACATCATTAGTATCGTTATCAAACTAACAATTCGCGATAAAAAAACACAACTGTATAATCAATACACAACACCACCACCACCACCACCAAAAGCCACAACCAAAAACAAAATTGCACAAACAGTACGTCCACCACAAAAGGCCAACCCAAGCGAAAACATAAGCGAACAAACAGTAGCACCACCATAAAAAGTCCGAAACCAAAACAGACCAAACATCATGATCATCATCATCAAACTAAATAAAGCATACAAATAAAACAAAAAGAACACAACTATGGTATCGAACACATAACATCAACCCCATAAAAGGCCCAAGCGTAAAAAGTAAAGCCATCATCATCATCATCATCGTCATAATCAAAGTAACAGACCACAACAACAAATTCAAACAAACACTTGACAAAAGCAACAAACGACAACATCTTCATCAAAATAATAAATAGTATCACCACACTGGAAAAACACACTCGACGTTTTTTTTCATATTCTTGACTCGGAATGCTTGAAATCATGTATATTACATGCCCTAATTTTATCAAAAACAAAAAAAGTTTTGTAACATAGAGTTTGTATGGTTTTCTCAACTCAGGTGGGTTTACTATTTAAAAGAGACCAAAGAGGTCTACGTGTTGCTTTGGTAAAAGATCAGATAGAAAGGCAAAGTGCTGAGGAAAAAGCTGCAAGAACAGACAGAAATATCACCAAGACAGTCAAAGTAGATATGAGGCCTCCAACTATCATCCAAAGAACCAAAACACTTGCAAAACTGGAAGCTAAAATAAGAGAAGCTCAACCAGAAGTTCTAATTGCCCAAGGTTAAACAGCTGGAGCTAAGGCTCAAACAGCTGAACCAAGTTAAACGGTTGGAGTAAAAACTCAAACAGTTGGACTAGGTAAAACTACTGGAACTTCATCAAGTCAACCTATAATAACAAGAAGTTCAACTCCAAAGGCATAGTCTAGTACAAAACCAGTTGTTGCTAAAACTATTGGTAAACAACAGTGTCAGAGACCAGCAATTCAAGATAAATCAACAAAACCACTGGTTCATTTACAATAAAAAGGATGTTGGTTCTGCAAGATAATCCAGAAGATTCCTCATCAAAACCAACTGAAGTAACTACAACTGATCCAATTTCAACTACCACTTTCACTAAGAGTTTCAAGCCAATAGCTTCTCAAACAACTGAAGATCTTCTTCCATCTCCAAAGTTCATTCTTGAACTAAAAAAACTGTCTCTACTCAAAATAGATGGCAAACTGAACTAGTTGGAGAATGTAAAAAGCATGGAGGAAGAGGCTATCTAGGAATTCACATCAAATCAATCAAAGATGACCAACAATAAGACACAATACATCTCAGAAAGAAGAATGAAGGAAGTTAGGGCCTATGAACAACATATGTTTGAGGAATCTCAAAGGCTCTCACAAATAACACCTTTCAAAGATCCAACAGTTGTAAAAATATCAAGAGAAGGATGTCTTGACTGGCATAAAAGGCATGTTCCTTAACCAGTTAAGAACTTCTATATCTTCAACTACTGGAGTCTTCAGAACTTGTTGAATGAAGCGGAGATGGTCAAAAATTTGATTGCTGAACCAAATGTTAAGGTAACACCTCCAAACTAGAAGCTTGGTTGGAAGAGAAAGCCAACCCCATAATCAACATTAAAAAATGTTTGAAAAAGAAACAAGAACTCATCCAAGCTAAATAGGCTCAGAAAAACTCAACTTTAAGATGGAAAGAGTCCACTCTTAAAAAATAATACAAAGACTTTTTGGATGCCAGAAAGAAGAATTCATAGAAATTCCCTCCACTACTTGAATGGAAGAACACAAAGATCTATCTTACTGATAAAAAGTAGAAGTCATTTGTTGTTCCTTACAAAATTGAGAAAATTATCTCCAATAACTCCAAGCTACGTGAAAACTACAAGAATAATCTCAAAGAAAAACATGATTATGTAAACTGGACATCTTGTATAGATGATGAGATAAAGTTCTTCATGTTGGATTGTATGCCAGGAGTTACATATGTATTCAGAACAAATGAAGATGAGGCTGCAGGAACCGCACAATGAGCTTGGATCCTCTAGAACAAGATTCATACCACTTAGTAACACTAAGATCCAAAAGGTAGCATCCAGTCTTCCCTAACCCAAAGTTTGTGAGAAAACAAGCACTTACGGGTTACAAGAATGATGATCTATTTTCTTAAAAAGTTAGGATGGTTGATCTTGATAAGATAAAATCAGTGTGATTAGTTTTTGAAGTTCTAATAAGCAAATAAGAGAATAAAACACAGGCCCTAATAAGAGAGATTTTGGTATCAGCGGATCCAGGGGGAGATTGTTGGGTTATGTAAGATCTACTGATGATGAGAGCCAAAAACCAAGGGAACCATCTTTCCTGTCTGATGGAATAAGTTGAAGTACAATCTAAAGTCAAGAAGTTTCCCCCCTTGAAGGCTTCTAAAAAAACCTCCTTAAACTACCGGAACATAATTGCTACATTGAAGAAACAAGAAAACAAGTACAAAGTGCTGGATAGTAAAAGTGCTGGGTCAACTAAGTCAACAAGTCAAGACTGATGACCAGAAGACCAAGTCAACAAGTCAAACAAGACCAGAAGTACTGGATTTGAAAAGTACCAGAATCCTTCCAGTAGTTTTGGAATCCCAGTTGTTTTCTTTATTTATATAACAGTTTTATGTAATAGTGTTTAAACCCTAACTGTCCAGAGTTTTGCACAACACCTGGCAGTTACGTCATTTAATGGGTTGTCTGGGTCACTTTCATGGTGATGTCACCAGCAGTTCTCTCCTCTATATATAGTTCATTCTGTAACTTGTAATAGCTAGCTGATGTGCCATCACTTATACATATTTTTAGTACATAACTAGGTTTTTACCCGGGATTGCTTCCCGGGCTCGGGAAACTTAGTTATATTAATTACTATTTGTTATTAATACGACCACATTACATCAACCATCTCCATTGGATTCAACAACAATGTCTTCAAATTACCGTATTAGATCATGAACCCATATTAGAGGTAAAACAAAAGCACAACAGGACAACATGAATAATATCATTTCCACTTTTACTTCAATGCACTTACATGATAGGGTGATTTGGGATTTTGTAAAAATGTTTGTTTTTGTACTTCTTTACAAAATAAGATGTTGACCAAAATTCAAATAGATGTTGACCAAAAGTCAATCAGATGTTGACCAATAGTCAAACAGATGTTGACCTTAAACAGATGTTTGGTTTAAGGCCAAACATCTGTTTATGGCCAAACATCTGTTTAAGGTCAAACATCTGTTTAAGTCCAAATATCTGATATAGAAGGCGAAACATCTGTTTAAGGAAAATCATCTGTTTAAGATCAAACATTTGTTTATGGCCAAACATCTGTTTAAGGTCAAACAACTGTTTAAGTCCAAACCTCTGATATAAAAGGCCAAACATCTGTTAAAGGCCAAACATCTGTTTAAGCCTGAACAAATGTTTAACTTAATAAGATCTACTGTCTTCTCACACTGTTTTCCTCTTCAAAACATTGTTCAACCTAACATGGGTTTCCATTAATAAGATCTACTTCTTTACAAAATTACATAGAATTCAAGAAGATGAAACAATGACTTAAAGAACTATAATTTAACACATAATCTAATCGGCCAAAGCAATCTATTATCTGAAAATTCCGTGGTTTTTACAATATGAAACACAACATCATCAATTCATCATGCCAAATACAGTCATATATATCCATCCGTTATTCTGAATTCATAAACCCATAAATGTAGAAGAATGTCACATTTTCAATTAATAAACCAAATTTCTACTAATTGTACCTTTGTAAAGGTTGATCATACCAAAATGACAAAGGATAACAACATATTTCTCTCGTTTCTTATCATTCATGTAAGCAAACATGTCAATAGCAAAAGCATCCCACAAAGTAACCGTACACTTTTGCCCTCTAAAATATTAACAGAAAACATAATAACATCAAGCAACCTTGTAATGCTTTAAACGTCAAAATGCAACAACTTAATAAAAAGAACTCACTCAAGGTCTTCAACTCTAAGATTAAGTCTCTTGCCCTTGCTCCCATCCTTCTTTGATGTATCCTCTAGATTGAAACAAACTTCCACATAACCAATCCAATCTATAAACAAAAATATATTGTTAAAAGAAAACAACATTAAGAAGCGATAACATGAAAAAAAAAACAATAAGACAAAACAGTACATATATATTATATAGTGATTTACATACCAATAACTGCATTAACTTTAATTTTATTTTGAACAACATCCTTGAGGTTAACGAAATTAAAACAGTATTTCGGTCCAGACCAGTCAAGGCATTTCTCAACAGAAGTATAGAAATACAGTGATATTTTGTCATTTCTCTCGGTATACTTAGCAGAGGACTTATTAGCAGCAAGAGAGGGTTTGGTGATAAGAAGACATTCATCCAACTGAAGGAAGTCTTTGAATTTTCCTAGCATCTTATGCAGACAGCTGGCTTGTATCATAGTTCCCTAAGAATATAAAACATCTGATTAAATAAAAAACATGTTATATAACATTTGGGTATTCATATGTCCAAAATAATTATAAGACAAATACATACGGTACCATCTCATCTATGAAGATTTTGTTTTCATTCATCATCTTCTTGGACATGTTAACAATCTTCACTCTAATCGAATAGTTGTTTGAGAATGTATTAAGATCATTAAGCATGCTAACCTTTGCAACCTCCATTTGAAAACTGTAGATAAAAAAAAGAATAAGCAAAATATATCTATTGCTAAACGTAATATGAAAATACAATAAGCATGGTTGTTCTTAAAAAAATATCAAGGTTGGAATTCAAGCTTACCGATTCTCCATTCAAAATTTTAATTGAATGCAGTGGCAAATGTAATTTGAAAGGTAAGTAGTGTATATCTTTATATCCTGCTTTATTAAAGTAATTAAATATTAGAAATGATATGCAAAGTAGGAAAAAAAGAGAGAGAACGTCAATTTTAAATTACCATTTTGCATATTTTGAATTTCAAAATTACTAATATTATCAGTAATTACTGATTTGATTTGAAAGCAATTGTCATGATGACTTTTCTAATTTTTATTTTAACTTTAATTAAGAGGTAATAACCGTCAATTTGAAATTCACATTTTGCAAATTTTCAATGTCCAAAGCTCAAGAAATTAGCATTAATTACTGATTTGATTTGCAACAAATTGCCATCAACAGTATTTTATTTATTTTTTATTTTAACTTTAATTTTTATCATGAAAACAATGTTGGAGGAACTCTTATCTCATTGGAATGTAACGATTAGGTATAATGGTAATTTCATTGTAATTCTAGTATTCTTTTCATAATTTCATTCTATCACTAATTAACCACATCAATAATAAAAATGTGAGCAGTGGTTGTTCTTTAGGGAAACCACTGATGGTCAATATCAGTGGATGTCAACAATAAAAATGTGAGCAGTGGCTGTTTTTTGACTATCAATGGATAGCCAACAGTGACTGAAACACTGATGTTTAGTTAGTCAATGGTCAACATGAAGAATGAAGAAACAGAGCTTGTCTTTCAGCAGTGGATAACTTTTAACAATCAAATGTTTGAACCAACACAGTGGTTGTAACATACTTTTAAGGATTAATTAAAACTATCATTTTTAAATATTTTGAAGAGTGTTAAAAGATGAGAAGGCAGTGGATCTGGTTAAACATCTTTTTAGACTTAAACAGATGTTGGGGTTTAAAAATATGTTTGGCCTTATATATCAGTTGTCTGGACTTAAACAGAAGTTTGACCTTAAACAAATGTTTAGCCATAAACATTAGTTTGCAAAAAAAGACCAATTTCAAGAATACTATGCTAAAGAATACATCAGTTTCCAAGTGTACATCATTTTTATTTATTAGTATAAAGATCAAACAACTGTTCAATTTACAGTACAGATCAAACCACTGAGGTAATGTGATAAATACTGTTACATATAAACATTGCTGTGATAAACACTGTTACATATAAACACTGATGTCATATATACTGTTACATATAAACACTGAGGTGATGACATCTAACAACCTAAAAGATTATAAAACACTGATGTGATAAATAGGGGTGAGCAGAAAACCGAAATAACCAAACCGTAACCGAAAAGACCAAACCGAAAAAACCGAAACGAAGTAAAAACCGACGGTTCGGTTTTCTAACTTTTAATAACCGAAAATTTTGGTTCGGTTTTTGGATATCCATTTCCAATAACCGAAAAAAACCGAACCGATAGGTTACAAGGCTCAATACATATGTTTTATGTTTAAGTTGTTAATCTGTTAGCCTTAATCCTTTAACAGTTTAACCCATACTAGTTGTTAATATGTTAGCCTTTAACCCATACTAGTAGGCCCAGCCCAATACATAACATTAATAAAAACTCATTAATCCTAATAATCAAATGAAATTCAAAAGTTTTTGAAACCCTGGAAGGCTGGAACAAGGTTACGTACTTGATACACCTTGAAGGCTGGAACAATGAAATTCACGTGTGATCCACTTTTTGTAATTTGCTTGGCCAACCAGTTGCTATTTCGCTAATGGTTTCGTTTATATTTTGTTTATGGTGTAAATATTAATGGAAATCCTTGTTACATGCATGTTAGTTTTTAGTTGATGATATAATATACATACTGATCTACTGATGTCTTGTGTAGTTGATGAATAAATCACAAAGCATACCGATTAAGGATATCTTGCCCTCTAGGCATGTTGAGTTAGAAATAGAGATGGTAAAAACTAGTTAAATTCGAAATCAAGTATTTATTAGTACACAAATCTTGCATATTATAGCACACTACACACCAAGTAAAGAAAGGAAAAAACGGTTATTTAACCGAAACCGAACCGAAACCAAAAAAAACAAAAAAAAAACAAAAAAAAAACCGAAATAACCGAAATCGATCGGTTATAGAAATGTAAAAACCGATTATAGCGGTTACGGTTTTGGTTTTGGCTCAAAACCGAACCGAACCGTGCACACCCCAGTGATAAATATTGTTACATATAAACACTGTTAACATAAACAAAGGTAGAATAACTGTTGTTGATGCTGAACCACTGTTGTTGTTGGGCAGTGGTTCACCTTTGGTTGATCAGAACTTTGGTTCATCAGTGCTTGTCTTCAACAGAGCTTTGGTCTTCATGAGTGCTTTGGTCTTCAACAGTGGATAATCCTCATCAGTTTTTGTGTACAACAGTCTTTATATCCAACAGTTGTTAGGCAGATCAGTGTTTTGCCTTATTAACTTGTTATAACCACTGTTATTAGAGGAAACTTAGATGGGCAGTGCTTATTGTGGATCAACGTGCAGCTTCAATAGCCAGATCAACATCATCTTAATCTCCTTGAGCAATATCCGACATGTTTTCTTCGGTTCTTGGATCAAACGGCTCGAACGTTTTCCCTTTTCGTCAAAACAAAACCAATATATATAGCAACAATTAATCTGAAATAAACACATGGAACTAACAACAAAAAGTGTACCTGAAACAGAATCAACGATTAAGAATAAAAAAACATCAGGAATTAACAAATGCATGGATTAATGAACGAAACTTATCGTGTTGTTTAAGAAAACTCCGTTTAATTGCTCAAAGTAAGATGACGGGTGATCTACAAGTGATTACAAATGAATCAATGCATCAATAAATAGTAAATCAAAATGTTACAAATACCAAAAAATAAATCAGACCAATTGAGGTTAGCGTTTATATAGCAACAATCATTAAAGTAAACACAAATTAAGTAACAACCAACCTTAATTCACAAGCCTGAAATTATAAAGTTGCCACATGAATAATCAAGTAGAACATGCTGCAAAAATAATAAAGTGTGAAAACAATCTCAAAAACTTCTCTGTAATTGAGTAGTAAAGCGACTCAATTTAGTTAACTACATAAACAATCTAACAATGAATTTACCGTCCTTCTCCTTCTCTTTCACATTTTCAACTCCTCAACAACCATCCGGCAGAGGTTACTTCTAATCAACAAACATATTGTGAAAAACAGAGGATCAAGAAACATAGGCGCATCCAACATTACTAACATGGGTGAATAAATCAACAAAACATATTGTGAAAAACAAAAACTACAAACATATCAAAATCAATCTACTCGTAATCACATGATACAATAAAGCAAGCATCTGAATAAACAATAAAAAATAAAAGACAAAAATCAAAAGCTACAAAAAGTTGTTCATATAAACAATAATAAAAACATTATTACAACATACCAGGGTCACCGATTAATAGGAGCTTGTACAAAAGGGTTCATTGTGTACGATAAGAAACCCTAGGAGAGCTTCTTCTTCTTCTGAAGGTACAAAAGGGTTCATCGTGTTCAGTATAAGAAAATAGATAAAACCAAATAAAATTTCTGAATGAGAAAATAGATCTTACATGATTATTCTGTTCTTCAACTACTCAATGGTACAACAAAGCAAGCATCTGAATAAACAATACAAAATAAAACACAAAAATCAGAAGCTATAAAAAGTTATTCATATAAACAATAATAAAAACATTATTACAACATACCAGGGTCACCGATTAACAGGAGCTTGTACAAAAGGGTTCATTGTGTACGATAAGTAACCCTAGGAGAGCTTCTTCTTCTTCTGAAGGTACAAAAGGGTTCATCGTGTTCAGTATAAGAAAATAGATAAAACCAAATAAAATTTCTGAATGAGAAAGTAGATCTTACATGATTATTATGTTCTTCAACTACTCGACGGTACATGATTTAAGGTTTCAAATGCAGATGTATCCAATAGATGTAACCTCTGCCGGACGTTGTTGATGAGATGAAAATGTGAAGGAGGAGGATGAACAACAGAGGGAAAGAGGATCTTGTGATGGAAAGGTGAAGGAGAAGAATGAAATAGGGTTTGTGAAAATGTGAGAATAAAGGGAAGTAGTTACTGCTGGGCGGGAAAAGGGGAAAAAGGATGCCTTAATTAAGTGACACGTGACCCAAATCACTTTCATTTATTATATATAATAGATTACCCATTAATCTAAGTACTTTAATAACTTTTTATTTGCAAATACTACCTAAATCGTTCCTATTTGACAAATGCAGGTTTTGTAAGGTCTCTGGATGAAAATAAGTGAAAAATAAGCAAAACGAAGGCAAAAATCAAAGATTCCGAGGCAATCATCAAGTTGTCATATAGGCACGGTCGTGCCAGGCTATGGGTATGGCCATACACAACACCCAGGAGCATAAAGTCAACAAGTCAACCCAAGAAATGGTCAACAGAAGGCAGGCATAGCTATGCACCCCTATGCACGCTTGTGATTAGCTAAAGACAAATCGTAAAAGTTTCGAGAACCGATAAGAATGCCACGTGTTCAAGCAATGTCTGGACACCTATTCATGCACGACCGTACATCTCTAGACATGCCCATGCCCATTAAGGAATGCAATAGAAAGGATCGGAAAGAAACAAGAAATTGTGGGGAAAAGGGGCAGTCACGGTCGTGCCCCCTTAAGCAAGCTCGTGTGTCTGCTGATATCTTAGAACAATGCGATTTAAGCACAGCTATGCATTGTTTGGGCATGGTATACCCATTCCACCCCTGGAGTAAAGCTTCATGAAGGTTCTTATGTGTGAGAAAAATGCAAGAGACACATTGAGAAAAGAGAACAAGGACCATGCTTTGTCTCCTTGAGGACACGATGAATCTAGAACTCCTTGGCCTCCAAGCCAAAATCTCACTATAAATAGAGGCCTTGGGTGCCCATTTTAAACCATCCCTTCATTCCCTAGAATCCTAGAATTCCTTTACCCCAAAGAGGGCTCTCATGCCCCCAAGACTCACTGTTGGAGTTTTGGGATTACTCCCAAAATCACTTATAATAAATTAGTTTAAGAGAGAGAGAACTTGTAATCAACAACCCTTCTTCAAGTTGCTTGATCTTATCGTACTTGATCCGTCATGATCCATTCTATGATCATTGTTTGTGGACAAGATATGGCCATTGTTAGCTAAACCCTTTGTGTTTCTTGGGTTGAAGATGAACCTTGGTAAAAATTAAATGTTTAATCTTTGGCAAAGAGGTATGTTGTGTCTTTAATAATTCCTTCTACCCTTCTTCTTTTGTAATGAGCTTGTGATTATTTTAGTCTTTGATCTTGTGGGAGTTCTTGATAACCAAAGGAGGAGAAGCTTATTAGTATACTCATGGCGTGTAGTAACCCATATAGTAATAAGGGAAATCCGATCTTAAAGAAGTGGTTAACCCATTTATGGAAACGCATCTTGTGATCAACCATCGTTTATCAAGAATATCTTTGTTGGCCCGCATGGTATATAGGTTAGGCCTCAAAGATTAGCCAAAACTTGGTCTTGTGGCTCGTCTTGCTTCAATGCAACAGTTACCTCTTCTAATGATTGATGAAAAACTCAACTATGAGGAAAATACAAAGAAAATGGAAGAAGAAGCTGTCAAAGAATCTATAGAGAACCAAGAAAAGATGATATATAGGAAGGCACATCATGGATAGGAGGACGAGGGAGGCCAGAATCCATAAAGAACATATGTTTCAAAAATCACAAGAACTCTCCAAGATCCCTCTATATAAGCCACAATCTACAGCCAATACTTCAAAAAAAAAAAAGAAAGAAAGAAAGCATTGAATGGCTCAAGAAAAATGCTCCCTATCCTGTCAAAAAATTTATGTGTTCCAAAAGTGGGATGCATGAAATCTATTGGGAGAAGTGGCCAGGGTGAAAAAGATGTTGGCTGATCCAATAATGAGGGTCACACCTCCAAACTAGAAGCTTGGCAGTAAGAGAAAGCCAACTCTAGAAGAGGCTACCAAGATCTTCAAAATGAAGCAGGAGCTAATAATGGTTGAATGGGCTGCAAAGAGCTCAATATCAAGGTGGAAGGACACTATAATGTCAAAAGAATTCATGGATTACATGGATGCAAGAAAGAAAATCCAGAAAAAATTACCACCTAGGCTACACTGGGATAACACAGAGATCTACCTTGCTCAAAAGAAGAAGGAGTCTGTTGTTGTTGCTTTCAAACCCCAGGAACTCTTCTCATACAATCAAGAATCATGGAGAATTACCTAAACAATCTAAAAGAAAAACATGGTTATGCTAACTGGATTGTGTGTCTTGATGAAGAAGAGAAGATTCTACCTGTGTCATGTATGCCAGACACCACACATGTATTCAAAACTAACAATAATCAAAAGGCTGGCACATACACAGTAGATTTAGAAGAATCTCCAAAGGATGATTCTTAATAATCCCACACCTCTCAGAAGAAAGGAGTGTCTGCCGATCTTCAGACATCCAAAGGGTAGCAGTTCCTAATCTTCCCTATCCCAGAGACCTAGAGACAAGAATCTATTCATAGATTAAAAGATGTGAAGACAAAGAACTTTTCTCTGTAAAGTGAAAGATGGTTGACTAAGAGGAAGATATAGGAATTATCCTTGTTCACAACTGCAACAAATCTCTTCAAAGGACTCTCCATCAACAAAATAAAAGAATAAAGGACTTGCCCAAATAAGTGTGCTTTGGCATCAACAGATCTATCATCCTTGCCTAAATAAGTTAAAATAAATATTCAAGTCCAGCAGTTTCGCTCCCATTGAAAGCTTCACAACATAGCTACCCCAACTCCTGGTTCATTAAACTGCTGCCTTCAAGACTAAAGAGAGCAAGTGCTGATCATAAAAAACCTGGTCAACAAGTCAAGCAAAGTCAAAGGCTGAAGACCCAAAGACCAGTCAACAAGTCAAAGTAAGAAGTTCTGTATTTCCAGAAGACCTGGGTCACAACCAGCTTCTGAGAAATCCAGCAGTTCACTATATTTCTCTGAAGATCCAGCAATTCAATGAAACAGTGTAACAATCCAACAGTTTTACAAATGCTAGCAGTTACAACAATTAATGAAGTTGTTGAAGGTCACTGTCATGATGACATCACTAGCAGTTTATACCTCCTATATATAGTTTTGAGTATCTTTATAATTAGTTAACATTAAAACCCAAAGAGCATAAAAACTTAGTGAGAGTGTGATCACCTGGTGAGGGGGAGTACTTTGTACTTGATTGATTGTATTACAGATGTTGAATTCTTAATGAATCATCTGCAATCATTCCCTGTTCATTTTGTGATTTTTTGATATGTTTAGATATTACGGTTTGATTTAATTTCCCAATTTAATTAACTGTTTCACCATGAAAAATACACACAACACATGCTTAGATCCAATAACCCGTTTCCACAATATGGCGGTGACGACGCTCAACAATGCCGTTTTGCTCACTTGTGTGAGGGTAGGAATGTCGATGAAAAAGGTGCCAAGTTTCGAAACTCCCATCCCCAGTCAATTGAACACCTTTTAATTTAGTGTTAAATCATCGTTCTACCATTGTGACAAAAATTAAAAATCTAAAATAAACATCAGATTTTTAGTAGCCACCTGTAACGAGAGTGATGGTCAACACACAACATAAAAAGACGAAAATCATCAAAAGATAAAGTGGGTGAGGGTCCCCAAACATCCAAATAAATTAAATCCAAAATATTATTACTTAGAAAAATAGAATATGATAAAGAAAGTTTAGATGATTTTCCTAACTGGCAGGAAGTACATAAAGAAGATGATAATTTAGTAGAAATAGGTATAGAACAATTTGAAACAACCGACTTCAAAACACGTTGATGTAGATGTCCAAGACATTGATGTCAGATGGTGGAAGATGCTTTGGTAGTAGTGAAAGTGATTCTGGAAATGGGCGTAAGTTGCAGAAGGCGAATTGAATAGAGACCTTGTTCACTTGGACCCATGAGGAGGATAGTGCGTGTAGACTCGTCCTTCACAACAAAAAGGAAGAATGAAACTCAAAGTAAACATTATTATCAAAGCAAATTATTTGAACAGATAATAAATTCTTTTGAAGGGCAGGGATATGAAGGATATTGGAATAGTTAAAAGTTTTGTTGGGTGGGTAAATTTTGGATGAACCAATGTGAAATATGGGAAGGGGCTTACCGTCACAACAATGGAGTGAGTCATTACCCTTATAAACATCAGATTTTTCCATATTCGATAAATCAGGAGAAGCATGGCCGTTAGCACCAGTGTCAGGAAACCAAGTAGTCCCGGATGTTGCTCCATGATTCGAATAGCTGGTAAAGTTGGCATGAGGAGGCTGATTTGAAGATGAACTTGACTGATTTGGACACTAGGATGGAAGATGAGCTATACCACATCGATTGCAGTGGACATACATAGCATTCTGAGTGGAAGCACATGAAAACGTTGATTAGAGCCATTACCACCTCCATTTAGATTAGAACCACCACCACTTGTATCATGGCTCTTGTTGTTAGAATAACCATATGAGTTCTCTCATGTATTGTCACGATGATTAACTCGGTTGTTGAAGGAACGTGGTGCATAGTAGGCTTGCGGCTAAGAGTTTGGTGGTGGAATAGGGTTTAGTTGATACCCTAATTGAGCAGCTAATGATTGCAAACTATTGAGTTGAGATTGAATTGCGCCAAGATTGGGTGTCAGATTGGTAGCAGTGGCGAAAAAAGCTTGCGGGTTGGTAGTAAGGAATTTGTTAATCATGTAGTCATGATCATGTAGGAGGCCATGCAATTCGATAAAAACAACGGGTGGAGAACGAGCCAAAAGATTAGCTTTCAAGCCATTATAGTCATCTCAAAGTCCAGAAATAGCAAGCATAACGAGATCGGTATTCTTCATCGGTTCACCAATATTAGCGAGCGCAGTAGCATATTATTGTGCTATGGTTAAGTAGTCACCTAGTTTTTCGTCACCAATCATTTTTAGTTTAAGAAGTTTGGATTTTAGAGTATACTCATGAGAAACAGTATTTTTGGTGCATAACCATGCTCCAAGGCAAGTCGCACATCCCTAGAAGTTGTGCCTTGAACATGCTGAACGAGGCTTTAGAAACCGTAGAGATAATCAACATACGGGCGTAAGCATCATTAGCTATCCATCTGGGATAGCTAGGGTTACCAGTTGTCGTCTCATTGGTTCGAATTTTGGGTGACAGACATGGCCATCCACATAACTAAACAGATTGTTGGAAATGAGGAATGGTTCCACCATAGCTTTCCAATATCCATAGTTAGTAGGGAAGAGGGTAAAAGAAAATTGATTAGCAACAACATGTTTGGCTTAGACTAGTGATAACATGTTGCTTATGGTTTGGCGTAGACTAGTGACAACAGGTTTCTTCTGGTAAATTAGATTAGGAACAACAAGTTACTTCTGGTTGGGTGCTGTAATAGATTAGCAACATGTTAATAATACGCAACAGGTTGGTCAGATAAAAAAAGAGGGAATTGCGTATTAGGAGTTGGCGACAAAAATTAGGGTTGAGATTTGGCTCTTGATACCAAATAGAAACCACGTATTTTATTGATAAGTGATAATAGTATTTGATTACAATCTTTCTATACTAATAAATGAAAATCTTTTTTTTTTGACACGTGTCAATCTCTGATGCTTTCTAATCTTATTTTTCAATTTCTTTTCCTATTAAGCAATAGTTTAACTAAATATAATTTAGATAAGGTTAATAATTTTTTTTATCAAACTTTGAATTAATAATCTCCTTATCTTATTTTTCAATTTCAAATTTTATTCTCATTTAAATTAGATTTAATTAATATTAAATAGGATACATAAATAAGAAAATTATATTAAGTCACAAACTTCATGGATCTCTCTTATTTATTTACTATTTATTTATTTTTTTGCTTATTAATAATCATTTAATATTTCATTGGTTCTATCACATGTAATACACATGTTTCTAATCTAATAATAAATAAAAAACAAATTAAAATTTTAATAAGTAAATAGTACATAGAATTTATCATTTAAATACATATATTGGCGATTGAAGAAACAGTGATCTGAATTGACCGGAATGAATTAGATCGGGGGTTTAGTCTCTGCATAAAAGGGTTAATCCTCTCATTGATTTGGGGTTTAGCTGGTTTCCTTCCCCGGCGATCACTGCAAAACAGAAAGCCGTTAGACTCGCCACGGGGATAATGGGTTTTCTCCATGACCACCCTTCGGCGTGAGAATAAGTACAGTGATCTCGAGGAAGAAGAGGAAGTAGTAAAGTGAGAGTGAAGTGGAAGTAACTTGAGAGATCATACCTGCAACGTCTTATTTATAGCCGGTTTTGGCGGGAAACTGGTGCGACGGAGAAAGTAACGGAAAGTGCTTTTCCGTTCGGTGGTTATTTTCCCTTCCGTTAATCTTTTCACACGGATCGTGGGCCTTGATCAACGGTTGGGGAGCTGCCACGTGGAAGTGGTTTTGGGTAGATCCTTCTCCAAGTTAGTGCCATCATCGTGATTTAGATGAGTGTCTAGGATTATGCCACGCCATCTTCCAGTTATAACCGAATGGTCATGCTCGATGAGCATCTAAGGCTTCTAGAAGATCTACAGCTGTAACCTGTTATGCCCTTGCCATGTGTCTATCTTGTTGTAACAGAAAAGATACTTTTATTCAAGTCTTGATTTTAGACGCACGGAGATGTTTGAGATTATCTTTAAGTCTACCTGTTTCCTTGTGCGGGCCCGCACAAGGGTGTTAGCTGAATGTTTCTCCCTTCTTCCGGCGCATGTTTACCGAAGACTGTTCTCTTCCATAACTTGTTTAGGACCACTGCGCGGCCGCGCATGGTTTTGTTAAAAATGTTCTAGAAGTGAGGTTATGGTATGGTCTTCTGCGCAAGGTTTTGGGGGCCATAATTCATTATTGAACTGTTTCTTTCCAAATCCTGTTTAGGACCGCTGCGCGACCGCGCAGGGTCTTGTTCAAGATGTTTTTTGGAATAAGGTTGTGGTATGGTCATATGTGCTTGCGCAAGGTTTTAGGGACCATACCCCTTCAGCGACCGTATGTGTTAATCGACTACATTATATTTATTTAAGTCGTGCAATATACGGAGTATTTTAAAGATATAACTATATTGCTTATTATATAAAATTAAATTTATGCAACCCGGGTATAACACGGGGTTATAAACTAGTGATCTCTATATAAAGAGATGAATGTTTCAATTAGATACTCTCTAATATAGAATATATAAAATACGTAATCTAACTTAGTCTGACATCCAATAATAAATCTTCCTTGTTTAACTTTTTAAACAATAACAATGATTCCAAATTGAAGGGGTAAGGTCCCAAAAACCTCATAATAAATATTTGGGACCATACCAAAACCTTACTGATCAGCCTTGTACCTTGCGCGGCCGCGCACTGGTCTCACAAAAAGAGATTTAAAGAACAGTCAACTGTCAACACTTGCGCGCCCAAAGGAAATCATAAACCTTTGCGCTTTCTCCCATAGACAAAGGATGAAAATCCTGAAATAAACACTCCCGCCTAAATATCCAGACCTGGATATTATTTACCCAGACTTGGGATTTATTTATTCACCTATCTCCACACGATAAGGTGCCACACCAGATTACAGCAGTAATCTTCTAGAAGAAATACAATCGTGCACCACCAAGACGGTTACAACCGTCTGGACACGTGTCACCATCTCAAGCATCCCTGAATTCACAACGGAAGCATTCAATTGGAAAGCAATCTCCACTTGATCACTTTACACGTGGCAAATTCCCAGCCTTCGATCTAAGCCACGATCCGTGTGCTCTCACGTCGGATCAAGAAGATTGACGGAAGGAAATGTAACCGCTTACGGGGTTAGCATCTTCCGTCAACTTTTCACTAATGGGTTTTCCCGCCTAAAACGACTCCCGGCTATAAATATGAGAAGCAACCCAGGTATGATTTCAAGTTACACACACTTACAAAATACATCTTCTTCTTCATTACCAATACTTATTCTCACACCGGAGTCGGGTCAAGGAGAGGCCCCTTTTCTCCCCTTGGCGAGGCTAACGGTGCTCTTTTTTGCAGAGTTATCGGAGAAGAAGCCCAGTCAGACTTGAATCAATCGAGTGGAAACCAACCTTTTATGCGGATTCAAACCCCCTAGATATCTCGGTTCCGACCATTTATCTAGTGTTTCTTCATTGGCGCCCACCGATTCCTCTGTTTTTTTTAGTTTTCATCTAGTTTCGATTCAGTCCTTTTCATTCTCTGTTTTTCACATGGCAGAGAATTCATTATCTCACCCATCAGATCCCCGATCTGAATCCAAGGGTTCCACAACCCAAAACACCCAGATTAACGGAATCAATGGAGCAAACAAAAACAACAGTCATTCAGACAGAAAGAATTTCTCAGATCTAATCATAGCGAGATCCCCAGAATATTGGTTCAACAGATGCCAGACTGCTTTAAACACAATCGTTATGCAAATCACCAGATCCGAATTCCCAAACATCAGATCTGGTGAAAAAATCAACACTGTAGTATTGGACCCACCAAAACCCTGTCGGAGGGCCATCCAATCTAGTCGTAATGTTGATATACAATCCAGAAATAGCAGTTATCAGAGAGTTAAACCAAAACAAATAAACATGGTTCAAGGAGGTCCGTCACGAAGACCAAATAAGTGGAACCATGATCAACATTGGAGGGAACAACAAGTCGTATTTCCTATTGTTCCTGGAGGCCCTCAAGAAGAACGACCAGTAATTATTACTGGCATCTTCGGCCACTACCGGATAGACTATATGTTTATAGATCCGGGAAGCTCGATGGACATCATATACGAGCAACGCTTCAAACAGCTTGATCCAGAAGACAAAGCACGTTTAGAACCGGTTGATTTTCCTCTCACCGGATTCTGCAATGAAGCTGTATTCCCATTAGGGCAAATAGCTTTCCCTGTGACTCTATCGGATGGTGAGCATTCACGAACAGTCACAGTAAATTTCATGGTCATGCCGGCAACATCACGACATGATGTCCTGCTTGGAAGAAGATCACAAAGAGAATTCAGCATGATCACCTCTATCCCAAACGCTGCATGTGGATTTCCAACGGAGACTGGAGTAGCAATTCTATACTCAAGTAAAGAGGTCATGTACGTAGATGACGAACCACCGGCAAAGGTAGCCAAACCTTCATCATCAAACGAACCGGAGAAATAGGTCCTGAACAACGAATATCCAGAACAGACCATCCTGCTAGGACACGCCATTTCACCGACAACACGAATACAATTAAAAGAATTGTTGACCAACAACAAAGATATATTCGCATGGTGCCCGACAGACATGACTGGGGTTCCACGCGACATAGCGCAACATTGCTTGAATATCAAACCATCAGTAGAACCTGTTGCTCAGGGGAGGCGTAGCTTTAGTCAAGAAAAAGCGAAAGCCATGGACGAACAAGTGACAGAATTACTCAGTGCGGGAATCTTACACGAAGTTAAATACCATACATGGGTTGCCAACCCAGTAATGGTACAGAAACACAGTGGCGGATGGAGAATGTGCGTCGACTTCAAAGACCTGAATAAAGCGTGCCCAAAAGATTGCTACGCGCTTCCGGAGATAAACAAAAAAGTCGACTCTCTAGCGTCATTCAGATGGAAGTGTTTTCTCGACTGCTACAAAGGCTATCATCAGGTCCAGATGAAGGAAGAAGACGAAGATAAAACTGCTTTCCGCACAGATAAGGGCATCTTCTGTTACACTAAAATGCCCTTTGGCTTGCGCAATGCGGGCGCAACTTACCAACGCTTGATGGACGCAGTTTTCAGAGGTGACATTGGCAAGACAGTCGAGGTATACATGGATGACCTCGTCATCATGAGCCACGAGTAAGACACAATGCTTAACAATATTCAGCGCACGTTCGACTCTTTGCGCAACGTAAACCTGAAACTGAATCCAAAAAATGCTCTTTCGGCATGGAGGAGGGAAAATTTTTGGGCTTTATAGTCACAAGAGACGGTTTTAAAGTAAATCCAGAAAAAGTTCAGGCCATTCAGCTAATGCCATCACCTGCAACAATAAAAGAGATGCAAAGACTCGCCGGGCGCTTAGCAGCCTTGAACAGATTCTTGGCTAATCATGCGGCAAAGTCTTACCCATTCATCAGCACGCTGCGAAATTGCGCGAAGAAAACCGACTTTCAGTGGACACCTGAAGCAGAAGCAGCATTCAAACAAATGAAAGAATGTTTAATTCAGCTACCAATGCTGACTGCGCCAAAAGAAAAAGAACCATTGATTTTATACCTATCTGCTGCGGAAGTAGCGGTAGGTGCAATATTGATGGTAGAACGAGAAAAAATTCAGACTCCAATTTACTATATAAGTAAGATGCCCACCGGCCCAGAAACTCGTTACTCGATGATAGAAAAACTAGTCTTAGCACTAGTACATGCATCACGACGCCTACGTAGGTATTTTTCGGGCCACGTCATCACAGTTCTCACCAATTATCATTTAGGCCAAATCTTATCCAAACCCGACGTGGCGGGAAGGATGGCTAAATGGGCTATTGAGCTGGGGGGATATAATATCTTGTATAGACCAAGACCAGCAATTAAAGGGCAAGTTCTAGCAGACTTTGCCACAGAAGTTCCCATCGACAAAGTTCAAGAGTGCGAGGCGATCCAGAACCCTATTCCTGTTTTCGATGATAGGGTATGGACTCTACACACAGATGGAGCTTCCAATAACGACGGAGCCGGCGCAGGCCTTGGATTAGTCAGTCCCGATGATCACGAACTTACATATGCTATACGCTTGGATTTCCAAAGCACGAACAACGAAGCCGAATATGAAGCATTATTGGCAGGTCTCCGCTTAGCACTTAAAATGGGAGCAAGAAACCTTGAAGCCAACGTCGATTCAAAGCTAGTGGCCGAGCAAGTTAATGAACATTATGATGCTAAAGGAGAAGCTATGGCATTATACCTTGAAGAAGCGCGGGCATTAATCAGCCAATTCCAGATATTCAGGGTTAATCATATAAACAGAAGTGAAAACAAACATGCGGACGCATTGAGCAAATTGACCGCGACCAGCTTCAAGCACTTAGCAAAAGAAGTGTGCATAGAGGTACTGTCCAATCCCTCTGTTCCTCTCAAACAACTCAACATCATAGAGATCGGCAGTCCATCGTGGATATCCCCGATCATTTCGTACCTACAGCACGGGAAACTCTCGGAGGAAAAAGCAGAAGCCAGGAAAATTCAGAATAAACAATAAACTACGAAATGGCAGACAACATTCTATACAGAAAGACATTCATGGGACCATTACTCAAATGCGTTGACAAGACAGACGCGCAATACCTGATCAGAGAAATCCACGAAGGCTTGTGCGGAATACATGCTGGTCCACGTATGGTAGTAGCCAAAATAATGAGCGCAGGATATTATTGGCCGGGAATGCACGTAGATGCGGTAGAAATCTTACGGAAATGCACAGCATGCCAACGTCACGCGCCAAAGACGCTCCGACCAAAAAATCCGCTAGTACCGGTCACATCCGCTTGGCTATTTCAACAATGGGGCATCGATCTTGTTGGCCTATTTCCTGATGCGCCAGGCGCAGTAAAATTCATCATCGTTGCGGTCGATTACTTCACCAAATGGGGATGGTACGTGGACAGTACATAGTGGTCAAACGTTTTGTAACCGCTGCCACGTCAGCATTCACTTTTTCTTCTATAAAACCCCCTTCAAAACCCAAACAAGGTTTTACTGTCGAATTAAATTCACAAAAATTCTCTTCTCAAAGCAGTTTCCTTCACATTTCATCAAATTCATCCACCAACTTCTTCAATCGTCTTCTCCAACATGACTAAATCAAAATCTTCCGCAAAATCATCATCAAAAGTTGCCTCTCAAAAGGCTACATCCACCGAAATACCACACAAAATTTCTCATAATCTTCTGGGACTTCTCACAAAACCCGGCACTGTTGATACCTTTGATTCCATCCTTGATTTAGTCACGGCTTCAAAGTACAAAACTTTGTTGACTGCTGATGCACCAATTTACTTGACAACCCAAAGAGAGTTTTGGAAAAATGCAACCCTTGAAAAGCAAGGCGAAACTGTCACTACCATTACCTCTTCTCTAAAGGGCAAAGCTGTCAACATCACACCGAAAACCATTTCAGAGGTCTTTCAGCTCGATGATCAGGAAGGTAAAGATTCTTTCCCTAAAAACGAGTAAAAATTGACTTCATTGAGAGAGGGTATGCAGACACAATGATGAAGAGGGATACCTTACAAAAAGGTTTCTTCCCTCCTGCAACAAGGTTTTTATTCCATACCCTCCTCATGTGTGTTTCAAATAAAACCACTTCTTTTAATGAAATACCATTGAAGATTCAAAACCTGGGGTATGCTATTCTTCAAGAAGAAACTTTAATTATTTCTAGGCAATCTTCAATGATTTGGTTAAAAATGTTGAAACAAAATCATTCTTACTGTTTCCAAGATTTCTAAGTTATTATTTTGAGAAAAAATTCAGTAAGGATGATATTGCTGTAATAAACCAAGGTGAAGCTCTACAAATGCACAGCTTAACTGCTGAAACTTTTACAAGAATGTCAACACCTTGCAAAACACAAGCAGAGGTGCCTGAGCAGAATTTAGCAGCAAACACTGCTCCTCAGGTATCTGCTGCTGAGCCCACTGCTCAAGGTGATCAAGGTAGCAAAACAACTGCCTTGAAACCCACACCTAAAATCACCAAAAAGCCACAGAAAAATAAAACCCAAAAACCCCCCAAACCCATCAAAAAGGCAACTCTGGAAGATGAGATACCAGAGCAACTGCCTGTGACAACACAAAAGTCACATCAAACCACTGCTGCTACTTCCTCACAGCAGTTGGTAAACATATCTCAAACCATAGCTGAAACTCCTCATGTCTCTTCACAAAAAGAACAGGTTGTACAACAAGGGTCACCACATCATGGTGCTCTGGAAGCACTTGTTTCCATCATCCACAGCCCAATGCCCGGGGCAAATCCTCTTTCTACACCAAAACTCACATCCCCAATTCCCCCAAATACCAAAATTTTGTTGGATGCAATTGATTTGAACCTGGCACAAACCAGTCCTTCTCAATCACCTGTTCATGAGAATATACTTGAACAAGGGACTGGGCCTGATGTATCAATCGTTGCTAACCCACCAACACAACCTGAGGAGGTTACACCCCTTGTGTTACAACTAACTCTTGGCGGTAATCCAAGTGAAGCAGCCACTACAAGTGTTGAACCTACAGGTTTACACTTGGACAGTGGTTACATCAATAAGACTTCCTTGGAGGCAATTCCTTCTATAACACCTCTGTTATCTGCTAGTGAGTTTGTTTTAACCACTGGTTCCATCAAAAGATTATCAAGTGTTGAAGGAAGAAGACCCCAGTACGAAGAAAAAGGGGCATTAGTTGTTGATGTTTGGAGTACACTCCCTACCTCAACCTCTGATACAACCACTGCTAGTGGGAAATCAGATGATCCCATTAAGTTGGGTGATGGTTTAAAGTACCAGGAATTGACGGACAGAATTGAAAAACCGGATACCTCTGTTGCAGAAATCAAAGAAATACTGCATCACTTGTTGACAGTTCAAATGGTACAATCCACTGCTGTTCCACCTCAAGCACCTGCTCCAACACAGTAGATGTTACAAATGAGCTCTGCAACCTTTTTCAACATTTTCTCCAACAACAACAACAAGTGGCTAATCAGCAACATGAAAAACATGTCCAAGAGCTGAGAAACACAATGGAGTCCAGGTTTAAGAACACACAAGATGGCATCAAGGCTATCAAGGCCCATCTGTTGACAACCACTGGCACTGCTCCTCCAACAGTTCTTTTTATTGATGAACTCCCCCCAGATAATGCCAAAAAGGGGGAGAAAATTTAGGAGTGGAGGAAGAAAGGGATTGATAAGGGTCTGTATCTTGAGCCTGAAAAGGATGCTATGCTCAGAAACATTCCCTTGCCAGATGGTAGCAAAAAGGTTGATGTTACACAGAATGCACTTGATGAAGGTGTCATAAGTGTAAAAAGGGATAGAGCGGCAAAGGATTTATCAAGGTGGAATGAGGAGAAGAGAGCTTTCATGGAGCTGAATGCTCAGGGTTGTTCTGGTGTAAAGGATGTTCAAAATCCTGTTTCAAAAAGAAATCTTACTAGAAAAGTAAGGAAACCCAAGTCCACACCATCCAGTCTTCCAAAGCATACTTCAAAACCACCATCCAAAAGCCACCAACATCAAACCTCCATCCAAACAGCTGCTGAAACTCCTGCTGTATCAACATCTGCTGGTACTTCAGTTGTTTCAACAACTGCTTTCACTTCAACACACACCACTTCAACACACATCACTACCACTGCCTTATCACCACCAAAAACAACATCTCCACCATCACTTCCTGCCATAAAGCAGAAGACAGCAGATGTTACAACATCTGTTGTAATGACAACATTGGTTGAAACACCAGTTGTTTCAACAACTGCCACTCAAACCACCTCCACTGTTCCACCCAAAACATTATCTGCCTCTCCTAAAATAAAAAGGAGAAGGATTATAATATCAAATGATGATTCTCCATCACCACCACCAACAGCTTCAAAATCCCAAGCACTTGTCACAATTCCAAAACCCATTCCTCTCTCTTCAGCTCAAATCCAAAAGCCATTACCTCCTGCAGGTGTTGTATTTCCTTTAGAACTCACATCAGTTAGGGAAGAAATCGAATCTTTCTATTATGAGGATGACCCTGCCAAAAGGAGTTTGCCATCGGTTGAAGGATATTCCAGGCCAAATAATATTGAAGAATATTTGAAAATCAAGGCCAAGCAAGCAGAGGATATCTCAATCAAAAATAAACAAGGGAAATCTGATAGAGAATTTCAGCAAAACTATCAGTTTCTACTCACACAGGTCAGATCTATGGAGCAATTTGCCAAAAATGTATGTCAGCAAATCTCTGAAAGGGCAGATGAGTCCTTGAGAAAAGACTACATTGAAAACATCATGACCTACAAGAAATACAAGGGGGAGAAACACATGTACAAAAATTGGACCATTCCTGAGCTTGAAAAAGAAGTAGCCAGGATTCATGAAATGATCAAAAATAAGGTCAAGCAGACTCCTCCTGAAAACTTCAAACAATTTGAAGCTGACAAGGCCTTAGAGTTGAAGAGAATGAAAGAGGAGCTGGTATCAGCTGATTATGGGTCAAAGAATTCTATGTCAAAGTGGGGAGAAGCTAGGGTCAGGGCCACCTATAAAAGGTTGGAGGAACTTAGGAAGAAAGATCCAACATCTCCACAAAAGCCTGATTACTCCAAAGCAGAGGCCTCAAAAAGACCACCAAAGCTGCAACTTAAAAGAAACACTGCTCCAGCTGGTGCTGCCATCTACAAAAGAAGGAGTAAAAACCAGTCAGGTGCTGAAACAATTCAAGATCTAAATGCTGGTAATGACCTTGTAAAAGAAGGCATTAGGTTAATGATGAAAGAAGAATCTGAATTGGAACAATCTGCAAGTACTGCTCAGCCAGTCATGAATAGGCCTGCATCACCAAATACCTCATCCAATAAAAATCTCCCAAGAAACCCACTAGGTTCAAAAGTACTAAAGTGGAAAACTGATAAACAGACCCACGTACTGACTGTGCTCAAGTCTAGTGGAGAAGTGAAGAAATTAACAAGGGAACAAGCTCTTGGCCAGAGTATTGAAGATTTGCAGGATCTCCTTGATCTTCCACTTAGCAGGGATGAAGATGATACAGATGCCTTAACCTTTGAGTTGCAACTCAAAGGGCAAATAAGGGAACTGCTGATGAGGCAATAAAGATCTTCTAATAATGGAGAGTTTTGGCATTATCTGTTCCAGGGGGAGATTGTTGGGATTGAACCCTGCCAAAGGAACAGATAATAAAAGCCAAAACTGGATCAGAGCAGTGCATCCAGAATAAGCAGATGTTATGCATGCAAATCTCTCCCCTTGAAAGTGGTTTCAACATCTGCTGACCTCCTATCCACTAATCATGCAAACTGCTGACCTAAAACTGCTGATCAAGTCAAAGACTGTTGAAGAACTAAAGCTCTGCTGCTCAATCTACTGCCTTGTTTCAAGCACTACTGATCATGACAAATACTGCTGGGTTCACAGCAGTGGAAGGATGCAGCAACTGTTTATGTCTACTTTATATAATGTATTGTAACATCAGTAGTTAGCATAGCAGTGTTTGTATAGGTCAGTTGTTAAGAGTTTGTTAGGAGGTTAGATGTCACTTTCATGGTGACGTCAGCTTAGATGCTCAGTGGTTTGCTAGTGCCTATAAATAGAACAGTACTCTGTACTGTTCTGTTTAGCTCTTCACCATCTTCTTCCTGCACGAACAAATTACTGAGCTCGGGCTGAGGGGGAGTTTGCAAAGCATACATGCAATTGTAATCAAAGTTTAAAATAAATTTAAGCATTTGGTTCTTTGTTGAAAATGTATGTTTGAAAGCATTTCTTCTGTTTGATTGTGAAAAGTTTGTTTCCATTAATTTCCGCTGCACTACTCTTTCATTGTTCATCTTAATTCAAACACAAATCACAATCAATCCAAACTCAGATCCTAACAGAAAGGCGCACCGATTCTTTCTGTAGTTGAACATGATTACAGATTGAATCCACTAATTCGTCATACGACAATTTCTGTCGCATAATGAATGAGGTTGTTAGCATGGATTGGTCACACTGAACAACCCCGTTTACAAAGGAAAACACACAGCCCCAATATAGCCTTACAAAGTATGGCCGAAAAGAATCCATGAACTAAGAAAGGGAATTGTTTAGGATGGGTTGTGTAAGCTGAATATGGTTTGTATACTATCTCTTTTAAAGAAAGTTGGTGTGGGTTGAGAACCTAATCCTATGGGTATTTATAGTGTTGAGGACCCAGAGATTTGGTGGAGCCCACCATCATGTGGGTTAAAATAAATATAATTAATATCTTTGAATATTCTAAAAACAATAAATAAAACTTGTTTTACAACCAGTTTAAGTTAGGTATAAATATAATATAATATGGTGATATTTAAATAAAAACTTGAGAATAAATATATATTCCATATATGGCCCCGTTCGTTTGAACAAGTATCTGTTATTCGATTTTAATTATCATGTTGAGAACCATATAGTTTATTCGGTTTTAATTATTTGGTTTGAACCATGCTTCAAATTATAATGGTTGATTTCTCACGACTCCTTTTTAATTATTCGGTTTTAATTATTAGGTTTATACCAGGTTCTCAAAAACACAGCATGTGACAACACAAAATTTAACAAACTTTTTATTAAGTAATTCAACAATATTACAACATTACAATTGGATCTATCAAACTTGCAACATTACATACATGCAGTACTATTTTAATTGAATAGAAATGCATTTAAAATGCTGAGTTGTGTGCAGAAATACACTGTTACTTAACAAAGCATTTCTAATGGAGAGGTTCCAAACAAAAACTAAATGAATTTAAACCCGTCCGGTTTCTTTGTATATCGAGTTTCCTTATAGTGTCAAAAGGTTGTCACCAGCTTCGACCCATAAAGTGATATGGAACGGGTTGTTCGCACCTTTTATGACGATTTTGCGGCTTCAATGATATTTGGTGAGTTGCAAAAGCCTGGATACGCGTGAGAGGAGAGGGTGACCAAAAACCAGGCTGATGCAGTATGAGCGAACAACATTACTATAGGATCTAATTAACACATTATTGTCTCCAAGTCACATGCGATAAAATGCGACTTCAAATGCGTTATGATCCTAATCTCCTACCGAAAACGGGGGAGATGATGATTGTTCTACAGGCTCATACCCCCACCAGAAGCTGCAGAATCCTTTAAAGCTCAGAGAAATGTCATAAACCGCCCAACCAGTTGGGCAGCTGAATCTTCAAGAAGACTCAATAGCCGCAGTACACAGCAGCAGTTGAGTCATTATCTTCGTACACCTTACGTGAGAAGGTGGTAGAAGAGAAGGATCGTTCTCCTCCACACAAGGTTTTCTCACTTGGTATACGAAATTTATAACTGAGAAAAACGTCATGATGAATGATGTCCCGAATGATCTTCCTGCATACTTTGATCAGATTTTGATATCGCCTGAAAAATCCAACCCCGAACAACTTTTGTAAGGAACATAACACTTCACCAACACAATTGCAACAACAACATGATATTATTATTAACAGAATGGATGCTTCTTGTACATCAGTTTGTTCATATTTGGTGATATAAGACCAACATGCATGATAGATGATATATAAAATACTGAACGACCAAACAACAAACTTCAATTACATATACACTTCAAACAACAATCTTCTTTACATATACACTTCAAACAGCGATCTTCTTTCACTTTTCCAGATAAAACAGTGACCTTACATTACATTTGAAATTGAAACAGCCATCTTAATTACTTATAGATATCAAACAGCGACCTTATATTACATTTAAATACCAAATAACGATCTTACCTTACAATTTCAACTGGAGCAACGACCTTATATTACATTTAAACACCAAACAACAATCTTACCTTACATATATAACTGAAACAGCGACCTTATGTTAGTTGTTAACATGAAACAGCGACCTTTTTATAAGATTGTGAACCAAAACAACGACCTTATAATTTCTGCAGCTTTCACAGAATTCTGTCAGAAGATGTGCAGAAGGTCGCTGTTTCACACAGCGACTTACCTATATTTGAAAACATTTTTGTTGACCACCTATAAGTATTCTTTTGCATGTTAAACCACCTATTTATGCAAAAAATTCAACAAAATGCCACCCTAACATCCTTCTGTTATATAAGCTTCTTTATGTTACCTATTAATATGTGGAAGTTGTAACATACTTTACATCAAACCTGCATGATTTACAAATGTGAAAGAGCTTACAGTTGACGTATAAAACATTGTAACTCCTCCAAAACAGAAGTCCTTACCAATTTAAGACTTCATTTGAGAGTGAAACACCAAAAAAAAAAAAAAATAATAATAAGGAAGGCTATTGGCCTGATGAAAGTTAAAGTTATTCATATCCAATACCCTAATAGTCTGCATTTATATCTTGAAACATTTACATCTATATTTTCTTTTGTTACTTTATAAATATGGGTGCATGCGTGTTTTTAAAAAAATGAGTTTAAATTTGATTTATATAAATGTTATTACGAAAATTACGAAAATGTAAATATTTTGGAAACAGTTGTATTTTTGTATTTTGTTTTTTTTTTTTTTTTTGAATGACAAAATTCTTTTAGTTCATGTCGTCTGTGGGACTTGAACCCAAGATCTCGCCCTCTCAAACACAGGTATTTAAATTTTTTGCCTTTGCCAATTATTTTGTTTTGTTTGTTAAAAAACATTCGTTGGTGACTATTTAAAAAGATATTTCTATGAACTTAAAAGATTTTCACATTTTGTGGAAATACTTTGATTAATGACTATATAAAAGTACCCAACATAAACTTGAGAAATTTAAATTTTAAAATCTATTACATATTTTTATAAAATTTTCTAAGAATTTTTTAAGTTTTTTTATTGCAAAACGTTTTGAATCACTAAAACCAAAACAAGTATGATAAAAATGGGCACAAATGCATATTGAGAAAAGTTAAACACCAACACTGATATCGACCGAATGCCTACCATAATGCATAGACAATTCCTACCGAAAGAAGTACTATATAATATATCACGAGATAATTAATAAACTAACAGAAAACAAGAAATGTGTTGTAAATTGTTGTCGCCAAACTCCTGATTTATATCGATGCGTTGTAAAAAATGTGATATTTTTGTTACACTATTAAACGGATAAATCCTTTGAATAACAAAATCTGATATCTATATTAGGTTGTACAACGACCTCCCATGACATCATCACTCCACTAACCACCTGATTGCCTGATCGTATAATGTCCACGTCACGTATTATTGACCCCACCACAACGCACGTGTTTCCCACTAGTGCGTGTGTGTGTAATAAGTATTTTTTTAACGAAACTTTCATACCATCAAACTAGCAGAAGCTAGATACACAAAAATACATCCGGAAAACAATGAAACGCAAAAAATTATACCAATAAAAATGCCAAACTAAACGAGAACAAAATCAACCATAAAACCCCTAAAAAACCCCAAAGCAATATGTATGTGGCAAATTAGGTATGTGTTAGTAAAAAAATAACACACATGTAAAAAGCAACGATCTTTTTTTACACATGTGTTTTTTTTACTAAGAGGTTGTTTGGTAGCCTCTTAATGATTCCATTAGGAGGTTGCCCCTGAATTTCTTAGCGTTAAGTGTGTTTGGTTCACAAGAAAAACATCTCAGAATAGGTTAGAAAACCTGTTACCCAATAAGTTTCAAAATGATGTTGAATAAAAATTTTACTCCATTGTCCCTTCACATCATGTGTTCATAACCCTTAGCCGACCACTCATGCACCGTCTCCTCGATCAACCACCACCTCCCCCACCATCAACTGCCACTAAACAAGCCTCTTACTGACTTAGAGTCTTTTACTCATTCAAACAACTTAGTAACTCAACAGTTATTGGTGTAGAAGTTGCTAAACAACTCCTAACACATAATTAATTTGCCATGTTTATATTTTTTAACACATACGTCATTCTTTTACTAACACACGTGTGTAATATTAGGTAGCTTTCTATTAATATTTACCATGTTAGTCTATAGTCTATCACTAAGAATTAAACTAAGATTTGCTTTCATTTCACCCTCAAAAAACTATCAATATTTTTGTTATTGATGATGTATGATTGTTTTTGGTTATATATAGTTTAATTAAAAAATGGTACGCGATCATATGAATGGCTATGATTTACCTTAAATACACATGTTATATATTTTGGGGTCACCTCTGGTAACAAATAAACAAAATATAATATAATTTGACAAATTATTTATGCTAAAAAGTTTTACTTTTTTTAACGGCAAAATACAATTTCATTCATCACCAAATTATTCGAAACAACATACATGGTTAGTAAGCTATTAAGCCAACCACCCAGTACTTACAAAAATAAAACTAAAACATCACCAAACACAAGGACACAATTAAACCATGCTGACATTTAGTTTAATACATCAAACCGCACCCGTTTGTTCCACTCCATTTGGCTCAGCTTCGCTCTCCCCTTGATCCATAAAAACGTTGTTGCTTGCATCTTCTCGAAAATCGCATATATATTAACTCTTTTCCCGGTGAATATATTTTCATTTCTCGCTTTCCATATCCCCCAACATGTAAGTTGTATATATCGCCTTTTCGAATCTTCCATAGTCACCTTTATATAATACTAGGTTATCACCCGCGAACTTCGCGGGTAGGAAAATTTTATCTACATTATCACAAAGTGTATAAATATAAATACAAATATAAAAGTGACACATTACATAAATTACTTGTTAACAATATGAAAATATAGTTAAAATGCACTAAAGTAAAAAACAATAAATTTTTTTACTTTTGTTAAGAATTAAAGTGTCTCCAGACAAACAACAGTTACTCTTTCTCAGAGCCATCTATAATATCTTGTTGCGGCCATCACTATAGATCTGCAAGTTAAAAGACAATTCTAAATAACATCACAAGGTAACTAAGCTCCCAGTGAAAGATATGTTCACAAAAAGTATAAAAAAAGCAAGTTAACAAATAAGATGTGCATATTTTCATAGTATTCACATGTATATTCTATTAATTGATAGGCCAGCTTTTAATAAACTCATCTTCAGTGTGTATCATGACATTTGTAGGGCCTTGGTCTACACCCCATATTTTGCACGCAGCGTCGTCCGGAATAGACTAAAAAAACAAACATATACATTCTTAATTATTAGTATAATAAGAAATATATAAACAGTACAATAATATTAAAGTGTATTTAATAATGATAAAAAACAAAATAATAAATATGAATTATAAAGTAAGTTATCAAAATACCAAAATAACTTCGTCCGCTACATTCATTAGCCTACAGAACCGGTATCCTCTGAAACTAATTTAAAAATTACAACATTAATAAAGAGTAATAAGTAAAGGTTAGTGTGAGAAAAATAAAAAAATATGAAAAAATAAACAAAGATAATACAAATTAGATGTTACATAAAGTAACAAAATTAAAAATAAATACCTTGATGAACCTTCAGCCATAAAAAATACCTACAAAAGGACGTTACATAAAGAAACCGCATCTAATTAGTTATAAAAAAATATTACTAACAACATAAATAATATGTGAACAACATCTTATAATATAAAATAGATATGTAATAGTTTCTTCATGAAACGTCATGTGTATGTTTTTAATTATTTATTCATATGAAATCATAAATTCAGTAAACAACAATATGTAATAGTTCCTATAATTTGATTACTATATATGTTTAGAAACACCTTTAGACACTGCATATAAAAAAAGTTGATTATGGAAATTATGATCAGCATATTTTGTATTGAAATACATATATAATTTCTAAACTATTGAACTACATATCTTATTTTGTATAATCAAAATATACGAATTTTTTTAAAAAGTTTTCCATATTTATTGTTAATGCTTATGGCGGTGTTACAATCTATTATCTATATTAATAAACATCAAAGATATTTTTTTTTAATTATAAGATTTGTAATTTTTTTAGGATGGATCTTAATCAATGATGGTATTTGGTAATAAAGAATGCAGTCACCACAGTGAATGTTAAAATATGTAATTTACTGTAATGTTTAATTGGATATAAGAAAAGATGAAAAATAATACTAAATTCTTTTATTATTAAAGTAACGATAGGATAAAATTTCAGATAATTGAAACAAATTAGATTGTTCGAGAAACAAAAGATGAAATAGTATCAAATTAATTCCTAATTTTTAATCGAAAGGCGAAACAATTGTCTCAAAAAATAATGCGCCTTTCGGTCCGTTGTAGCTGTCAACATGTTGGATGTAGTTAAAAGAATCATTGCAAAGTAGAACTTCAACAGTATCTCCACAAATACTGGTTATCAACCACTTGTTGTCTTGAATTACATTTGTCCTTTGCTGAGGCTCCAAATGTTGAACTATGCGAGCCTTATTGAAAGAAAAGACCTTGATCCAGTCATCATGTTCATATTTGACCAAATCTGCAATTAGTTCACCAGCATAATGAACAACAATGACATGGAGCTTGTTCGAAATTGTTAGAAAATGTACTTGGCAAGGATTGACTTCAATACGCTCCGGAAAACGAAGTAAACTGAAAGATTCAGAGATAACATCGTAAGCAACTATGTTCCTTTCACCAGGTGGAATCCAGTAGCTTGAAACAATGAAATATATTGTTTTGCCGGAATAAATTCCAGAAGACCATGAATAAAAGTTTGAAGCGAATTGAGTTCCGTTCAAGAAGTTTAATTTCCTCCATGAGTCATGACGTCGTGAATATACACGAGCAGTAACTACGTCCCAGTAACAATTAATATGAAGCACTTTTAGATCGTTGTCCTCGTCTAAGTACATTCCACCAGTATCGTAGTGTCGACCAAAATAACGAATAAAGTAGTCGTCCGATATCAACTTAAAACGTCTCGTCGTTGGATTCCAAAGGACCAGCTCATTGGGATTCCTTTTAATGCAAACTAAAATCAGACCATTAAACGAACATATAATGCTTAAAAAGGATGGATGGACATCATATGGAAAATTTACGGTTTTGCTAGTATCGACTTCTAAGTTGCCAGATACTATGTCGTCAACGACTATGGAACTTTCTTTCAAGGAGAGCAGCTTCTTTTGTATTGAATTTCCAACTCGCCGAGTATGGATGAAAACAAACTTTGGTGTGGATAATTCATAACACCATTGTTTAGAAACACATTTGAAACGACAAACTGCCTTTGCAGGTAGTCTCGATAAGATCTCTTCAAATATGATGTCATCCCCAATAAGTTCCATGATTCCTAATAATCTGAAAAAATAAATAAAAAAAAAAGATTGAATACAAAGTTATTGTATAAAAAATTGATAATTATCAATGGAAGATTAAACATTTATAATACAGTACAAAGTAACTAACCGTGTAAGTGGAGGTGTTACGTATATGAATTTTCTAATGAGTAAGAATTACACGAAATATGGGTATTTATAGGACTTTCATCATATAGTGGAAATCTAATTTGGAAACCTTAATTTTTTAATATACGATTTTATCAAATAATGAAAAACTTATGAAAGATTTATGTAGATCATCTTGATTAATGGTTAATAAGTGTTTCGAAATTTAAAATTATATATATTTTAAAGTATTTTTTTGTTTTTTGGTATTTAATCAATTAAATTAATCAAATAACGGATAAATATTATATCATCAATATTACATTTCGAATAACATGTTTTTTTACAAACAAATGTTAATATGTTATAATACGTGTATTATAAATCGTAAAAAAATATTCTTTTTAAAAAAAAGTTGGGAAGGAAAGAATCTTTCTTAATTTTGTAAAAGTCTAATACAGTTCAAATATATCGAACAATTAATATCATATATATACAATGTAGATGTAGATAAAAAATATGTAAATAATAACATCAAATAACATTGCAGCTTAAGATTTCATTGAAAGCTTTAAAAAGTATATAAAAAATTCATTAAAAGAATGCCATGTAACATAAAACAATGAAAGGGTCATTTTGTAATACAATCGCATGGAATAGATGATCGAATATTAAAACCAATAAGATGTGATTTCGGAATTTTAGGCGAAAAAATGATGTTAGTCAAATCCGTTGATCTCAAAATGTTTCCTGTAAATTATATTATTGAGTTTTAAACAAATAATTGTGTAAACTAAAATGTTATATAACAAAATAAATTAACTTGACAATTTATGTAAAATAATTTAATCCATAAAACTATTCAATTTACATGTAACAAAAGAAAAAGGTTTGAATTAATGCAATAGAGAAGAGGAAATTTAATAAATATTAAAGCAAACAAATAATCTTTTAATACCACGATAATAAACGAAATATCCATATGAAACCAAACATCAAGTACTAAAATAAATGTTCCGGAAAAAATTAACCAAAAGAAAACATCTCAAATTGTTCGAAAAAAACTGAAATGACTATTAAATGTTAATACTAATTTTCCAGGTTTGCTTTCATCTTCAAACCTTCATTGTTCTCACAATCACCCTGACGCGGTTTAGTTGAAGACTGAGAAGAACAAAGATCCACATCATAAACCGTCTCCAAATTACGCTTCAGCTCATTGTCCAGCATCTTTGAAGAACAACTATTATGAGCTCCAGAGGGTGTAGTAAAGATGCTGTTGTTCAAACTGGACATGGGAGTGTCTTCATCAACGACACGGGAAACAGAATCCTGTACAACAAAATTTAAAAAGTAAAAAATATAAATGGACATAAAAGTTGAATACAAAACAATAATAAAGGTTTACTGTTATAAAGAAGTTGCTTAACAAACCCGGATGTTAACGTTAACAATTGGATTTGGATCAGAAGCAACAGGATCTAAAGGTTCTTCATCAGCAGCCTGTATGTATTTCATAAATTCCAATAAGTATTCATAAGTGGTATAAGATTTCTATAATAAAAAATTTAAGTTAACGTTTAGGGTATATATAGAACCTGGTAAACATCAAAATGAGTATCAAGATCTTTGATGATGGAAGGATTTTCAGTCAACTTGGAAACAGAGTAGCCATCTGATTTCTATTTTATATTAAACGAAGCTATGGCTATCTTAAACGCAAACCTCTTGTTTATCAATGCCTTCAGCTCACTCGGAAAGTTGCCTTCGCTTGCTAACTGTTACAAATGAGTTCATATAGTTAGATTTGCCAAAAAAAATAAACAAAATAACTTAAAAATTATAGAGATTAGCATAAACGATGAAAACTATCATTATATCGGATCAAAAAACACCAAAAAAACGATAAAATTAAACTTACGTCTTGTGTTCGAAGAAGATTCAGACTCCTGCAGTTGCATAAGTCATCATCAATAATTTCAAGACATTGGCCATATGGAACTTTTCTTTCCCACAATAAGGTCGCTCATTATACGGTATTTCCTATGAATCGAAAAAAAACATATAAGCTTAAATAACTTATTGTCTGTTGATAAAATGTAAAACCAAATAAACATACCAAAAATATAGGATGATAGTCATCAATCAATTTTAAAAACGATTGGAGCGTTGTTTTTAGGATCCATAACTGCAGAGGAATAAAGGAATTTTTTTTTTAAAAAATAATGGTAACTTATTTATAGAAACAATGTCTAATTACAGAAACAGAGTTATAATTGAGAATATAAAAATTAACCTTAAAAACAGTAATGTGTTTATGGAAACAAAAACATCTTTAGAAAGAAATTAAAGTATCTTTAAACATAAATAGAAAAACTCATAACTGACAAAACTAACAATATGAACTTTAAAAGATAATAACATAAAGTTTCAAAATTATGCCTAAACATAAAATTTAATAAGAAATAAGAAAGAGTATAGATATCAAAAAACAAACAATACCAACAATATTTAACTAACCTGTTTTGGTAGACGAACATTCCGAGTCCGAATTTCAAAAAAGATTAAGGATTCACCATGGAAAAATACAAACAATCAATGATTCAGAACATATATATTACTAATTTAAAAAAAAATTGAAAACTAAAGAAACATATAAAAAATATAGGATCATAGTCATCATGAAAAAAGAAAAACAGAAATAAAAAACAAATAAACATACCAAAAGTAATGAGACATCTTCCTCAATAAGCTTTAAAAATGAAGGACAGTTGTTACTCTGATCCATATATGGAAATTAAAAATGAAGGCTTTTTAAAAATTAAAAGGCTAAACTATTTATAGAAACAAACTTATAGTATCGGGAGAAACTTCTAAAACAAATAATTAAAAAGGAACGCTTTCAAAAAAATTTAAAACCTATTTATTTTTAGAAACACAATCAATATTCCGAAAAAAACATATCACACACTAAAAATTTACATAATCTTTAATGGATTCAAAATTAACAGAATATAAAATTTATTAGTTAATCATGAAAAAAAACAGAAATAAAAAACCAAAACAAAAGAATCATTAATACATATTAATACAATACAAAATTTATTAGTAAAAAAACAAAGATTTTCAAATTTCAAAAAATATCATAGTTAGATTTGCGAAAAAAAATATTAAACAAAATAACTTAAAAATTATAGAGATTGACATAAACGATGAAAACTATCATTATACCGGATAAAAAACACCAAAAAAAAACTATAAAATTAAACTAACCTCTTGTGTTCGAAGAAGATTCAGACTCCTGCAGTTGCATAAGTCATCATCAATAAGTTCAATACATTGAGCATATGGAACTTTTCCTTCCCACAATAAGCTGGCTCATCATACGGTATTTCCTATGAATCGAAAAAAAAAAACTTATAAGCTTAAATAACTTTTTGCCTGTTGATAAAATGAAAACCAAAGAAACATACAAAAAATATAGGATGATAGTCATCAATCAACTTTAAAAACAATTGGAGCATTGTTTTTAGGATCCATAACTGCAAAGGAATAAGGAATTTTTTTAAAAAATATAACGACAACTTATTTATAGAAACAATGTCTAATTACATAAACAGAGTTATAATTGAGAATAGTAAAATTAACCTTAAAAACAGTAATGTGTTTATGGAAACAAAAACATCTTTAGAAATAAATAAAAGGTATCTTAAACCTAAATAGAAAAACTCATAACTGACAAAACTAACAATATGAACTTTAAAATATAATAACATAAAGTTTCAAAATTATGCATAAACAGAAAATTTAATAAGAAATAAGAAAGAGTATAGACATCAAAAAACAAACAATACCAACAACATTTAACTAACCTTTATTGGGAGACGAACATTCCGAGTCCGAATTTTAAAAAAGATTAAGGATTCACCATGGAAAAATACAAACAATCAATCATTCAGAACATATATTTCTAATTTAAAAAAAACTGAAAACTAAAGAAACATATCAAAAAATTAGGATTATAGTGATCAATCAACTTTAACAACGAAAGAGCGTTGTTTTTAGGATCCATAACTGCAAAGGAATAATAATTTTAAAAGATAATCTATTTATAGAAACAATGTCTATTTACAGAAACTGAATAATAATTTCGAATACAAAAAATTAACATTAAAAATGGCCATCTGTTTATAGAAACAAAAACAATTTTAAAAGACATTAAAGTATCCTTAAATAATTAACAACATAACTAAATAGCAAAAAAATATAACTGACAAAACAAACCATATGAACTTCAAAAGATAATCACATAAACTCTCAAAATATAGCATAAAGACAAAATTTAAAACCAAAGACTATAGATATCAAAAAACAAACAACACCAAGAAAATTGAACTAACCTGTTTTGGTCGACGAACTGTCCGAGTTCGATTGTCACGAAATATTGAGGGTTCAACATGAGAAAAACAAACCATAAATCATTCAGAACGTATATTATTAATTTTTGAAAAAAAAAACACCGAACATAAATGATAAAATCAAACATTACAAAGTTAAAAAAGATAAAACAACTATAACATTCAACTAACCTCTGTTGCTTGTTGAATGATCGGAGTCCGATTGTTATCCAAGATTTAGGGATTCACATGAAAATCAAAATAAACAAAAATCAGTAAGTTTGATAAATGTCCAAGACATGATTAACGTTCATAGACACTACATAAATCAGAGAATGTAGATGATGATAACAAAACCTCTGATCTTGATATTATTTGCAAAAAAAATATAAATGTTCAATCGCTTAGATTAAAGATGCACGGTAGATAAACAACAAACTAAAACAACATACCTTCAATTTTATGATCGGATCTACAAAATTCAGAACAACATAACTTATTTTGGTAGACTAACAATCCGAGTCCGAATTTCAAAAAAGATTGAGGGTTCACCATGAGAAAATACAAACCATAAATCATTCAGAACATATATTAATAGGTAAAAAAATAATGAACATAAAGGATAAAATTACATATTACATACTTAAAAAGGATAAAATAACTATAACACTTAACTAACCTCTTTTGATTGACGAATTATCGGAGTCCGAAATCAGATCTACAGAAATCAGAACAAAGAAAAAGTTATTACAAATCAGAACAAAGATTATTAGAAATCCAAAGAAAGAAAAAGATAAAGTTTGATCGGATCTACTGAAATCAGAACAAAGAAAACGTTATTAGAAATCAAAAGAATCTTTATAAAATGAACTTTATATACAATCGAACAACATAAATAAAAACATACCTTTAATTTCTTTGATAAGATCTACAGAAATCAGACAAAAAATGATTTTTAGCAATCACAACAATATTCATAAAAACAACTTTTTATAATACAATCGAATAACATAAAAAACAAAACACCTTTAATTTCTTTTATCGGATCTACAGAAATGAGAAAACAAATGGTTTTTAGCAATCGAAACAATCTTTATAAAAACAATCATTTACAACAATTACAACAAAAAAAATCAAAAAATCACGAAAAACTACTATATATCAGGATTCAAATTATCAGTTTTCCGCCAAAATAATAAATTTTTTCAGAAAACTTAAATATCGTCTAAAACTGAAGAACTTCAATATACCGGAACAACATTAGATCAGATCTAAGCAAAACTAACCCAGAAGCCATGTCTCTGAAACTCAATGTGACGCTTCAATATAAAATCTTTTAGATCTAAGCAAAACATACATGAATTCATCTATAAAAAGTGCATCAAAAACTCTACTAAATCACCACAAACATAGAGAACCATCAATATTAACTCATAAATTATGAAAAAAAACCCGTTATCCCATTCAAGCATTTCATCAAACACCTTGCGTGCAATCCAAAAACTAAAACATTTTCAAACATTTTACACTAAAATTAACATTCAGTCATCACGGATCTAATCAACCAATTTCCATAAAATTAATAAGAATACAAAAAAAGTTAACATCAATCGGACATTTATACCAGAATCGAATCTGTAGTACTACATATATAATAGACGTGCAGGTAGAATTTTTTCGGTGCTTATCATCAAAATATCTTGCTAACATGAATCTGTTATGGAACAACAACGACAAAAATGTGAGGTAGATTATATGTGAAGAAACAAAATAACATCAGAAAGAGAAATCAAAAGAATAAAATTAAAATCTACGGCTAAGAAAAATAGATTGAAGGGTAAAACCACATACCTTCAATAGCGGAAGAAGATCTGAATAGAGAGATGAGAAATCGATGTGACGTCCAGAAAGGTTGAGTTGATCTAGGGTTTGGTTTTAGGGTTGTGAAGATTGTTGAAGAGTATGGAAGAAGAATTAGAAAAAAAGACATATATAAAGGATCCATCATGATTGATCCAAATCCAAAAGTCCGACCCGATGCTTTCTGGATCCCGTGTCCATTGTGAATTTGTGTGATTTCCCTCCTAAACCAAGTTGCCACATCAGCCAAGATGGCCAAATACAAATGCCACCTAGCCCAAATCCATCTCATTTATATATATATATAGATTCCAATAAGTCTTTCATTGTAAATGCGAAAATTTGTGGTATTTTACATCACGTGCTTAGTTTGGGTTGAACGTAGACCATGTACTTTTCTTTTATTTTGTATCTTTTTTTCAGGCGTCGAATATGGAGTTTGACTATGACTTTTATCTTTTCTAGATAAGTCATGTTTTTCAGCAAGGAGGAAGACTATTGTTTCTCGCTACGTTATTATTTTATTTAATAATAATAATTAATTTGTTTGTTTAAAATAATCGAGTTAATATTAATAGCACACGAATTAAAAGATTAAGGTGAGGGGGGTTTTACACAACCCACTAGTTGTGTGGTTTCTTTTGAAGACAATATTACATTAGCTAAAACATATTTGTTCTTGTTCATTCCTATCGCAACAAGATGGACTCTACCCATGCGTTTGACCTTCAAGCCTAATGATATCCACTATTGTATGCGTATGACAACAGGTAGATTGAAGGGTCAGATGATACTGCTCTAAATGGATGTACTCCGGTTTTGAACCCAGGTCTCCTATTGATGACTGAAGTTTGAAGCCCAACCAGATGCTCTAATCTATTATATATAATAAACATGATAAATAAAGGCTGATGTGTCATGTTGTGAGGGCTTGGAAAATGATGTGGCATTACCTTAGGCAACCTACAATTTGGTTTTGGCTTCAAAAAGTTCCATCTCTTTTTATTGTTTGGACGCGGGATCCGGTTGAATTCGGGTCATCCGTTACCTTGAATTGGATCTGTATAAAAGGCAATACCTCAGAACATTTTCTCTCTGTAAACCCTAAACTCATCGCCGCTTTCATTCTTTTCATATCTCTATGTTTTCTCCTCTCCATTGAAGCCGCTTCGATTATTTGAGGTGTGTTTAAGGTTTCCATTTTATAATCCTTTGCCTTTCTTGACTTACAGATCTGCTATTTTTTCAGATAGAATTGAATCAGAGAGAAGCAATGCAAAATAAGGGTTTTATTTGCCAGCTTCCTTACCAAACCCTAACACGCCCCCATCTTTGCAATCTCTACATCTATCATCTTCGCCATTTCTTTCCTTCATATAATGGTTTGTTGTTCAAATCGATTGTAAAAAAAGGTATGATTTTCATTCTCATCCCAAACCATACATAGAGAATCATCAAAGAATCAATCAATTCGAGGGTCTTGCTTATGCTCTGTAATAGGTGATGGCATATTAGGTGATGAAAGTTTAGATGTCTTTGTTGCGAACTCAAATGGACAGGTTCAATTTATTAATTCTATATTGAAGTATGTTTTGGTACATAAGTTTAGGAAGATTTATTACACTATTTAATTTCGAAGATTTGCTGAATGATGACGATGTGAGCATTGGAGGGACCATGTGCATCAGTTGGGAGTGACCTGTTTAGAATCAATCCGCTGATTATGGAGCTGATTTATTTCAACCTTTTGACCTGGTAACTGTTATTGCTTTTGTTGATTAGATTGTTTGTGACTGTAGATTTTAGGAATTAGGGTTTTGTTATTGGGGCTTTTTTGATTAATTTGGTTTGAGTTATTCGTTTATGTGTGTGTCTAAATGTAGAAGGTTGTTATTGTTAATTTGTTTTTATTGTGTAGGTTGTTTGGCATCAAAGTTGAAGGTGGATGGCTAAGCTTTTAAGCAGTTGTGTGGCGGTGGTATGGAGTTGGTATAAGGTATGATTTCTCAAGGTTGTTCCCCTTTGTTGGTAGCCTATGTTGTTAATATATATCAAAGTATATTTGTAAAAAGTTTGTTTGAATTCTCATGTTGAATAGTTTTTAGGGATTTTTTTCTTCTATTTGTGAAAAAATAAGTTATAATACGATTGCAGGGCTCACTGGGTGGAACAGAGGTTGTGATTCGGCATTTTCCAGCTGCTACACAAAATTTCTTAGTTGGTGCTCATGGAGAAGATCGACAAGAGTAGGTTAGTGTTTTACGTTCATCAAATCCGGTGTGTCTTATACTGGTTCTGAATTTACAGAGCCCAAACATGGCTTCATGGATAATGGTAACTCAAAAAACCAAAACCATAAAACTTCAGCTGCATCTACGCATTCATTAAAGAAGGATGGATTTCAAATATGGAGTTTGGGTTGATTCTTTGACGGTGGTCAGGCATCGTGACGACAAGCGAGTGGGCGAGTGGGTGGTGCGGTAATTATCGTTCTTGCCATAATTTTATGACATGTTCTATCAATTAATTCTTATGATATCAGCTATTTTTAATGGTTCGGGTGTCTGTCACATATTTTCTTACATCTTAATTGGCTATCTTTGGATATAATGTGTTGTAACAGGTTATAATGGGCACACAAGATAGAAGGTGCTGGTGTGTTTGCAGTTGAACTGTTTTTAACATAAGATGGTCAGGTTACTATTATATATCTTAATATTTTTTTATGTTTTAACGTAAGACTTTTAATAACTTTATACGTATACTGCTATATGTGAATGTTAATATGAATTTGTGTGTTTAAAGAAGGTTGCTTTTAGACCTCATAACAGTGGCCACAAGACAACTACTTTATGTAACAATTTTGACTAACATGGATACTATACACAAAACTAACATGAACTCAAGTTTTGGGTAATTTATATTTTATTCTCCCTCTTTTTTTTATAATTCATAAAGTAACTTATTTCTAAAGTTTATATATGGTATTAATGTGTCTTTATATTTCAAAATACACTTATCATGTTACATAGCAAATCGTTCTCATGAATTTCTAAACTTCATGGCAATTTTGAAATGTACCTACTTCAAATATAGGTGGGGGACAACTGGCATGTGAATAACTCGGCCACAACAGGGTTTGTAGAATTGTTATTCCAATCTTTTTTTTTGTATAACTATGTATGCAATATGCAACTCTTCGTTATGATCCTATTGAAAAGTAAAATAGACTATCGAGCTATGAATTTATTATGATTATTGTAAGTAGGCTGAATGGTGCAGTGGAATTGAGTGAATTGATGTCATCGTTTTTAAGATACAACATAGAAAGGAAACCAACAAGCGTGTGAGCGCGCCATGGTGTATGCCTTTTCTCACCAAGTACATGTATTTTATTAAAGTGACAAGATATCTAAAAGTAAGACAAACAAGCAGCAACGAAGAAGCAGTCAGCCCATCCACACCGGCCACTACTCCTGGGCAACGCGTCGCCGCTGCCGATGTCCTTCCACAGTCCTGCTACTACGGTTGCCACATGCTCGATGGACGATCACTGGCCACTACACCAGGTTAATTTTTTTTAGTTCGAATTAGATGTGGTTATGTGAAATTGTTGTTGAACGTAACTTGAAAATGTTTATCCTAAATTGAGCATTTATAGGTCGGTGCGGAGGCGGTTTGGGTTTTTATTGTTAATGGGGTATTTGGTCCAGAATCAAGGTTATGAGCTTTTGATCTTCGGTAAGTAGGATTTTACTATTTGATTGTTCTTTGATTTCAATCAGTTGTTTTAATTGCATTGTACATCATCATCATCATCATCATCATCATCATCATCATCATACTCGGTATATCCGACCAATAGCAAAGCTAAGGTAGAGTCTGAGGAGGGTAAGATGTAGACAGCCTTACCTCTATCCCGTAGGAATAGAGAGACTGCTTATATTAGTTTATGCTAATTATATGTACGTTAATAAAAAAACAAGGTTGAATATGGCCTTAGTACAAGTCCTCCCACAGACCAAAGCTTTTCGTGTATCCTACGCTTTGGACTCGGATACTGACCTATAGGGTTGCTCAGTCTTAAGTGAATGTCCCATTCGAACAACCGATGAGAGGGTTATGATAGCATTTAATCCGGATGAGTTGTTAGGCAATTAGAAACAAATTGTTTTGGATAATATAAATAACAGATTTGTAATTGAGTCGGTCCATGCCTTTTGTATTTGAGTCAACTTAATTAGTTTGACACCATTGTTGAGTCTCTTAACAGGTTATGGTTGTGATATTATATATAATAATTTTTTATGTTATTCAGTAATGTCTTTAATGTATTGATAATATTATATATAATAATTTTTTATGTTATTCAATAAAGTATTTAATGTATTGATAATATTATATATAATAATTTTTATGTTATTTAGTAACGTTTTAATAATATTATATACTTATTTTCTTTATCTAAATATTCTTAGGTCTAAAAGTTTAATATACTTTTTGTCTTTATCTAAATATTCTTATGTCCGGAAAGTTATTGTTGAAACACTTACCTCTACAAGTACTAATCATCTATGGTATTATAGCGGTGCAATGTCCAAGGTTGAAAAACCATTCATCATATATGAGCAGGAAGATGGGTCTTGTGATGTTTTGGACAAGAAGGTTATGAGGTTTGAATACTTTAAATATATTTTGTACATCATATATGTAATGCATATACTAATTCGAATTGTGGTCGGCTTGTAGCGAACAGGTTAATATGTCATCGGTTGGAGTTATTTGATGAGAGGCAAGGACATGTCGATTGGTGATATTTGTGTTTTTAAATAGTCAAAGAGCAAAGGGAAGATATTGGTTGCAAAACCTCCAAAACATATAGCATGAGTTTAAAATTGTCTCAAGTTTCTTAATGTTTTCATTCGTTTATTCACTTTTTAGTATCATATTGTTTTGTGATCATTTAAATATTTTAATAGCCTTTTTTCTGTTTGATATACTTTAACTAATTTTCAATTGTTTTGTTAATCATTAAAATTTTAATACAAAGTAAATTATAAATCTGAATCATAAATTGATAAGTTTACAAGTCTGCCTAAAACTTCACAGTTTGTCATTAAGTTGAAGACAAGTATATAATTCTCTTATAGCCAAGACATTAATATGTAAATCTTTTTGACATCAAAGGTGTTTTTTTCAATCATGATTACATTGTTGATCTTTGGTAGCGAGTTAATTTGCTTTTTGTGTTGAAATATAAATACAAAAGGCAAAAGAGAAGCTATGGTTTGACAATATAAGATACGTTTAGTGAATTTTTCATTTGCTTCTGGTTCATTGATTGTAGCTAGACCGGTCTAAAAATGTGTTAAGCAGTTAATATCTCATTCACCTGTTAAGTTATTATTAGTATTACTGTATTAATTTTTAATCGAGTTAATTACATAGTTAGCCCCTGTGGTTTGCACTAAATAACATATTTAGGTACTAATAGTTTAAAATCACCTTCTAGGGTATTAACTTTTCATTTTGTAACGTTTGGAGATATTAACTTCTAGGGTATTAACATAGTTAGTCCTTGTGGTTTGCACAAAATAACATATTTAGGTACTAATAGAATGTGATTTTAAGCCTACAAATAACGTTAATACCTTCAAACGTTACAAAATGAAAAGTTAATACCCTAAAATGTGATTCTAAACTATTAATATCTAAGTATGTTACTTTGTACAAACCACAAGGACTAACTATGTAATTAACTCTTTTTAATCAATTAAAATTATTATGAATATAAATAAATTTCTATTTGAATCTATTTTAGTGACTTGATTTCGCTCTTAATTTATAATTCCGAGTAGGTTAGTCAGTCCTGTCGATTTTGATCATTGTAGGCCGATAATGATCAGAAAATCTCTTCACACATGAAGCCAAACAACATAGATTGCAAGGGTTGTTCTTGCTCAAGTTTGAAGCTTAAACTTTGAAGCTCTTTTGACTGTCTTTTAATAAATTTTGAAATTTGAACTTTTAAACTTTTATATCAATTTGAGTTGAACAAGTTACACATCTCTACTAATTAAAGGATTAAGAATTATCACAGAATTTGTGATTAGACTCCTAACATTATATATACTCATCTTGTTTTTGTATGTTTTTATAGCTCTTTACAACAAGAAAAAGTTTAAGAAACCAAATTAAAAATTTATGGTGGAGAAAAGGGAAAGAAGATACTTTAGAGGTAAAAAGTGTTATTTTAATACTTTTATTTGTTGTTAATTAAATTTTCCTACCCGGACATGTCCGGGTTATAACCTAGTTGGTGTATAAACATTATGTCTAGTGGAGATGGATATGATGGTGTGGTTCCGCTGGTGGCATGATGATACTCCAGTGGTCTATCACTGATCCAAATTTATGGTTAAAAAAAAGAAAAGATTAATAATGTTTCAATTAATGAGTAATATAGAAGTCAACTAGGAGGAACGCTAGTTTCTCGCTAGTTTATTATTTTATTTTATTTGATTGTTTAAAATAATTCAAAATAATCGAGTTAATAGTAATAGCACACTAAGAAGTTGTTTGTTTAGCTCTTAATGAGGCTCTTAATAGTTCAGACCCTTTACTGGTTCAGCACTTAATGGTTCAGACTGTTTGTTTCGTGAGCAGATGTCAGAATGGTTCAGACATTTGTTTCTGAATGACTAAGCATTATACTGAGTCTGGATGGTTAAGATCTCTAATCTGAATTGATCAGACATTTGCCTTTGAACGGTTAAACATTACACTGGCTCTTAATGGTTCAGACCTCTTACTGGTTCAACAATTAATAGTTCGGACCTCTTACTGGTTCAGCCCTTAACCATTCAAAAGTTGCCAAAAGGTCCCTAATTAAATTTTTAATTAAAGTGTAAGTTTGTTTAGGAAGGAGGAACACTATTCGCTACTGGTTCAACACTTAATGGTTTAGACTGTTTGTTTCGTGAGCAGATGTCAGAATGGTTCAGACATTTGTTTCTCAATGATTAAGTATTATACTGAGTCTGAATGGTTAAGATCTCTATTTCGATATGTCCATAATAAGTTCATGTGTATAGTTTCTTTATGATCAATAACGTAATTTCTTTTCTAAAAGTAAGAAACATATCAGTTTTCAACACTGCGAAATTCGCAGGTATTAGCACTAGTGTTTCAATTAAAGTGTAATGAACTAAGGGTTTGTTTGGAAACATTTGCACACCAGTAAGAAACTTGAATTTGTGAGAGACTCTGAGCCAATAAGAGGCTTGTTATTTGGTGGTGTAGGAGGAGATGGTTGGTTAAGGGGGTGGTGCGTTAGTTGCTGGCTGAGGGTTATGAATACAGAAAAAGATAAAGTGGCAAAATTTTTATTCAATATCATTTTGAAATTTAATGGGTTAGAGACTTGTTGACTCATTGTTACACCCCAATATTCCACGTATTACCGGTGGGCCCGGCGGGGAGTATCGTGACGTAGTTGATATCATCATTGTCAACACACACAATAATATAGCACAGCGGAAGGCTGGGTAAATAAACTATTACAAACCATACTGTCTGTCGATGTTCGAGTACATGAATAATACAGACTGGAATGTAATAAGATCCCCAGGCGGATCATAAAGTACAAAGAAATATAAACTACAGACTCCGGGTATCTATGGGATTTGCAAGATCCTCTATAACACCCTATAGCTCCAGCCTATTTCGAGAAGTACCTGTCAATTCAATCTTTAGGAAAATACGTCAGTATACACTGGTAAATACAATTTAACTGACTCGTTTTGAAAACATTTAAGAAAATCGATTTAGATGCACATGGCACAAATCCTTTATAACTTGGGACAATCTTTATTAAGATCTTGTATACAGCTTTACATATTTTTCATACAAGTGGGGCCGGTTTGGAAGCCGGACATGATTAACTGACTCACCACTTATAGAACCCACAAAGGAGTTATCCCCAACTTGTGGGTAATTTAATATTTAGCATTTGCATCTGTCAGGTGCATGCCTGCACCCCGTGCATAGGTCGTGGCCATTAATAATTTAAATGAGCCGAGGATATCCAGGACACGGTCGTTAACCCCCAAATGTTTATGTTATCAAATAATACAGATTAAAACGGGTTATGCGGATTTATTAAATCACAATCCGACAAAATAATCCCATACCCGACCAAGCGGTATTAATATACCGTATCCCAAGCCCGTATAGGGAAAATAAGTTAAAAGTATTTACCTGGTGAGAGCAGTAAATTCCTAAGGTTCTTGAAAGGCACTTTTTACCGGAAGCTATAAATCTGTATGGAAGGTTTAATTAGCCTATTAGGATGCTAACGGGTCTTTAATTAAGTCAAGGACTTAGACCGGCTAGCTAGAAGGAAACCTTATGGACTTAACGTAGATTAAGCGGAGACCGGGTTAGAACGTGATTTAGACCCGACAAGCTTGGATACTTGTCTAATATGGGTAAACTAAATACATTCTGGAAAATGGAATTTAATGACAAGGTTAAGCCCGTTTCGGCTATTTTACGTAAACTAGTCACGTAAACCGATCCGAACGCGTAAATGCGTAACGGGTAACTAAATAAATACAGGTCTTAATCATTATTATGCTCAAAATATGTTAATATATCAGTAGTATATCAACATTTATGCCCAGAAAGTAATTTAAACCAAAATAAGTCCCATAAGTGCATTTTGGTAATTTTGATGCGTATAAAAGAGTTTACTTAAAAAGCTGAGTTCCGGATCTGATTAGATTAATAAAAGCATGTATTTTAATGAGTTATATCAGTAAGATACTTAATATATGAAAATATACCTTTTATAACTAACTATGCACCGTAGGGGCATTTTGGTAATTTTACATAGGCTTAAAAGGGTTAAAATAGACTTCTGAGTTTTAAAACTTTATTTTACTGTAATATTATGTAGATTAGCTTAAAACATCAGTAGGTTATGAGTTTTATATGACAAATATAGTCTTGATCCATACTAGGTGCTAAAAACGCTAAAATGCAATTTAAAGGGCTATTATGGTAAAAATAGGAACTCTGAGATTTTGATCAGTTTAAAAAGTTCAAAATATTATATTTATCATATAGAATCAGTAGCAAAAAGTTTGGCTTGAAAATGTTATGTAAAACTCATTTTATGGATGAAAAGGGTAAAACCGGCAATTACCGAAATTAGGCTATAATACTATGTTATGCTCAGCCTAAAAATAAATAAAAATCTTCAAAAATCCCAAAATATTATTTAACATCAGTAGGTAGAAAGTTTGGTGTCAAAAATCGGGTTAAGATAGGCTTCATGCTAATTACGCCTTTTAAATACTAAAAAGTTCCTTAATTACGCTATTGAGCATAACTCCTATTCTAGACCTCAAACTGATGTCAAATTTTCGGGACATGTCTAAATATCAGTAGCAAAGGTTTTAGTTCATTCACATTGCTAAAAATCTCAGTTTTGTGTAAAAAGGTCGTTTTAGGCATTAATGAGCATAATTACGATCAAGAGCATATCTTACAAACGATTAGGCACCATGCAATATAACTTCAGAGGGTTATACTACAATGTAATATGGTCCTAATGGAAGCTTAAAACATGGAAGAATTAAGCTTGAACGGGTCAGAACTGAAAGTCAAGCAAAAGTCAAGCTTTTGCGACTTTCGGTTATAATCTGCCCTTAGACTATTAATTGTCGGATTAGGACTGATAAAACATGTTTAGATAGTCATTACCAAGTTATTAGAATGTTAAAATGTAATTTAGAACCTCTGGTTTATTAATTAAAATCATTTTTGTCATTTCTGTCCAGTTTGACTTGTTGTCAAACTACTTTGACCCGACATTTAATCAGTCAAACGAGATAATTAGAAGACACCCTTTTAAGGGTTAATCACCTATACTAATGTGGTTTCATAACCACTTTCAATTTGATCAGTGGTTAAGCCACATATAATTAAAACAAAAGTCAAACTGATTATACACTAAGTTCGACTTTTGAGTAATTAGACTAAATTAAACAACTAAATAAGTAATTAGAAGCTTACTAATGGTCCTAGCAATCTTTTCTACACTTCAAAATCTTCTCCAAGTCCTTAGCAAGCTCCAGAGATGAGTAGAATAGCAATTGTTGCAAATGTGTGTCAAGAACACATGAACTAGCTTTCTTATATAGTGAATGAAATGATCAAGGATCACTTCCAGGTGTTATTTGGGGCTCTGAGATCGATCCAGGTGTCCAAGCTACTGAAATAAACCAACTTACAGCTCCCTAGGTCGTTACAAACTAGGTTAAGGCGGTGGAACAGGCCAAACCCGCACATGCAGGTGTTTTTCTTATCTGGGCATGCTGAGGCGGGCCGCGTAAGACTTAAGGGTGTCTTACGCGGGCCGCGTGGACCTGTTAAACCGGGAAAACAAGTTTAAAAGCTGGCAGCTTCAGTCCCTGCTCGTTTAAACCCCTTTTTAACTCCATTTTTGGCAATCAAGGCCCTTGTAGTTAATTTCTTGGGGCCCAAGGATGTATAAACAAACTTCGTTAGGCTCGGGTTCGTTAAATTTCTTCATGAAAGCAAGTTTCATCAAGTTGACGCTTTTAACCCAATGTTTAGAAAACATGCTTAGCGATCTCGGAATCATGTGAAATTTTTACCACATATTCTCGGGAGTATATTTGAATATTACGAAGCCTCGGTTTCGTTAAAAGGCCATTCAGAGGTCAGAATTGACATATTGACACTTTTAACCCTTGTAATTTATAATCTTCCGATTATTTTCACATACGGCTTCGTATACCCAATCGATCACCCATTTAAGAATATTTTCTTCACCTGTGGTCATTCAGAGGCCCAAGATTGGCATGTTGACACTTTTAGTCCTTTCGTTTGCATATTTTCACTCGTTGTCAATTTTAGTCCCTTAAACTCAATCTTTTGCATAATCATAGTGTAGGACACGTGTCTATGTATAATTGGACACGTTTTTACATGGTGTTACATCCTCACCCCCTTAAAAGAAATCTCGACCCCGAGATTTACTGGAATAAGTGAGGGTACTTCTATCTCATAGTGGGCTCAACCTCCCACGTATACTCGGGACCTCTACGAGCGTCCCATTTAACCTTTACTATAGGTATATACTTCCTTCGAAGCTTTTTGACTTGTCGATCCTCGATCGATATAGGTTTCTCAATGAACCTCAAGCTTTTATCAACTTGTACGTCTTTATGAGACATTGCTAGAGATTCATCGGCTAAACATTTCTTGAGATTACAAACGTGGAACACATCATGAATTCCACTCAGCTCCTCTGGCAAGTTTAGCTTATAAGCTACACTGCCGACACACTCGATGATCTCGAATGGTCCTATATATCTAGGGCTCAACTTGCCCTTTTTACCAAAACCCATCACACATTTCTAGGGTGACACTTTCAATAGAACTTTATCGCCCACTTCAAACTTGAGAGGTTTTCGCCTCTTATCAGCATAACTTTTCTGCCTATCCCTGGCAGCTTTAAGGCGATCACGAATCTGGACAATCTTGTCCGTCGTTTCAAGGATATATCAGGTCCTGATATCGGCTTCTCCTACTTCTGCCCAACAGACAGGCGTTCTGCATTTCCTACCATATAATGCCTCAAAAGGCGCAGCCTGAATGCTGGTATGATAACTATTGTTATAGGAGAACTCAATCAATGGCAGGTGGTCATCCCAACTACCACTTAAATCAATAACACATGCACGAAGCATGTCTTCCAAGGTTTGAATAGTACGCTCACTCTGACCATCAGTCGGAGGATGGTAAGCAGTACTAAAATTTAAACGTGTACCCAAAGATTGTTGGAAGTTTTTCCAAAAATGAGAGGTGTATCTAGTATCTCTATCAGAGATAATAGCCACCGGTACTCCATGAAGAGCTACAATCTTATCAACATACAACTGGGCTAACTTATCGGAGCTATGAGTCTCCTTGATGGGCAAGAAATGTGCTGACTTCGTCAGTCTATCAACTATAACCCATATAGTGTCATTTTCGTGCCTTGTTTTAGGTAACTTGGTTATAAAATCCATGGTTACCATTTCCCATTTCCAAGTGGGAAGTTCCGGCTGTTGTAGAAGACCTAATGGCTTTTGATGTTTAGCCTTAATCTGAGCACATGTCAGGCACTTAGCTACATGGGTGGCAATAGATTTCTTCAAACCTATCCACCAGTAATTGGCCTTTAAGTCTTGATACATTTTGTCACCTCCCGGGTGAACCGAATATTTAGAGTTATGGGCTTCCTGAAGGATCACATCCCGAAGTCCTCCTTGAATAGGAACTCAAATTCTACCGTTCATTCTAAGAATTCCATCCTTTCCAGGTGTTATCTGTTCAGCAGTCACACCTAACTTTTCGTTTGGAAGATTAACTTCCAATACAGCGTCCTTCTGTGCAGCTAATAGTCTTTCATTCAGACTATTCTTCAATTCAATGCTCTTTGCGTTGATCCTAATCGGTTTAACTCTTTCCTTTTGGCTTAGAGCATCTGCGACCACATTCGCCTTACCGGGATGGTAGCGAATCTCGCAATCATAATCATTTAAAGTTTCCATCCAACGGCGTTGTCTCATATTGAGCTCTTTCTGGTTGAACAAATGTTGGAGACTTTTGTGATCTGAATAGATTACACATTTTGTTCCATACAAATAGTGTCTCCATAATTTTAGTGCGAATACCACGGCACCCAATTCCAAATCATGGGTGGTGTAATTCTTTTCGTGCACCTTTAACTGTCGCGATGCATAGGCAATTACATTGCCCCGCTGCATAAGTACACACCCCATGCCAGTGTGTGAAGCATCGCAGTATACAACAAACTCTTCTATACCCTCTAGTAAGGATAAAACCGGAGCATTGCTCAATCTTTGCTTTAGAGTCTCGAAAGATTCCTGCTGCTTGGGACCCCAGACAAATTTTACATTCTTGCAGGTCAAGGAGGTTAATGGTGCAGCTATTCTTGAGAAGTTCTCGATGAACCTTCTCTAATATCCTGCTAAACCCAGAAAGCTGCGAATTTCTGTAGGTGTCTTAGGTGCTTCCCAATTCATAACAGCCTCTACCTTGGCAGGATCTACTTGAATACCTTGTTCACTGACAACGTGTCCAAGGAACTGGACCTTACGAAGCCAAAATTCACACTTGGAGAATTTGGCATACAACTTCTCCTGTCGAAGCAGTCCTAAAATACACCGAAGGTGCTTTTCATGCTCCACTTGGCTACGCGAGTAGATAAGTATGTCGTCTATAAAGACAATGACAAACTTATCCAAATACGGCTTGCAGACTCTATTCATGAGATCCATGAATGCTGCAGGTGCATTAGTGAGCCCAAAAGGCATCACTATGAACTCAAAATGTCCATACCTCGTTCTAAATGTTGTCTTCGGAACATCTTCAGTTCGGACCTTGAGTTGATGATACCCAGATCTCAAATCAATCTTTGAGAAATAACTCGCTCCTTGGAGTTGATCAAACAAGTCATCGATCCTGGGTAAAGGATAACGATTCTTGATCGTTACCTTATTCAGTTCACGGTAATCAATGCATAAGCGCATTGATCCGTCCTTCTTTTTCAAAAACAGAATTGGAGCTCCCCAAGGCGATGAGCTGGGCTGAATGAAACCTTTTTCCAATAATTCATCCAATTGAGTTCTGAGCTCTTTCATCTCGGTAGGCGCTAGACGATACGGAGCTCGTGCAATAGGCGCAGATCCTGGAAGGATGTCTATCCTGAATTCTACTTGCCTCTAAGGAGGTAATCCAGGTAATTCGTCAGGAAAGACATTTGGATATTCTGAAATGATTGGAATATCTTCAATCTTCGGCTTCGGGTCATTAACAGTCACTTGTGCCATGTAAATGACACATCCGCCCTTCAAACACTGGGATACTTTAAGAATAGACACATTACTGGGCAACCCATACTGTGTGTCTCCTTGGATAGTGACTGATTCACCGGAGGGGGTTTTGATAATGATAAGCTTTTTATCACAGGCAATTTGGGCTTGGTTATGTGACAACTAATCCATGCCTAAAACTATATCAAAACCAGCCAATTTCATTGGCAGGAGGGACAACGGGATAGTTAGGTTCTTAATGGATATGGAACATCCATCAAGAAGAGTTGAAGCTGATTCTAAGGTACCATCAGCGAGCTCTACCTCATACTTTATGTCTAGAGTCTTAATAGGCAAATTCAACAACTTACAGAACTTATGATCTACAAAGGACTTATCAGCACTGGAATCAAATAAGACTCTAGCATAAGTATTATTGATGAGGAAGGTACCTGTTATTATGTTATCATCATTCACTGCTTCCCGTGCCTGCATCTGAAACACCCTGGCATTTTTCTTCTTAGCCTCCTCAGGCTTCTTCGCATTCTTGGGGCAATTGGTCTTGATGTGCCCCTTTTCATTGCAACCGTAACAGGTTGCATCCTTTATATTCCGGCACTCGACAGACTTGTGTCCCTTTTTCTTACAAATCCCACATGGTTTGGCCTGTGGGTCCTGGTTGCACTTGCCAAAATGCCTTTTGTGGCAAGTCTTACATCTGGGCTTATCACCAGTTTGCCCTTTCTTGGAACCAGAGTTCCCCTTTCCTTTCTTGTTCGACTGGGAGGACTGATCATCCTCTCTCTTCCTCTTCCCTTCTTCAGAATTCTTCTTCGCCCTACTCCTCACAATATCCAAAGTGAGGGATAAAGATAGATCCACAGCAGATCTATAGGTGGTTGGCTTTGAAGCCTTAACATTCCCCTTAACTTCAGGGGCTAAACCACCAATAAAACGCGCAATGCGCTTGGGCTCAGGTGTGACTAGATACGGTACAAGCCTCGACATGGAATTGAAACTAGTCACATAGGATCTACAGTATAGATCCTTCATCACGAGGGTGAGAAAATCAGTCTTTATGCGCTCTACTTCATGCTGAGGACAATAAGTGTCCTTAACCAGATCAACAAACCTCTCCCATGAGAGATTATACAAATGCACTTTCCCATTGGATTGTACAAGCGCTTTCCACCATGCAAGGGCATCGCCCTTAAAAGATTGGGAGACAAACATAACCACATCTTCTTTAGCGCAACCGCTAATATCTATCACCGTTTCCATCTCATCTAACCACTTCATACAGTCTATCGCCCCTTTTTCTCCTGTAAAGTCTCTTGGCTTACAAGAGACAAAATATTTGTAGGTACAACCCTTGGCGTGCCTAAGGGTAGGCTCAGGAACAACCTGCTTCTTGGGTACACTACCCTGGTTAGACGAGTGCAGGGACTCACTTTTCCTGTGAGTATGTGGTTGAGAATGGGTTTTCGAAAGAGTTTGAGACCGAACAACACTCGGCTCTTTAAACTTAGCCTCTACCGCTTGAGAAACTGCAGCAGTGATTAAAGCTTGCAGTTCGGCACCAGTAATATTGATTCTGGTGTTGCCCTCTGCTGGATGACTATTTGCTTCGTCTGAGCCAGCCATTTCTGAATGCTATAATATAGACAATAATAATATTTTAAATTACATATAAATTCATCGCATTGATGATCCAATGGTCATGGTATTATTAAACCATTTAGACCATTTCAAATCATAATTAAAGTTAATAGAATGCATTATTCTTTACTTTATTGGGCAGGGGAAGGATAGAAATTTCACAACTGCCAATGTCATAAAAGACATTTTTATTCATTATTAAACTCGTCTCGACGGACATTTAAATAGCTTAGGAAGCTTGTCACAAGGACGAGTTAAGATCTATCTAACGATCTCTAAGACCAGTGATCTTTTAAGGGTTGAACAAAGTTCATCGCCTTTTTGACAAGAAGTTTATAAATTGTACTTTCATTGCCATTTTTACACCTTTGATTTAAAAGCATGCATCTCAAATGGATGTCTTGGTGTATACATCATATTGATGTTTACTAGCCATGATTCGCATTGATCATTTTAGCTTTATGTGACTTGGAGAAATCCAAGTACCTTTTGGAAGCTTGTGTGGTTTCTCGTACCACACAGCTAGGAATGTTAACATGTTTTCAGATGTTAACAGAAATTTGCTATCTTAAAAAGGTTGTACCATCATAGCCAATTAATACTTTGGCTAGGTTATACCTCTAAGAATTTCTTTGGCAGATCAATTATAAATTGAAAAGAGATAACAGGGTGTAATAAAATACAAAATTAAAAACCAAAGTTAAAACTTCATTAAGCTGAAAACAAGTACAACTGCCCTAAACGGGACTTAGAAAAAGACAAACTACCCGCGCAGGGGCATACAGAAAGGAAAATAAGCCCACGCAGGGACTTGATACAGAAACTAAACAAATGTCCACGCAGGGACACGATTACAACAACCAAGAAAACAAAACAATCCTCTACTTCTTCTTCCCTTTGATAAGGTTCGCAAGGCCTTTCATGAAGCTAGTATGCCTTTCCTTGTTCTTCCTAGCCTTGTTCTCAACCTTAGCTAGCCTCTCCAGAATTTCCTGGGTTTGTTGCTGTTGCTGAAGCTGCTGGGGAGGAGGCGGCTGGTACGGCGGGTACTGGTAACCCTGACCCGGGTATCCAGCTGGATGCATAGAAGGGTAAGTAGAAGGATAGAGGTGGTGATACTGCGCAGCCGTAAGGTACGGGTCTTGAGATACATAGTCCGAAGGGTACCCCGATGGGTTCTCATAAGGATTGTACCTGCTGAGGTGGTGCATAAGAAGCTTGCGGAGGATTAGCCTCCGGTGCCGCGTTTGAGGGCCCACCCATCTGGGGGTCCTCTGGAATAGGGGGATAGGAACTCGAACCATGAGGAGAACTGAAACGGGGTCCTCCTCTTACAGACATGCGTGCGTTCCTCCTTCGCCTCGGAGGCTCGGGAGGTGGCTGCGGTGGCTCCTCTACTGGGAGTGGTGGTGGTGAGACAGCTTGAAGTTGAGGATCTTCCAAAGGTGGTTGGGTTGGAGAGCTATGATAAGATGGGGTAAAGAACTAGTCATAGGTACCCATCCTCTCCTGGAATGAGTCGGGCCCACGGTAAGGGGATCCCTGAAACAGAGACCCACTAGATATGCTGATAGGGTGGCTCGGGGTTCCTGTTTGCATCTCCGGGTCAGGGTCATCATCCATCTCCATTTCCTGAGAGAAATGGTCCTCAGGGCCCGATGGGTTATAGCCAAGAAAATCATTAACATAATCGGCTGGGTTGAACTGTCCCAGGGAGTAGGGGGAGTCAGAGTGATGAAACGAGTGAGATTGCAAAGAGTTATGTGATGGGTAAGACTCGTGCGAATGGTGAGATTGTTGAGAGTGATGAAAGTGTTCAGGTTCATTTGGAGCAAACGGCCCGAAAGACGGATGAAAGGAAGGTGAAGAGCTTAGCGAGATTGAGTGTCTTGCCGGCTCGTAAGGTTGACCCCACATATCGTGAGAGTCGGAGGAGGATAGAGACGCCGATAGAGTGCGTCTGTGTGATGGTCCAGCTGACGACGGTTCTCCACGCATGGGACCCTTGCCTCGTCCTCTTACTCTTGGAGGCATGTTGGTAAATTTCCTGCTAAAACAAGAAAACAAAAATAAAATAAAACAAAACATAATAACAACAAAGGAAAAGTAAAGATGCATCCTAGGTCATTTGCCTAGACTCGAGAGTCTAAGGAATGTGCTTATTGTGTCATTGAGATTAAACACAAAAGGTTAGTGTTTAATTCACTCAATGTTGGCTCTGATACCAACCTGTCACACCCCAATATTCCACGTATTACCGGTGGGCCCGGCGGGGAGTATCGTGACGTAGTTGATATCATCAATGTCAACACACACAATAATATAGCACAGCGGAAGGCTGGGTAAATAAACTATTACAAACCATACTGTCTGTCGATGTTCGAGTACATGAATAATACAGACTGGAATGTAATAAGATCCACAGGCGGATCATAAAGTACAAAGAAAAATAAACTACAGACTTCGGGTATCTATGGGATTTGCAAGATCCTCTATAACACCCTATAGCTCCAGCCTATTTCGAGAAGTACCTGTCAATTCAATCTTTAGGAAAATACGTCAGTATACACTGGTAAATACAATTTAACTGACTCGTTTTGAAAACATTTAAGAAAATCGATTTAGATGCACATGGCACAAATCCTTTATAACTTGGGACAATCTTTATTAAGATCTTGTATACAGCTTTACATATTTGTCATACAAGTGGGGCCGGTTTGGAAGCCGGACATGATTAACTGACTCACCACTTATAGAACCCACAAAGGAGTTATCCCCAACTTGTGGGTAATTTAATATTTAGCATTTGCATCTGTCAAGTGCATGCCTACACCCCGTGCATAGGTCGTGACCATTAATAATTTAAATGAGCCGAGGATATCCAGGACACGGCCGTTAACCCCCAAATGTTTATGTTATCAAATAATACAGATTAATAATTCCTAAGGTTCTTGAAAGGCACTTTTTACCGGAAGCTAAAAATTTTTTATGGAAGGTTTAATTTGTCTATTAGGATGCCAACGGGTCTTTAATTAAGTCAAGGACATAGACCGGCTAGCTAGAAGGAAACCTTATGGACTTAACGGTAGATTAAGCGGAGACCGGGTTAGAACATGATTTAGACCCGAGAAGCTTGGATACTTGTATAATATGGGTAAACTAAATACATTCTGGAAAATGAGAACTTAATGAGAAGGTTAAGCCCGTTTCGGCTATTTTACGTAAACTAGTCACGTAAACCGATCCGAACGCGTCAATGCGTAACGGGTAACCAAATAAATTAAATACAGGTCTTAATCATTATTATGCTCAAAATATGTTAATATATCAGTAGTATATCAACATTTATGCCCAAAAAGTAATTTAAACCAAAATAAGTCCCATAAGGGCATTTTGGTAATTTTGATGCTTATAAAAGAGTTTACTTAAAAAGTTGAGTTCCAGATCTGATTAGATTAATAAAAGCATGTATTTTAATGAGTTATATCAGTAAGATACTTAATATATGAAAATATACCTTTTATAACTAACTATGCACCGTATGGGCATTTTGGTAATTTTACATAGGCTTAAAAGGGTTAAAATAGACTTCTGAGTTTTAAAACTTTAGTTTACTGTAATATTATGTAGATTAGCTTGAAACATCAGTAGGTTATGAGTTTTATATGACAAATATAGTCTTGACCCATACTAGGTGCTAAAAACGCTAAAATGCGATTTAAAGGGCTATTATGGTAAAAATAGGAAATCTGAGATTTTGATCAGTTTAAAAAGTTCACAATATTATATTTATCATATAGAATCGGTAGCAAAAAGTTTGGCTTGAAAATGTTATGTAAAACTCATTTTATGGATGAAAAGGGTAAAACCGGCATTTACCGAAATTAAGCTATAATACTATGTTATGCTCAGCCTAAAAATAAATAAAAATCTTCAAAAATCCCAAAATATTATTTAACATCAGTAGGTAGAAAGTTTGGTGTCAAAAATCAGGTTAAGATAGGCTTCATGCTAATTACGCCTTTTAAATACTAAAAAGTTCCTTAATTACGCTATTGAGCATAACTCCTATTCTAGACCTCAAACTGATGTCAAATTTTCGGGACATGTCTAAATATCAGTAGCAAAGGTTTTAGTTCATTCACATTGCTAAAAATCTCGGTTTTGTGTAAAAAGGTCGTTTTAGGCATTAATGAGCATAATTACAATCAAGAGCATATCTTACAAACGATTAGGCACCATGCAATATAACTTCAGAGGGTTATACTACAATGTAATATGGTCCTAATGGAAGCTTAAAACATGGAAGAATAAGCTTGAACGGGTCAGAACTGAAAGTCAAGCAAAAGTCAAGCTTTTGCGACTTTCGATTATAATCTGCCCTTAGACTATTAATTGTCGGATTAGGACTGATAAAACATGTTTAGATAGTCATTACCAAGTCATTAGAATGTTAAAATGTAATTTAGAACCTCTGGTTTATTAATTAAAATCATTTTTGTCATTTCTGTCCAGTTTGACTTTTTGTCAAACTACTTTAACCCGACATTTAATCAGTCAAACGAGATAATTAAGAGACACCCTTTTAAGGGTTAATCACCTATACTAATGTGGTTTCATAACCACTTTCAATTTGATCAGTGGTTAAACCACATGTAATTAAAACGAAAGTCAAACTGATTATACACTAAGTTTGACTTTTGAGTAAGTAGACTAAATTAAACAACTAAATAAGTAATTAGAAGCTTACTAATAGTCCTAGCAATCTTTTCTACACTTCAAAATCTTCTCCAAGTCCTTAGCAAGCTCCGGAGATGAGTAGAATAGCAATTGTTGCAAATGTGTGTCAAGAACACATGAACTAGCTTTCTTATATAGTGAATGAAATGATCAAGGATCACTTCCAGGTGTTATTTGGGGCTCTGAGATCGATCCAGGTGTCCAAGCTACTGAAATAAACCGACTTACAGCTCCCTAGGTCGTTACAAACTAGGTTAAGGCGGTGGAACAGGCCAAACCCGCACCTGCAGGTGTTTTTCTGATCTGGGCATGCTGAGGCGGGCCGCGTAAGACTTAAGGGTGTCTTACGCGGGCCGCGTGGACCTGTTAAACCGGGAAAACAAGTTTAAAAGCTGGCAGCTTCAGTCCCTGCTCGTTTAAACCCCTTTTTAACTCCATTTTTGGCAATCAAGGCCCTTGTAGTTAATTTCTTGGGGCCCAACGATGTATAAACAAACTTCGTTAGGCTCGGGTTCGTTAAATTTCTTCATGAAAGCAAGTTTCATCAAGTTGACGCTTTTAACCCAATGTTTAGAAAACATGCTTAGCGATCTCGGAATCACGTGAAATTTTTACCACATATTCTCGGGAGTATATTTGAATATTACGAAGCCTCGGTTTCGTTAAAAGGCCATTCAAAGGTCAGAATTGACATATTGACACTTTTAACCCTTGTAATTTATAATCTTCCGATTATTTTCACAAACGGCTTCGTATACCCAATCGATCACCCATTTAAGAATATTTTCTTCACGTGTGGTCATTTAGAGGCCCAAGATTGGCATGTTGACACTTTTAGTCCTTTCGTTTGCATATTTTCACTCGTTGTCAATTTTAGTCCCTTAAACTCAATCTTTTGCATAATCAGAGTGTAGGACACGTGTCTATGTATAATTGGACATGTTTTTACGTGGTGTTACACTCATTCAGAGGTATCTTTCTAATAAACTACACACTTGATGCTTAGGGATTCAGAGATAGACTTTTAAAAGGCTATCAAATAGCTATTAAACCACTTTGACACATTGTAATGAATTTCAATTAGTCTAACTAGTGTGATATATATATATATATATATATAGGATTAGGTTCAAACGTGAACAAAATCCCAAGAGTGAACTGCGTGAACTTATCTGGACCCTTGATTTTATAGATGATAGATCTTAGATCAATGGCACAATTGTAATTAAAGGTATAATAAATTTAATTTAAATTTTAATCTAAAGGGTAAAATAGGAAACTTTCATATTTAACATATGGAAACTAATCAATAAGTTTGTCATTTGTAATCCCCTAAAAGTATCTGTATCAGTTTCAAAGATAAACACTATATAAAAAAATCCTCTAATGAAAATAATCCATCTCGATGAAGAACAACTGCCGGATGACTGAATCGTCGTTTCATTGCCGGATCTCGATGAAGAACAAACTGCCGGACGACGAAATCAGAATCTGAATCGAACAAACAGGTGAAGTTCTCGATTTAAGAATTTGATTTAGGGTTTTTTCAGACGATGAAACCGCCATTAATGTACTGTTTGTAGAAATGCTTGACCCACACCCACATAAATTTTCAAACTTTGGTGTTTATGTTTCAATTGGATTTTGATTTACAGAATGTTCCCATCTAGTTTGTGACTCAGTTTTGTTTTGAGAATCTTCATGAAAATGAAATTTTCAAGAAAATCATTTAAAGTGGAATGCAATCTGAATTTGGGAAAAGGATTCTTAAACGATTTTCTGGATTTCAAGTATGAAAAGTTTGCATCTTTTGTACTACTTAAGTATATATAAACAGTTTGTGTCTTGTCTTACATTCGGTAATTAACATCTTAACAAATTAAGTCTCTTTTTCAAGGAAATGTGAGTTACCGAGTTTAAAACTTTAAGTATTGAGTATCGGGAGTAATTCATGTAATGCACTAATGTCTGAATGATGGATTGATAGATGAAGTTTGTGAAGCCACTCAACTTGTACCAGGACTTGTTGAAGCTGCGTGCTGTGGATCGAGGGCGATTTCTTGGTTTGGATGTTGGTGATAGATATGTTGGCCTCGTGGTTTCGGATTTTCGACAATAAAGTTGCTTCACCATTAAGGTTTAAACTTGTTACACTTGCACAATTATCAATAGAATATTTATGGTTAATGAAATAACTAGTGTGATAATGTCACTCTACTTTCTAGTATATGCTTCATACGTGCTTGCAGTATGCATGAGATAATATTGGTCATTTTTATATGCTGGAGCGTTTTAGTTAGGAAGAAAACAATATCGGTCCGATGGCTCTTGATTTCGAACGTCTGGTTAGTTTACCAACTTCTACTTTATTCCTGATGGCTCTTGATTTCGAACATCTATTTGTTTTTTTCATCTAAAATTTGTTATTTTTGCGTCTTTTGTATGCAGATATCAAAACTGTCTCTGTCTGCCTTTATTGTTGGATACCCATATGAAAACATGCAAAAGAACAACAAAAATGCAAGTGTCTATATCATATTGTAACTTCACCTTCTTGTTTATTCGGTTTGAAATTCACGATCTTATTTCTCTTTCTCTATCAGGCTACCCAAGTATTTATTCTCTATCAGAATACACATGTGTACATCACATTAAAAATAGAGCAAAATCAGAATACACATGTGTACATCGTGTTAAAACCATGTGTATTCTGATTTAGCTCTGGTTTTAACGCGATGTACACATGTGTATTCTGATTTTGCTCTGTTTTTAATGTGATGTACACATGTGTATTCTGATTTTAACGCGATGTACACATGTGTATAGCGTCTGTTTTTGTGATATCTCAGAATTTTGTTTATTGAATGTGTAAGGTTGTTGATGTACACTTGTGAATTATGCAAAGTATTCGTTGCTGAGTTTTTTTTTTTTTTTTTTTTTTTTTTTTTTGCTATTATAGGAGCTATCGTTAACGAGAAAAGTGGAGATGGAAGGTCGATAAGGATGATTCACGTATGAGGTCGATAAGGATGATTCACATATGTTCGTTTGCTTGGTCGAAAAGGATGATTCAGCATACAACGTGGCGAATAGTTGCTTGGTCGAAAAGGATGATTATGTTTTTTTTTTGTTTTTTCGATTATGTTGGGTTTATTGTTTTTATGAAACTAGAACTTGTAATTATATGTTTTTTTGTTTGGTTTGGAAAACATTTATGGAACTTGTAATTTGTTAAATATAAATAATTTTACAGGTATTGTTTGTTTCTATGTATGTATGTATTATGTAGCTAATTACACATATGTACGATGCTGAGTACACATGTGTACCGTTCTATTTATATCTAGGTACACATGTTTATACCGTTTGAAATATGAAGGTTATGTGGATCTTAAAAATTAAAATTTTTGAATTTTGGTGATGAAATCTGAAATGAAAATTAAAATTGAAATCTGGTGATTTGTTGTTTGTTTTGATAATTATCTTATTAATAAATAAAACATAATGTGGATAACGAATTTAAAATAGGAAAGATGTAACTTAATCCAATTATTAAAATAATGATTTAAATCTAATTTTTTATATAATTACAATCCTACCCTTAACAACTAAAAAGGAAATCAAGGGTCCAGATCTGTTCACGCAGTTCACTCTTGGGAGGTTGTTCACGCTGGAGCCTGTCACACCCCGATTTCCACGTGTCACCGGTGGGCCCGGTGTGGGGTACAGTGACGTAGTTGGCATCGTCATAGACAATCAACACAATATAATAATGCACAGCGGAAGCAGAATAGATACATTTCAACTTTTAAATAAATTGCAATAATAAATATCACAGTAGTTGAAACGGATCCACAGGCGGATCAAATACAAATAAGATAAAATATTGTTCAACCAATATTTGTCGTCCGAGCTTGCGAGACTATAGTGGACGCTCTTAGGAAACAGCCAGCCTATTTTCGTATAGTACCTGCACTTAACCTTTTGGGAAAAATACGTCAGTTTACACTGGTAAATACAAATCGACTGACTCATTTTGAAAATGATTGAAAATTGATTTAAATGCACAAGGCATAAATGTTTTTATTAACTTGGGATAATTATATAATATAAACTTGTGAACGATTTGCATGCACTCGTATCTTTGGTGGCCCGGGATCTGCTGTCCGGGCTAAGAATTAAATGACACACCACATTAAAGAGTTATACACGCCGAGTGTACGCCTACACCCCGTGCTCTGGTCGTGGCCATCTCGTAAGATAATGCCAAGGATATCCGGGACACGGTCAATAACCCCTCAAAGCCTAAAGTAAGACAAGACTGTTTAAACGAAGTAGCACAAGCTATTCAAGACTGTACACCCATAAGGAGCAGGACTTGTGCGCCCGATCAAGCGGTATTTTAAATACCGTACCCCAAGCCCGTATAGGGAAAATAAGTCAAAATGTATTTACCTGAGCAAGTATGTAACACAAACGGTAAGTGCGGTAGCTTTTACCGGGCCTCCTAATCTGGAACAAAGGTTTATAATTAACCTATTAGATTCCTAACGGGTCTTTTATTTAAGCCTAAGCTTTGACCGGTTAGTTTTAAGAATGATACGGTTTACGCACGATTAAGCGAAAGACCGGATAGAATGTGATTTAGACCCGACAAGTTTGAATACTTGTATAATATGGGTATACTAAATACATTCTGGATTTTGAAATAAAAATGATATCGTTTGACCCGTTTCGGTCAATTTACGCAAACTAGTTACGTAAACCGAACCGAACGCAATAAGGGCGTTACGGGTAGCCAAAAGAGTCAAATGCAAGTTTCCTGAGATAATATGCTTAAAATATGATATTATATCAGTAAGTTATGTTCTATATTGCCCGGAATAATTTTAAACCCAATTTATGCCTTAGAAGGGCATTTTGGTCATTTAAAAGATAATAAAAGAGTAAAATTAGAAATCTGAGTTTCGGGTCTGGTTCATACAGTAAATATACTTAATATAACATATTATATCAGTAGGGTATGACCCATATATCAAATTTATCATTTAAAATCAAACTATGCACCGTAGGGGTATTTTAGTAAATTCACAAGGGCTAAAAATGCCAAAACTGGAAATCTGAGATCATATACTTATACTTACTGTTATTATATGAAAATATGCTAATTACATCAGTAGGTATAAGTCTTACATGTTTAAAACAAGTATAACGCTTACTATGCGCTTAAAACGCTAAATATGCGATTTAGAGCCGTTTCCGGGTTTATATATGAAAGCTGAGATTTTTATATTTCCAGAAGGCTCAAAATAATTTATTTAACATTTAAAATCAGTAGAAAAAGGTTTCGGGTCAAAAGGATGTGTAAAACTCATTTTATGGCTTAAACGGTCAAAACCGACATAACCCGAAATAACTAGGCGATCTAGGATCCGTTCAGCCAAAAATTAATTAAAAATCATCAAAATTCCCAGAATATTATAATACATCAGTTGGTAAAAAGTTTTATATCAAAACGTGGCCAGAAATAGGTCATATGCGAAAAGGGCCGTTTATGTAAATTAAGAACATAGTTTTACGCTAATGGCCATAACTCAAAATCTGGACCACCAACTGATCCGAAATTTTCGGTGCAAGTTTATATATTAGAAATAAAGATTTCTACTCTTTCACTTTTCCAAAAATCACGTTTTATATCAAAAAGGGCAAAATAGTCAACTTTATGTATAAATCGGAAACATGCATTCGAATCGGCTAAGCATAGACTTAATCAACAAAAATTCCAGAAAGTTTAACAAAAATAAAAATAGTCAAAAATACTCTCCAATACAGATCTCAAACATGCATGTACGAATCCGAATCGATAGTCTACGAAATAATCGTTTTACAAGACTTTCGGTTCCGATTCGTGTCTATACTATAGATTGCCGAGTTGATGATGATAAAACACATTCTTATATGTATTACAAGTTATTTATGATGATCAATCAGATTGCATGTCTAATATATTAACATTCAAGCTTATTTTTGCAAAAATCACTTCTGTTGACTTTTTAGAAACATGTTTGACTCGACAATTAGCATGCATATAGTGGGATTCAGATAGTACCCTTTAGAGGGTTTGTTTCCCACATAAATACCAACATATATCAGGTTTCAATTCGAGAAATGACTGAAAGAAATCCGTTTAATCAGAAAGTCAAAGCTTATGAACAAACAGTTTGACTTTTAGCAATAATCAAAGCAAGAACGGATTAGAGAACGAATTAGAAGCTTACAAAGGTCCTATAGGTGCTTAGTGAACACTAGGATGCTGCCTTGACGTTCAGATTAGCTCCAGAAATGCCTTGAGAGTTCTTGAGAGTTTATGGTTTTTCTTTGTTACAACAAGTGCTCAAGAATGAAGGCTTTTGATCCAATTTATGGTGTAATCAGAGGTTGTAGAGGTTCACAGAGGTCCTAGGCATGCATGGGAGCTGATTGGAGCAAAAGGGAGGTGGAATGAGCTGGTAAGCACTTCAATTTTGGACCAAGATTGCAATTTTCGTATTTTTCTGTTACTGGCAGTCCCATGCGGCCCGCTTGGGTCAGTCCAGGCGGGTCGCCTGACCTCCTGTTCAGCCAAACAAGTTTCCAACTTGGCAGCTTTGGTCCCTGAACTTGTATGCGATGTTTCGGCTGCTTTTCTTGACCCGTAAACCCCCAAACTTGGTTTTTAAGAACCTTGGGACATTTACCTACATGGTAATGTCCTCGGATAACTTTGCGCTCAACCGAAAAGCCCTGAAATTCGATGTTGACGCTTTTAGTCCTTCAAGTACGGTTTTGGCCATAACTTTCTCATACGTTGACGAAACTTCACGAAATTTTAACCACATATTCTAGTGAGTATATTTTAGCTTCTCAAAGCTTCGGGTCTGCCAAAAGTTCACTCAGAGGTATAAATTAAACATGTTGACACTTTTGGCCCCTATAGTTTGAAATACTTCACTTTTGTGCAATTTCCGCGCCGTATGATCCATGAACCATCCGTTTAAGGTTATAAACATTATGTAGGGTTATCATAGAGTCTATTTATCCATTGTTGACACTTTGGACCCTTACGTTCCATAGTTTTCACCGTTTGTCACTTTTAGTCCCTCTAAAGTATATTTTCACATACCGGAACCTTATGACACGTGTCAAGACATTATTGGACGAAATTTTTCGAGGTGTTACATCCTCACCCCCTTAAAAGAAATCTCGTCCCCGAGATTTACTGAAACAAGTGGGGATATTTTTCCTTCATCGTGGATTCCACTTCCCACGTATACTCGGGTCCTCTTCGGGCATCCCATTTGACCTTTACAATAGGTACGTGCTTCCTTCGAAGCTTTTTCACCTGTCGATCCTCAATCGACAAAGGTTTTTCTATGAATTTCAAACTTTCGTCTATGTGTATATCTGTATGCGGTATAACTAGTGATTCGTCAGCGAAACACTTCTTCAAATTACAGATGTGAAACACATTATGAATAGCACTAAGCTCTTCAGGCAAGTTTAACTTGTAAGCGACTGACCCGACACGTTCGATGATCTTGAAAGGTCCTATGTATCTCGGGCTCAGCTTGCCTTTCTTTCCAAATCGCATTACACCCTTCCAGGGCGATACTTTAAGCAATACTTTTTCACCTACATCGAAGTGAAAATCTTTGCGCTTAGGATCCGCATAACTTTTCTGCCTATCCCTGGCAGCTTTCAAACGATCGCGAATCTGAACGATCTTGTCTGTCGTCTCAAAGACGATATCTGGTCCTGACAACTGGACTTCCCCAACTTCTGCCCAACAAATGGGCGATCTACACTTTCTACCGTATAGGGCCTCAAAAGGCGCGGCCTTTATGCTGGAATGGTAGCTATTGTTGTAGGAGAATTCAATCAGTGGTAGGTTCTTATCCCAACTACCACCTAAGTCGATCGCACATGCTCGAAGCATGTCTTCCAAAGTTTGAATAGTACGCTCACTCTGACCATCAGTCTGAGGATGATAAGCCGTACTAAAATTCAAACGAGTGCCCAACGACTGTTGGAAACTTTTCCAAAAATGCGACGTATATCTAGTATCTCTATCGGAGATAATAGATATAGGTATACCATGTAGCGCTACTATCTTATCGATGTATAATTGAGCTAGCATATCTGAGCTATACGTCTCTTTGATGGGTAGAAAATGAGCTGACTTAGTCAGTCTATCTACTATGACCCATATGGTATCATTTCCCTTTTTCGTCTTCGGCAATTTGGTGATGAAATCCATTGTCACCATTTCCCATTTCCATTTGGGAATTTCAGGCTGTTGAAGCAAACCTGACGGTTTCTGATGCTCAGCCTTGACTTGCGCACAAGTCAAACATTTAGCTACATGCTCAGCTACTGACTTCTTCAAACCAATCCACCAGTAGTTTGATTTCAAATCCTGGTACATCTTATCTGCTCCAGGATGAACTGAGTATTTAGAGCTGTGGGCTTCCTGGAGGATAACATCCCGAAGTCCTCCATAAACTGGAACCCATATTCGTCCGTTTAGTCGTAGCATTCCATCTTTGTCGTGGGATAACTGCTCCTCAGTTACTCCCAACTTTTCTGCAGGATAGTTAGCTTCCAGCACAGCTTCCTTCTGTGCAGCTAACACCCTTTCATTCAAATTATTTCTTATCTCAATGCGCTTGGCATTGATTCTGATTGGCTTCACCCTTTCCTTTCTACTTAAGGCGTCGGCAACCACATTTGCCTTGCCTGGATGGTATCGTATCTCGCAATCATAGTCATTGAGAGTTTCCATCCATCGCCTTTGTCGCATGTTCAATTCCTTCTGATTGAACAGATGCTGAAGACTCTTGTGATCCGAATAGATTATACACTTGGTCCCATACAAGTAGTGTCTCCATAGCTTCAAAGCAAATACAACCGCACCCAATTCCAAATCGTGGGTGGTGTAGTTCTTCTCGTGCACCTTGAGCTGTCGAGAAGCGTAGGCAATGACTTTGCCTTTCTGCATGAGTACACAGCCCATGCCCGTATGTGATGCGTCACAGTACACCACAAATTCCTCTATTCCATCAGGCAATGTCAACACTGGAGCATTGCTCAGCTTCTTCTTCAAAATATCGAAGGATTCCTGCTGCTTAGGGCCCCAATCGAACTTAATCTTCTTACGGGTCAACGAAGTTAGGGGCGCAGCAATTCTTGAAAAGTTCTCAATGAATCTCCTATAATATCCTGCCAATCCGAGGAAACTGCGAATCTCAGTAGGAGTCTTCGGCTCCTGCCAATTCATGACTGCTTCTACTTTAGCGGGATCTACTTGGATACCACGCTCGCTTACTACATGTCCAAGGAACTGGACTTCTCGAAGCCAAAATTCACACTTCGAGAATTTGGCATAAAGCTTCTCTTGATGCAAAAGTTTGAGAATACAACGAAGGTGTTTCTCATGTTCAGCTTGGCTCTTCGAGTAGATAAGAATGTCATCAATGAAGACGATGACGAACTTATCTAAATAAGGTTTGCAGACGCGATTCATGAGATCCATGAACGCGGCTGGTGCGTTAGTGAGCCCAAACGGCATCACTAGGAACTCGTAATGTCCATAACGAGTCCTAAACGCTGTCTTGTGTACGTCTTCCTCCTTGACCTTCAACTGATGATATCCTGACCTTAGGTCAATCTTGGAGAAATAGCTTGCTCCTTGCAACTGATCGAACAGATCGTCGATCCTGGGTAACGGATACCTATTCTTGATAGTGACCTTATTAAGCTCACGATAATCGATGCACAGACGCATCGACCCATCCTTCTTTTTAACGAACAAGATTGGCGCTCCCCAAGGAGACGATCTAGGTCTAATAAAACCTTTAGCTAAAAGCTCATCTAACTGCGTCCTCAACTCCTTCATCTCCGTTGGTGCCAATCTGTATGGTGCTCTTGCTACAGGTGCAGCGCCTGGAATGATGTCTATCCGAAACTCTACTTGCCTATCCGGTGGCAAACCAGGTAGTTCTTCAGGAAAAACTTCAGGATATTCCGAGATAACAGGGATATCTTCAATCTTCGGCTTCGGCTCATCAATGGTAACTTGTGCCATATAAATGACACATCCTTTCTGCATGCATCTGGATGCCTTGAGCATGGACACTTGCTCCGGCAATCCATGCTGGGTGTCTCCTTGAATAGTAAGTGACTCACCGGACGGAGTCTTAACTATTACTTGCTTTCTATTGCACAGAATCTGGGCTTGGTTGCTCGACAACCAATCCATGCCTATCACTATGTCGAATCCAGCTAGCTTAAAGGGAAGCAAGGATAACGGGAAAGAATGATTCCTAATGGATATAACACATCCATCTAGAACAGTCGAGGCGGTTTCTAAGGTTCCATCGGCTAATTCCACCTCATATTTCACACTTAAGGTTTTAACAGGAAGGTTCAACAGTTTACAAAACTTATCATCTACAAACGACTTATCAGCTCCTGAATCAAACAAGACTCTAGCAAAAACATCGTTTACAAGAAACGTACCGGTAATGACGTTATCGTCAAGGACTGCTTCCTTTGCGTCCATTCTGAAGACTCTCGCATTAGTCTTCTTCCCATCATCAGTTTTCTTCGCATTCTTTGGGCAGTTGGGCCGAATATGCCCTTTCTCGTTGCAACCGAAACAAGTTGCATCCTTCATTTTCTTGCAATCCACAGCTTTATGATCTGTGGACTTGCAGATCCCACAACGTTTCTCGAAAGACTGGGACTTAGACTCCTGCCTGCATCTCCCAAAATGATGCCTCTTACAAACCTTGCATTTGGGTTTCTCACCCGACTGATCCCCTTTCTTGAACCCCGACCCTTTCCTATGGTCGTTGTTTCCCTTGTGTCGTTTCTCAGATCTTCGTGAGGTGTCATCCTCACGTTTCCTTTTGTTTTCCTCCGAGCTCTTCATAGCTCTTAGTCTGACGACATCTTGAGTGAGGGAGAGGGATAGATCAGCTACTGATCTAAATGTAGTAGGCCTTGAAGCCTTGACGCTTGCCTTTATCTCCGGTGCCAGACCCCCAATAAATCGAGCAATCCTACGCGGCTCCGGGGTCACCAGATAAGGCACTAACCGGGATAAGGTGTTGAACGTAGTAAGATACGCTTGACAATCGAGATTCTTCATAACTAGAGACACAAAATCCGATTCAATTCTCTCGACCTCATGCTGCGGACAGAAATTTTCCTTGATCAGTGCTACAAACTGATCCCAAGTCATGCTATACAGAGCGGTCTTTCCAGTAGCTTGTAGAAGCGATTTCCACCATGCTAACGCGTCTCCCTTGAACGACTGAGACGCGTACTTCACAACATCCCTATCAGCACACCCGCTGATATCGACCACAGTATCCATCTCATCAATCCACGTCATACAATCGACGGCTCCCTTTTCCCCGGTGAAATCCCTGGGCTTGCAAGATACGAAGTATTTGTACGTACAGGACTTGCTGTACGTATCATGCTTCAGCTTAATCTCTTGCTTTGGGATGCTGCTGTGGTTGGAGGAGTGATTATCATCCTCAGCTTTCTTCGGCTCACTCTTTTTAGATGGCGGCTTACTATGAGCCCCTGAATGAGTCTTAGACTTGACATGCGTCACTGTGCGGGTTCTACTCTGAGTACCACTAGATTCCTTGAACTGCCTATCCATAGCCTTGGCGACAGCATTATCTATCAGTGCTTGCAATTCTTCACCAGTGACGTGAATCCTGGTATTGTCTGGGTGCTCCCCAGAATGACTGTTGGTTTCCTCCGATTTGGCCATTGTAGCTTTAAGCTACAATAAAGGACAAGGTCTATTTAGAACCTAACAGTATTATCGTTCTAGACGATTTATTAACCATGGTATCAAGAACCTTAGCAGTTAATTTAATAAATTTCATTCAGGCTCTTATTAGCAATCAAGGAATGAAAATATATATTTTGGCACCATCGGCCTAGTCACATGGACAATTACTAAATTATAAATTTAGATTTTTATAGGATTATAAATTGTATAATTAAACAAATAATCCTTTACTAGACAGAGAGTCATAAACTACAACTACCACTATATAACATAGTTATAACCCGTAGGTATCAAGTCATAAACAGACTTGTGTACAGATATAATCTGTAGATATTTCTTGTCTTGGCAGGGAGTTATAAACCACAACTGCCACTATATGACATAGTCATAACCCGAAGGTATCAAGTCATTAATAGACTTGTATACAGATATAATCTGTAGATAATTTATTAAAAGGGGTGGCTTGTGTGATTCTACCGATCACGCTTAGCCAGGAATGTTAACATGTTTTCAGATGTTAACAGGGAGTTGAATCTTTTCAACCAGGTTTTACCGTCACGGCCAGGCCTGTTAATAAGGCATTCAAGCTAGGTTATACCTTACTAAGATTCTTATAAAATGGCAAATCAAATAAAAATTGATATTTTCCATTATTTTAATATTATATTCATGCATATAAATAAAATGAGAAGTTCAAATTAACCATTTCAAATTTCAAATAAAGTACTAGTACATCTTTGCCCTAAACGGGACTTTAATTCAAATAACATGAATAACATGCCCGCGTAGGGGCTAAACAACTAACAACAACCACAAATAAAATAACACAAACCCACGCAGGGGTTAACAGGACGACATACCCTCGCAGGGGTAGAATAAGGGAAATATACCCACGCAGGGGTAGAGTACAAGAATAGATGTCCACGCAGGGACATGAGTAATGAGATAACAATCAAAGGATTCAATGATCCTTCTTACTCTTACCCTTGAGTAAGTCAAACACCTTCTTGAACATACCACTGTTGCGTCGGCGATCAGCTCGCATCTCGTGTTGCAACTCACGTCGCATGCTGTTAATCCCATGCAGGATTTCTTGAACCTGCGGCGGCGACATCATAGGCGCCGGTGGCGGTGGCTGGTACTGCTGCGGCTGCGGCGGCTAGTAACCCTGAGGGTAACCAAAAGTAGACTGCCCAGCAGTCCAAGTGTCTCCAAATGGACCACTAGGTGGGAGTGAGCTATAGTTCACAGCTTGCCAATAAGGGTCTCCTGTGTAATCATAACCCTGAGGGAAAACCTGCTCGAACGGGTTAAACTGAGCTGCGCTAGCATAAGCCGGAATCGGCTCTCCATAGTTCTGCGGCGGCAGAGGCGGGATCGGTACTGAAGTGACCTCCGATACGGGATGCTGAGACTCCCCCGTCTCGGACTCCTCGGGAAGAGGCATGTAGCGGCTGCTACCAACATGTGGAGGGGTGCCTATGCGAATCCCTCCGCGCGTAGACATGCGCGCATTCCTCCTTGGCCTCTGAGGCGGAGGAGGTAAAACTGGTGGCGGCGGTGGCGACGGAGTGATCACGTCGCGCCATAGGGCCTCAGATAGGTCCTGCTGCAAAGGCGGCTGCTGCTGAGAGTGGTGCTGCGAGTGCACCGGCGAAACCTGGTGAGACTGGAGCATCGGAGAGTTGTGGCTGGGGGTGTAATACCAATCATATTGCTTGAACCTCTCCTCGAAGCTATCTACACCATTGAATGGTGATCCTCTGTATGGCGACCCATCCGATATCTCAATCGGATGGTTAGGCGTGCCGGATGGTGGCAGCGAAGGGTCCGTCTCTTCATCGACTTCCATCTCGTGGTTGCCAGGAAAGTGGTCCTCCGGTCCTAGCGGGTTATGACCCACTGGCTCATCCACAAAAGCATTAGGGTTATATAAACCCTGGTAGACTGGTGCTGGGTATTGCGGAGGCGATTGATGCAAAGGTATGTAAGATCCATGCGAACCATGGGGCCCATTCTCTGAGTGGGGCCCAAACGATTGGGGTAATGACGGTGAAGTGCTCGCGGATACCGAGTGTCTAGCAGGCTCGGCGAAAGACCTCCAAAGGTCGTTGGCGGCTGTGTTGTGCGTGGCGGATGGAGCTCGCCTATGTGAGGGCCCTGCCTCATGGTCGTGAGATGTAGCAAATCCTCCTCGACCTCTCATACGGGGCGGCATAGTGATCCTGTCAAAAGTCAAACAAGTTGCACAACAAAATATATAAGACAAAGCAAAATAATAATAAAAATAAATTAAACGAAATGTTGAACATTTCCTAAGTTCTTTGTCTAGACTCGAAAATCGAGGAATGTGCAATTGTGTAACTGAGATTAAACACAAAAGACTAGTGTTTAATTCACTCAGCGTTGGCTCTGATACCAACCTGTCACACCCCGATTTCCACGTGTCACCGGTGGGCCCGGTGTGGGGTACAGTGACGTAGTTGGCATCGTCATAGACAATCAACACAATATAATAATGCACAGCGGAAGCAGAATAGATACATTTCAACTTTTAAATAAATTGCAATAATAAATATCACAGTAGTTGAAACGGATCCACAGGCGGATCAAATACAAATAAGATAAAATATTGTTCAACAGATATTTGTCGTCCGAGCTTACGAGACTATAGTGGACGCTCTTAGGAAACAGCCAGCCTATTTTCGTATAGTACCTGCACTTAACCTTTTGGGAAAAATACGTCAGTTTACACTGGTAAATACAAATCGACTGACTCATTTTGAAAATGATTGAAAATTGATTTAAATGCACAAGGCATAAATGTTTTTATTAACTTGAGATAATTATATAATATAAACTTGTGAACGATTTGCATGCACTCGTATCTTTGGTGGCCCGGGATCTGCTGTCCGGGCTAAGAATTAAATGACACACCACATTAAAGAGTTATACACGCCGAGTGTACGCCTACACCCCGTGCTCTGGTCGTGGCCATCTCGTAAGATAATGCCAAGGATATCCGGGACACGGTCAATAACCCCCCAAAGCCTAAAGTAAGACAAGACTGTTTAAACGAAGTAGCACAAGCTATTCAAGACTGTACACCCATAAGGAGCAGGACTTGTGCGCCCGATCAAGCGGTATTTTAAATACCGTACCCCAAGCCCGTATAGGGAAAATAAGTCAAAATGTATTTACCTGAGCAAGTATGTAACACAAACGGTAAGTGCGGTAGCTTTTACCGGGCCTCCTAATCTGGAACAAAGGTTTATAATTAACCTATTAGATTCCTAACGGGTCTTTTATTTAAGCCTAAGCTTTGACCGGTTAGTTTTAAGAATGATACGGTTTACGCACGATTAAGCGAAAGACCGGATAGAATGTGATTTAGACCCGACAAGTTTGAATACTTGTATAATATGGGTATACTAAATACATTCTGGATTTTGAAATAAAAATGATATCGTTTGACCCGTTTCGGTCAATTTACGCAAACTAGTTACGTAAACCGAACCGAACGCAATAAGGGCGTTACGGGTAGCCAAAAGAGTCAAATGCAAGTTTCCTGAGATAATATGCTTAAAATATGATATTATATCAGTAAGTTATGTTCTATATTGCCCGGAATAATTTTAAACCCAATTTATGCCTTAGAAGGGCATTTTGGTCATTTAAAAGATAATAAAAGAGTAAAATTAGAAATCTGAGTTTCGGGTCTGGTTCATACAGTAAATATACTTAATATAACATATTATATCAGTAGGGTATGACCCATATATCAAATTTATCATTTAAAATCAAACTATGCACCGTAGGGGTATTTTAGTAAATTCACAAGGGCTAAAAATGCCAAAACTGGAAATCTGAGATCATATACTTATACTTACTGTTATTATATGAAAATATGCTAATTACATCAGTAGGTATAAGTCTTACATGTTTAAAACAAGTATAACGCTTACTATGCGCTTAAAACGCTAAATATGCGATTTAGAGCCGTTTCCGGGTTTATATATGAAAGCTGAGATTTTTATATTTCCAGAAGGCTCAAAATAATTTATTTAACATTTAAAATCAGTAGAAAAAGGTTTCGGGTCAAAAGGATGTGTAAAACTCATTTTATGGCTTAAACGGTCAAAACCGACATAACCCGAAATAACTAGGCGATCTAGGATCCGTTCAGCCAAAAATTAATTAAAAATCATCAAAATTCCCAGAATATTATAATACATCAGTTGGTAAAAAGTTTTATATCAAAACGTGGCCAGAAATAGGTCATATGCGAAAAGGGCCGTTTATGTAAATTAAGAACATAGTTTTACGCTAATGGCCATAACTCAAAATCTGGACCACCAACTGATCCGAAATTTTCGGTGCAAGTTTATATATTAGAAATAAAGATTTCTACTCTTTCACTTTTCCAAAAATCACGTTTTATATCAAAAAGGGCAAAATAGTCAACTTTATGTATAAATCGGAAACATGCATTCGAATCGGCTAAGCATAGACTTAATCAACAAAAATTCCAGAAAGTTTAACAAAAATAAAAATAGTCAAAAATACTCTCCAATACAGATCTCAAACATGCATGTACGAATCCGAATCGATAGTCTACGAAATAATCGTTTTACAAGACTTTCGGTTCCGATTCGTGTCTATACTATAGATTGTCGAGTTGATGATGATAAAACACATTCTTATATGTATTACAAGTTATTTATGATGATCAATCAGATTGCATGTCTAATATATTAACATTCAAGCTTATTTTTGCAAAAATCACTTCTGTTGACTTTTTAGAAACATGTTTGACTCGACAATTAGCATGCATATAGTGGGATTCAGATAGTACCCTTTAGAGGGTTTGTTTCCCATATAAATACCAACATATATCAGGTTTCAATTCGAGAAATGACTGAAAGAAATCCGTTTAATCAGAAAGTCAAAGCTTATGAACAAACAGTTTGACTTTTAGCAATAATCAAAGCAAGAACGGATTAGAGAACGAATTAGAAGCTTACAAAGGTCCTATAGGTGCTTAGTGAACACTAGGATGCTGCCTTGACGTTCAGATTAGCTCCAGAAATGCCTTGAGAGTTCTTGAGAGTTTATGGTTTTTCTTTGTTACAACAAGTGCTCAAGAATGAAGGCTTTTGATCCAATTTATGGTGTAATCAGAGGTTGTAGAGGTTCACAGAGGTCCTAGGCATGCATGAGAGCTGATTGGAGCAAAAGGGAGGTGGAATGAGCTGGTAAGCACTTCAATTTTGGACCAAGATTGCAATTTTCGTATTTTTCTGTTACTGGCAGTCCCATGCGGCCCGCTTGGGTCAGTCCAGGCGGGTCGCCTGACCTCCTGTTCAGCCAAACAAGTTTCCAACTTGGCAGCTTTGGTCCCTGAACTTGTATGCGATGTTTCGGCTGCTTTTCTTGACCCGTAAACCCCCAAACTTGGTTTTTAAGAACCTTGGGACATTTACCTACATGGTAATGTCCTCGGATAACTTTGCGCTCAACCGAAAAGCCCTGAAATTCGACGTTGACGCTTTTAGTCCTTCAAGTACGGTTTTGGCCATAACTTTCTCATACGTTGACGAAACTTCACGAAATTTTAACCAGATATTCTAGTGAGTATATTTTAGCTTCTCAAAGCTTCGGGTCTGCCAAAAGTTCACTCAGAGGTATAAATTAAACATGTTGACACTTTTGGCCCCTATAGTTTGAAATACTTCACTTTTGTGCAATTTCCGCGCCGTATGATCCATGAACCATCCGTTTAAGGTTATAAACATTATGTAGGGTTATCATAGAGTCTATTTATCCATTGTTGACACTTTGGACCCTTACGTTCCATAGTTTTCACCGTTTGTCAATTTTAGTCCCTCTAAAGTATATTTTCACATACCGGAACCTTATGACACGTTTCAAGACATTATTGGACGAAATTTTTCGAGGTGTTACAGAACCCTACCCTATATATATATATATATATATATATATATATATATATATATATATATATATATATATATATATATATATATATATATATATATATAGGGTAGGTCTCTAGAGTGAACACTAGTATATTTGCGAACTGAGTGAACAAATCTTGGCCATCGATTTACACACGTGGATGGCCAAGATTTAATCATCAAATCGTAAAATACACTAGTAAAACATTAAATAATTTTTACTCATCTCATTTATTATTATGTTTAAGTAATTAATTAGTCATAAAAACTATCATCATTCATACTAAAAATTTTTGCCTACACACATTAAAAGTTATCCTACATATTTTGAAATTTATCTTACACGTATTGGAATTTATCCTACACAACTCGTAATTTATCCTACACTATAAATGAATCTTTATTTTTATTTTTTTGAGAAAATATATATTTTAAAAAGAGTAAATTACGATTTTGGCCCATGTGGTTATATCATTTTCTACCTTATTAGCCCAAAAAAAGATTTTTTTAACATCTGTGCCCCCATGGTTTTTATAACTAACTATTTTGGACCCTGAGTCTAACTCAACCCATTACCCTGAGTCTAACCACAGGGGCCAAAATCGTAATGGGTTGAGTTAGACTCAGGGGCCAAAATGGTTAGTTATAGAGACCATGTGGGCACAGATGTTAAAAAAATCTATTTTGGGTTAATAGGGTAAAAGTGATATAACCACAGAGGCCAAAATCGTAATTTAATCTTTTAAAAGTAAGTTACAAATTTAATATAGTTAGTTATTAAAGAGGAAGATTACAAATTAATGATATATGTAAGTTTATCAATCTACCCTTATAATAACATTAAATACAAAATGAAGTCAAAAGAAGCATTCCTATTGTTTGAAATTTCCTTTTTTTGTTCTTACAAAAAATTTCTTCTTATTTGAATTCTCCAGTATATATATATATATATATATATATATATATATATATATATATATATATATATATATATATATATATATATATATATATATATATATAGGGAGCCGCTAAAATAGGAACCACCTCTAGTTGTAAGAACCGCGAGAACCACTCTCAACCAATAACATTGTGCCAACTAAAAGGGCTTTTAGGTCTTTTTACCCCAAATGTCAATTTCACACCCTCTCTCCTCCATTAAATTTGGTCAGACCCCTTTATCTCCCACCTTATTAAATCAACCTCTCTCTCTCTCCTGATGTTCATCTCTCCAAACCTCAACCCATCCTCCATCCTCCTGCTCCGATCCTCCTGCTCCGATCTCAACCCACCCCTCCATCCGGGTCACCTTCAGTGATGACCGGCTGTCTTCCACCACCGCCGTCTCTATCATCTCCGCCGTGTGCGGCGGCGACTTCGTCTTCCACCATTGCCGGGTCACCTTCATTGATGACCGGCCGAACTTCTTGTGTTGGCTACTGGTTGAACTGAAAAAATGGGTTTTAACGGTATGTTTTTTTGGATCTTGTGTCTCTGTTTTTTTTGGGTTTTTGATCTTGTGTCTCTGAATTGTAAATTAGGCCCCCTTGGTTGTCGGCTACCCCCAAACACCACACCCTTTTGTCTCTAAACCCGGTGGTGTCGTAGATGCCGGTGATGCCGTCGATGTCGGTGGTGCGATCGATGTCAGTGGTGCTGGTGGTTGGGTGGTGGCTAGAGGTGGTGCCGGTTTTGGGGGGTGAAGGAAGAGGGTGTTTTTTAGGGGTGGTGGCTACTGGTTTTGTGAAAAACAGTGATGTTCATGTTCCTTTTGCTGGGTTTTGGTTGAATGATGTTCATGTTCATTTTGCTGGGGAGGAGAGAACAGGAAGGAGGGAGAGAACCGGAGAGGAAAAAGGAGGCCGGCGGCAGACGGTCGGATGCCGAAAAGGTAGCGATTTTTTATTGATGTTTTTTGGTTCTGATTTAGGGTTTTTTTATTTGGGGTTTTTTATTGATGTTCATGGTGCTTTTTTAATCTGGTGCTATTTTGAATATGTTGAATATTTGAATATGTTTGAATGATGCTCATGGTGCTTTTTGAATATGTTTGAACGATGTTCATGGTGCTTTTGGAATGAGTTTGCTTTTCTAGTGATTTTTTATGAACTTTGCTTTTTCTAGTGATTTGTGATGAACTTTGTGGTTTGAACAGGCTACTTTTTTGCTGGGTTTTGTTGGAACAGATATCGAAATCAAGGCATGGTTACCTTTTGAATGTTCAAATCGTTTGAATATGTTTGAATGTTGAATCTGGGCTTGAAATATGTTTGAATGATGTTTCTTGTCCCTTTTGAATGTTTAAAACATTTGAATATGGTGCCTCATTTTGAATCGGCAGTGATGATGTAAAAAAAACTGACAATGGCGCGGCAAGGACGGCGGAGGGTAGGTTTTTGAACCTGCAACCCCATTTTGCAGCCGTTGATTATCGGAAAATCTGAGCCAAAACTTCGTTTTTTTTCTAGAATCCACTCATTCTTTTGATTTTTGTTTGTTGGGTTTTTTTTTTTTAGGCGTCGATGATGATAACAATATATCTGAGACGCTTCATTGAGTTTGCGATTTCTGGGTCCGTTCGTTTTTGCGTAAAAAATTTTTTGTAAAAAAAAATTAAACCGTAAACTTTTTTACGTCAACCGTAAACTTTTTAACGTAAAAAATTTTAGGAAAAACGTAAAAACGTAAATTTTTTTTACTAAAACGAAAAAACGTTAACGTAAAAACGTTAACGTAAAAAGTAAAACGTAAAACTTAAAAAAGTAAAACGTAAAACTTAAAACGTAAAAAACGTTAACGTAAAAAACCGGCGCGTAAAACGTAAAAAACGTTAATGTAAAAAACGTTAACGTAAAAAACCGGCGTGTTAAACGTAAAAACGTAAAAAACGTTAACGTAAAAAACCGGCGCGTAAAACGTAAAAAAACGTTGACATAAAAAACCGGGACGTAAAACGCAAAAAAACGGCGTGTAAAACGTAAATAACGTTAACGTAAAAAACCGGCGCGTAAAACCTAAAAAAACGTTAACGTAAAAAACCGGTGCGTAAAACGCAAAAAAAACGTTGTCATAAAAACTGGGACGTAAAACGCAAAAAACCGGCGCGTAAAACGTAAATAACGTTAACATAAAAAACCTGGACGTAAAACGCCAAAAACCGGCGCGTAAAACGTAAGTAACGTTAACGTAAAAAACCGGGGCGTAAAACGCAAAAACGGCGCGTTGAAAAAAAGACGCGTGAAAAAGCCGGGCGAAAAAACGGCGCGCCAAAAAACGACGCGTGAAAAAGCCGGGCGAAAAAACGGAAAACGTAATTTTTAACGCAAAACGTAAAGTTTTTTAACGTAAATGACGGCGTAAATAACGGCGTGTAAAAAAAACGACGTTCAAAAAAGCTCGGGTCGCAAAAAACGTAATTTGTTTTGTTAAAAAATCTGAATTTAAAAATGATTTTTAGTAAAAAGATTATGATTAAAAAATAAAAAGTAATATAATAAAACAAAAATGTAATAAAAAAATAATAAAGACTAAAAGACAAAAAAAAGTAATTTTACTAAATTACCCTTTTTGATTAAAATATTAAAGATATAATAAGACAAAAAATACTTAATATTATTTTGAGTAAATTGCTAAAATAGTCCCTAACGTTTGTTCACATTTGCTAGATCCATCCAAAAAAAGATTTTTTCTCATATGAACCATGAGATTTTAAAAAAGTTGCTAAATCCATCCAAACTTCAAGGACGATTTTAGCAATTTAATAAAACAAACTTTTTTTGGATGGATTTAGCAAATGTGAACAAACGTGTGGGACGATTTTAGCAATTTACTCTATTTTTTTTTTATTTTCATCTTTTTATTATATCTCTTAATTAACATAAAATCTTTTTATTTTCATCTTTTAATTAAATTTCTTATTGAGTTAATTACTGTTTTCGTCCCTGTGGTTTGTCAAAAATCACCATTTCAGTCCATTAGTTTAAAAATTGCGATTTCAGTCCCTGTGGTTTCACTTTCGTAAAAATTTCAGTCCCTGTGGTTTCACTTTCGTAACAATTTTAATCCATTATTATATTAAGTACAGGGACTGAAATGGTTACGAGGTGGACTGAAATGGTTACGAAAGTGAAACCACAGGGACTGAAATCGCAACTTTTAAACTAATGGACTGAAATAGTGATTTTTGACAAACCACGGGGACGAAAACAGTAATTAACTCTTTCTTATTTAACATAAAATCTACTAGTTTTTTTTTTTTTTTTGAACGGCGAATTTCTACAACAGGCGATAGATTCGCACCTGTTTTTGCAGGCCCTCCACCCCACTCTGGCCAAGACTATGTTGTCTTAACCGGGCTCACGCTTGGCATCAGAGTTTGGTTTGGCGCTCCCCGACAAAATTTCCAGCCTACTGCCATATGCGAGTAGTTGCACCCTCCACAAGAGCCGAAAACTCTCTGGAGTAAATGCACTGTAATAGAAAACTCGGGTGTACTCCGCGGGTTTCGAACCTTTGACCAGGCCTTCACCCAGTATTTTTTTGTTCATTTAAAAAATAAAATACACGTTCTTGCTAAACAGGTAACAAATTAAACCGTTGAAAACATTTTGTCGTATAATTAACTTTATTAAAGGATTAGTAATGAGTAAAATGTTTACATTTTAAAAGACTTGGTTAGATGATTATAAATATAAAACCGTATTCATAATTGTAAAATATAAATGATTAATCTTTATTATGAAGTGGGTGAAGGCCTGGTCACAGGTTCGAAATCCGCAGAGCACACCCGAGTTTTCTATTACAGTGCATTTACTCCAGAGAGTTTTCGGCCCTTGTGGAGGGTGCAACTACTAGCATATGGCAGTAGGCTGGAAATTTTGTCGGGGAGCGCCAAGCCAAACTCTGATGCCAAGCGTGAGCCCGGTTAAGACAACATAGTCTTGGCCAGAGTGGGGTGGCGGGCCTGCAAAAGCATGTGCGAATTTATCGCCTGTTGTAGAAATTCGTCGTTCAAATAAAAAAAAACTAGTAGATTTTATGTTAAATAAGAAATTTAATAAAAAGATGAAAATAAATAGATTTTATGTTAATTAAGAGATATAATAAAAAGATGAAAATAAAAAAATAGAGTAAATTGCTAAAATCGTCCCTGACGTTTGTTCACATTTGCTAAATCCATCCAAAAAAAGTTTGTTTTATTAAATTGCTAAAATCGTCCCTGAAGTTTGGATGGATTTAGCAACTTTTTTGAAACCTCAGTGGTTCATATGAGAAAAAATCTTTTTTTGGATGGATCTAGCAAATGTGAACAAACGTTAGGGACTATTTTAGCAATTTACTCTATTATTTTTTAAATACTTTTAATCTCATCCATCCATCTACTTGATCTAATGGCCAGAAAGTGGTTCACGCGGTTCTTACAACTGGAGGTGGTTTTCATTTTAGCGCTCCCCTTATATATATATATATATATATATATATATATATATATATATATATATATCCCCTATAGGGAGCCGCTAGAATGAGAACCACCTCGAGTTGTAAGAACCGCGAGAACTACACCCCACGGAGCGCCGTTCGCCATGATTTTTTTTACAAGTTGATCTGTGTATTATAAACATAGCCGTAAAAAATCATGGCGAACGGCGCTCCGTGGGGTGTAGTTTTTTACACCACAAGTTTGGTGTTTTTTAATTTTTTTTTCTTTTTTCTTTTTTTTTCACCAAACTTGTGGTGTAAAAAACTACACCCCACGGAGCGCCGTTCGCCATGATTTTTTACGGCTGTGTTTATAATACACACATCTACTTGTAAAAAAAAAATCATGGCGAACAGCGCTCCGTGGGGTGTAGTTCTCGCGGTTCTTACAACTCGAGGTGGTTCTCATTCTAGCGGCTCCCTATATATATATATATATATATATATATATATAGGGTGAGGTTACTCTACAAAGTGTGTTTTTCATACAAAGTGTAGGAAGTGATCTTGACCATTGGATGAGTGTCTTTGATAGTTGAGATCATCTTGGTGGCATTTTGATAATATGCGTGTCTTAAAAATAGAATGATTTAATTGATTGGGGCTAAATGTGTCATTTGACTTGTTTTAAATAAGGAAATAATTGATCTTGACCATAAACCTCTCAATCTTTTTAGCAAGTTTCCTTTTCTCTCCATCTCTCTCTCTTTATACCTTCATGAAGAAACACAACATCAACAAAATATATCATGAATCATACAATATAACACATTGTGAAGAAATCCAAAAAAAAAAAAACACATTGAAAATCATACAATATAACACATCGTGAAGAAATCCAAAAAAACACATTGAGAATCATACAATATAACACAACATTATTTAACTTGTGTGGTGTGTTATACAATATAACACATCGTGAAGAAACCTAAAAATTATGAAACACAACGTCAAGAATACACAAAAAACATGTCATTCGTGAATAATAATAATTGGTATAACACATCATGAATTAACCTATAATTGGTAAAACACATCGTCAAGAAATTACAAAAAACGTATCATTCCTAAAAAACACAACGTTAATAATTACAAATACATCTCTTTCCGAAAAACATAAACTATTATAACACATCGTGTGAATTAACTTGTAACTGGTAAAACACATCGTCAAGAAATTGTTCATGAAGGATTGTAACCGGTAAAACACATCATAAAAAATGTTTTTTATATGATACATTTACAAGCAAAAAACGAAAGCTATAACACATTGTGATGAACCTATAATTGGTAAAACACAATCAACCATTGCATTGTATATCACCATTTATTTGATCTGTAAGTTCAAATGAAAGAAACAAGAAAAAAATGAATAAAATATGCATCAGAAATCAATCTTCATAATTTAAAGTAAGTGCCGAATTTTGAGTTGATTTGAGATATTTTGTTTCCTTAAAAATCTTCTTTTTGTTTGAAAAATAAATCTTTCATAAATAATTTAATTAGTGAATTACCTTTATGTCATTTAGTAAAAAAATACCTAAATGCCACATGTTATAAGGAGAATACTTCCTACACTTTGTAGGAAAAGTAGGCTTTGTAGTCAACTCCTACCATATATATATATATATATATATAGGGTAGGGTTCATGAGTGAACAATGATTTATTTGTGAATAAAATGAACTTATCTTGACCATTGATTTTGTAGATCTAGATTTTTTCTTTAGTGGCAAGATTGTAATTATCTTTTGTAACTTACATGTATTTTAATAGACCCAAGGGTATAATTGTATATTTCCATCTTCATTTAATTAATTTATTTTTTCTCTCTCCTGGTTTCTCTTTCCAATTAAAAGAATATTTAATTACATTCTCTATATTTTTTTCTCTCACATATTACCTAACTTAATATTTCATAATTTAAAAAAAATACAAACATTATAAAATATTGTTCCATCTAGAACACGATTAAAAATATTTAATTACATTCTCTATACATATATGTATTAGATCAATGTTTGATGAAAAGATGTATAGCGGAAACAATATGTAGTAATACACAAGTGTATAAGTATGGTATATATCGACATGCATACACTATGTACTTGAATAATACACAGGTGTATACGTCTGGTATATACCGACCCGTATACACATATGTACTTGAATAATACACAAGTGTATAAATCTGGTTTATACCGACCCGTGGAAACAAGATGTAATAATACACAAGTGTATAAGTCTTGTATATAATGACCTGTATACACATCTGTTAAAAATCATAATTTAGTTAGGTTTAATATTTAATTTTAAAAGTAACATAACAGTTTATTTAAAAAAAAACCATTAGCCCTTCAATCTCTTATAATTAAAATAATAGAGAAATAATTAAAAATAAGAGAGAGAGTTAACAGAGGAGAAAATTAAGGGATTTTAATTAAAAGTATTTGGCTAATGTCAATCTTACTCCTTTAATCTAAAAAATGATCAAGGGCCAAGATTAGTTCACTCGGTTCACTCTCAAGAAGTTGTTCACTCATGATCCTAATCCTATATATATATATAGGACGAGGATCGTTACAGAACACTAACTATTGCGAGAACAAAAAGAACAACTCTAAAACACTAAATTTTGGGATTTAAGGTTCGTATTTTTTAAATTTTATGTTTTTACATTCATATATATACATAATAAAACCATATATTTTTACCTACAGATACCCTACATACATGTTGATAATTTAACCTAAACATAACCTGCATATGTGTAGGTTATACAAAAAGTTGAATTTTTTCATAATTTGTTTTGAATTCTAGTGTAAGAAACAGTAAATCTTACATTTGTAATATTTTCATTTACTTTAAAGGTTTTTAAGATTGAAAAAATGAGTGACTCATTATGTTCTACGGATTCTTGCAATATTTAGTATTCTGCATGTATATATATATGGTAAAAAACTAAAACGACAGCTCCATACTCTTTAACTCTCTAAATTATTATTTTTTTGGGGCGTTTTGTACAAACACCATCTCTTTATATACATATATACACACAAACACATATGATCGAAACTCAACATGTGCATTTAAAATAAGTGGCCAAAAATAGTTCTTTCGTCTATTTATCTTTGTTTTATTTTTTCTCATCTCCGTCTTCCTCCAAAGATTTTCTAATTTTAAAGTGTGTCCCGTCCCAACAATGACTTTAACCTACAGAGCCTTTAATTACCAAGGAGAAGTAGTAATTGTTGGGAATGAACCCGAAAATATAGCACAAATCTAAACACGATCTAAACCTGAAAAATTGTGTCGGACATATGAACCTAAACCCGACACAGATATCCTTTAATTGACCCAACATGACATGTTTAACCTTTTTTTTCACCTTTTCCATATATTAATATTTATAATGAAAATTTTACAACAAAAAATAGAAATTCATATAAAATAATTACATTTAACTTTTTAATTAGCACATCTTATGCCAATTTCTCTTTAAGTTACAAATATCGCATTAAACACTAACCAAATTAATTTATGTCATAACACACATGTTAAAAAAGATAAAATAAATTATAAATTGGTTAAATGGGTCAACTTTCCAACCCATCTAGTTGACACGAACCCAATCCACTTAGCTAATCGAGTTTACGGGCTCAATCTGAAACAAACCCGAACTCGTCTAGACTAAACACAAATCTATGAATTTCGTATTAGGTTGATGTTGTATAAAAAAAATACCCTCCTATTTAAAATGAAAGCGACCACTAGAAGACGAGACGAGAAACACAAACAAACAAATATGAAGAAACATAAATCGACGGAAGAACTATTTTTGGCCACCGATTTTATGCACATGTTATGTATATAGAAAATTAATATTTAGAAAACCCCTTTGAGTTTAAAAAACCATAAAAACCAAAATACATGGCTTGTTATAAACCAGATATTTTAGGTCCAACCCATTACTTATGGGCTTTAGAGTTTATAGTTATGTTTATCTATATATTGTAGTTTTATCCTTAATTCTCTTTGGTTTTTATCACGTTATCAGCACGATACGCTCTATTCATTAGGGATTTACCGGCTTGGATTCAGATAATTGCCGTTCATCAAATCCGGGTACACTATTAATTTTTTCTGCAATTTTTCTTTTAACTTTAGAACAAACTAGGACTGCCATGTTTCTGTAAATTAGGACCGAAACGAAAAACAGTTCTTCCATATTACATTTGAATTTCAATAATCACGGAATCGAATACAGTTAAATTAGATTTTTTTTTTTTGTCAAACACACTAGGGTTCCTACCGTCACACATAGCATTCTTACCCTCTCTTATTTTTCTTCTGTGTGATCCCTCCTAAATGTTGTCGACAACTAATAATGAAGGAGTAACCAATTGATGTTGTGGAATAATAGGAATCCACTTCAAAATCCCTGACGTCCATTTTTCGAAAAGAACAATAGATTCGAAAACTATAAATTGGCCACCACATAAAAGAACAACAATAGCCGAAAAAAAAAAAATCCTTTGCTGCCGTCCACTTTCTTTCTTGCTTTTCGAAAACAATAATCCTCTTTGAATCCCCCTAGTTCACGCCAATATATATCCTTTTAATTATACTAGTGTTGAATATAGACACATATTTAACGTTTGCAAATTAAAAGGACCATATATTTTTTTTTAATTCTGGCCCAGTACATCGTAGCAACCTATTTTTTTTTATTTCATGGGCTGAATATGAATACATTTTTTTTTTATTTTGCTAGAGTCCATATGGGTTCTTTAAGGGATACATGTAGTTTTGAAAAATGAACTAGTGTGATTCCTCCGCCCAACGCGGCGGGAACACGACCAATATTGGTTTGATGTTTTTACAGTACCAACACTTGTTATAGCAACCAAAAAAGAAAAAAAAAGGTCATGGTATGCCTAATGGACATCCACACATATTTCACATTGATCAGAAACCATAAAATCGAATAGTGTGCCATTTTTGTTAATACTAATATTGGTACATATGTTGTTCGATAGGAATCAATTCATTTCATCATGCTACCAGTTCACACAAAATATATCCTGGGTTGTCGAGTAAAAAAAAAATTAAACACAACTATGTATCCATATTTTTCATAATAGTTAATAATCGTAAATTATTAGAGAATTGAATGATGAAGAAACTATAATGTAGAAAGAAAAACATTCTTAAAAAGAATATTTTATTAGTCAAAACACTATCGATGTCATTGTGGTGGCTGATCCATTTTCCTTAGTCATAAGAACCATTGAAAAGAAATAAAAACAGTCTAATAGAGGTTTTGAAGAAAGCTAGGCCCCTTCTTTCAAGAAAGGAAAATGTAGTGGTAAAAATAAAAATAAAGGAATGTAAACTATTGCTTCTCATGTTATGAATTAATAGTCATAGACAATTTGAAAACTTTGTTTTTACTAAAGTTATCACTCGCCAAAGGCATTATAGTAAATATGCAATTTGTCTCAGTTTACGGATCATTATGTGGATGTTAAATATCCATGTGATTTTGAATTTTCTAAATGGAATTGAAAACTTAGTTTTACTTTGGTCCCATGTCTTATATATATAAACAGTTTTTGGTTATTGGAGTTTTTGATGAGAAAAAGAACCGGAGGATGGTTTTAAAATATATGTTTTAATAATAATTATCATTTAATGTTTTGATCCAACTGTACTTCATTACATATCAATAATAATTATTTAATATTAGTTTTGATCGAATATTTTTTTAATTAGAATGACATTGAATTTCCATTTTCAACCCAATATAATGTTACCAGACAACCACATTACAGGATAAAAAAAATTCGTAAATGACTTTATTTTCCTTCTCTATTTTATAAACATACTTAAAGTTTAGAACCTGCAGTTCTAGCAAAAGAGAACCCGAAGTTCTCATATAATATACATTTCATTGGAAGGCTTGTTTTTAAAATGCCTTATTTTTTCCTTTGTAGATAATATGTCGAACTTATCAAAACTTGAATTTACCGCATTTGAATTAACTTTTATTTATTTTTTATTTATTTCCTGAAGAAATATGCATGCTAGCTCCAGTAGAGCTATTATTGGTGATGAATGTCTGGTAAATAGCGGTAGTACTAACACTATTCTCAAAGATATGAAATTTTTCTCTGAGTTGTCTCCGGCAGAGACACCGATTAGTACTATATCTGGTGTCAGTAACCTTATCGAAGGCTCCGGCAGAGCACACATAATATTATCTTCGGGTACCCAACTAACTATTGATAATGCATTATATTCAAGTAAATCCAGAAGAAATTTACTTAGCTTTAAAGATATTCGAAAAAACGGTTACCACCTAAAAACATATCTGAAAACAATATTGAATATCTTCAAATTACTTCAAACAAAAATGGTCAAGAGACCATCGTTAAACAATTAGAAGCCTTATCCTCTGGATTATATTGTACTAATATCAATCCTATCGAGTCATACATGGTGAGTAACCAAAAGCTGTTAGATAAAGACACATTCAATATATGGCATGACCGTCTAGGTCACCCTGGTAGCATAATGATGAGACGAATAATCACAAGTGCAACCGGGCACCCTCTCAAAAACTTAAAAGTTTTGCTACCACAAGACTTATCATGTGCAGCATGCTCTCTGGGCAAACTTATAACTCGGCCCTCACAAACTAAATTGATACATGTAACCCCATCGTTTTTAGAAAGAATCCAAGGGGATATTTGTGGGCCTATCCATCCTCCGTGTGGACCATTCCGCTATTTCTTGGTCTTATAGACGCATCCTCAAGGTGGTCACATGTGAGCCTTTTAGCTAATCGAAATGTAGCATTTGCCCGACTTTTAGCTCAAATCATACAATTGAGAGCCAATTTCCCCGATAATCAAATTAAAAAATCTGGATGGATAATGCGGGAGAGTTCACATCTCAAGATTTTAATGACTATTGTATGTCAATTGGGATGAATGTTGAACATTCAGTAACTCATGTTCACACACAAAACCGTTTAGCTGAATCTCTGATTAAACGATTACAAATAATCGCTAGACCACTCTTAATGAGATGTAAACTACCATCTTCTGCATGGGGTCATGCTATTTTGCATGCCGCTGCACTGATTAGATTGAGACCTGTTGGATCTGAGTTTGATTTTGATTGTATTTTGTGTTTGTAATTAAAGTGAAAGTGAATGAGTGTGCAGCGGAATTATGGTGAAAACAAACTTTGCATACAATCAAACGAGAGTAATACTTTGATCAAACATCTTTACACAATGAACCGAAAGATTGAATTTATTTCAACAACGATTACAATGATTGATGAATGAACGCAAACTCCCCCTCAGCCAGAGCTCAGTTGTTTGTTCGTGCAAAGAAGACGATTGTGCAGAAGAGCTAATAGAACAGTACAAAGTACTGAACTATTTATAGGCACTTGCAAACTACTGAGCATCTTAGCTGACGTCACCATGAAAGTGACATCTAACCTCCTAACAAACTCTAACCTCTGATCTATATAAACACTGCTATGTTAACTACTGCTACTACATTACATTACAAAACAGATTATTGATCAGCTGCTGCAACCTTCTACTGCTGTGAACCCAGCAGTACTTGTCTGGATCAGCAGAGCTTGACTCAAGGCAGTAGATTGAATCAGCAGGGCTTTAGTCTTTCATCAGATCTTTACTTGATCAGCAGTTGTAGGTCAGCAGTTTAGCAAGATCAGCAGATAGGAGGTCATCAGATGTTGAAATCACTTTCAAGGGGAGAGACTTGTATGTAAACATCTGCTTATTCTAGATCCACTGCTCTGATCCAGTTTTGGCTTTAATTATCTGTTCCTCTGATAGGGTTCAATCCCAACAATCTCCCCCTGGAACAGATAATGCCAAAACTCTTCATTATTGTGGACATTTATTGCCTCATCAACAGTTCCCTTATTTGACCTTTAAACTGTAGTTCAAAGTTAAGGGCATCTGTGTCTTCATCATCCCTGCTAAGTGGAAGATCAAGGAGATCCTGCAAATCTTCAAGACTCAGGCCAAGAGCTTGTTCCCTTGATATTTTCTCCACTTCTCCACCAGACCTGAGCAAGGTCAATACGCAGGTCTGTTTGTCAGTTTCCCACTTTTGTATTTTTAAGCCTGGTGGGTTTCTTGGGAGATGTTTATTTGCAGAAGTATTTGGTGAGGCTGGCCTGTTCATCACTGGCTGAGCAGCTTTAGCAGAGTTCTCCAGTTCAGGTTCTTCTTTTAACTTTATCAACAAGCCTTCTTTCACAATGGCATTTCCAGTAAGAATCTCTTGAACTGTTTCAAATCCTAACTGGCTTTGTTTTCTTCTTTTGTAGAAGGCAGTACCAGCAGGAGCAGTGGCTTTCCTGATTTGCAGCTTTGTTGGTCTTTTTGAAACATCTGCTTCAGGATAGTCAGGCTTTTGAGGAACCTTTGGGTCTTTCGTTCTTAATTCCTCCAACCTTTTGTAGGTTGTCCTGACCACATCTTCTTTCCATCTAGCAACTTGTCTTTTGTTTCCAAATTCAGCAGCAACCAGTTCTTCTCTCATTCTCCTCAGTTCTACCTGTTTGTCAGGTACATTCTTTCTGAACTTTGCCCAATCAGGAGGAGTGTGAGTGACTTTCCTGTTTATCATGTCTTGAATTCTTGCTGCTTCATTTTCAAGCTCAGGAACAATCCACTCTTTGTACATATATCTCTCTCCTTTGTACTTCTTGTGAGCCATAATGCTTTCAATGTAGTCTTTTTTCAAAGTTTCAGCTGCTCTTTCTGAAATTTGTTGACTGACATTTTTTGCAAATCGTTCTAGGGAGCTGACTTGAGTGAGCAGATATTGATAGTTCCTAGAAATTTCTTTGTCAGATTTCCCTAGTGTGTTTCTTTTCGAGATATCCTCTGCTTGCTTGACCTTTATCTTCAAATATTCATCAACACTTTTAGGCCAGGGATATCCTTTTATTGATGGCAAACTCCTTTTGGCAGGGTCATCCTCATAATAGAATGATTTTATTTCTTCTCTAACAGCTTCTAGTTCAAGAGGAAATTGAACACCTGCAGGAGGTAAGGGCTTGTGCATTGGAACTGAAGAAAGAGGAACTGGTTTTGGTATTTTGACAAGAGCTAAAGATTTTGAAGATGTTTGGGATGGTGAAGTGTCATCATCTTTAAGAATTAGCCTTCTCCTCTTTATTTGAGGAGGGGCTGATGATCTTTTGGATGGAATAGTGGATGTAGTGGCAGTGGTTTGTGATAGACTAACAGTTGTTGAAACAACTGGTGTTCCAACCACTGTTGTCTTTACAGCAGATGTTGTAACACCTGCTGTCTTCTGCCTTTTGGCAGGAGGTAATTTTGTTTTTGGTGGTGATGGTGGTAAGGCAGTGGATGTAGTGTGTGTTGAAGTGGTGTGTGTTGAACTGGGAGCAGATGTTGAAACCACTGAAGTACCAACAGTAGTGGATACAACAGGAGTTACAACAACTGTTTTAGGTGGTGGTTTTGTAGCAGACTTTGAACGTCTGATTGGAATGGATTTGGGTAGCCTTACTCTTCTTGTAGGCTTCTTCTTTTCATCAACAAGATTTTCATCATCTTTTGACCCTGAAGTACCCTGATCCGGATAATCCACCCTGGCTTTCCTTTTGGCCTCTCTATCCCTTTTTACACTTGCAACTGCTTCTGCCAGTGCATTTGTGGTCACATCAATTTTCTTGCTTCCATCTGGCAGATGGATCTGTTTGGTCATATTTGAATTTTCTGGTGCAATGTAGAGACCATCTCTATTCCCTTCCTTCTCCATTCCTGAATTTTCTCCCCCTTTTTGGCATTATCTTCGGGAAGTTAATCAATGAAGAAAACTGGTGGAGGAGCAGTGCCAGTGGTGTGCAGGATCTGAGTTTTGAGAGCCTTTAGATCAGCCTGAGTGTTCTTGAACCTTGACTCCATTGCATTTCTCAGGTGTTGAACATGTTTTTCATGTTGCTGATCTGCTAGTTGTGCTTGATGATGGAGAAAAGGTTGAAATAGATTCCAGAGCTCATTTGTAGCAGATGCCTGTGGTGGAGCAGGTGCTTGAGGTGGAACAGCAGTGGATTGTACCTTTTGTACTTGTAACAACTGTTGTAGCATATCTTTGAGTTCTGCAACAGAGTTATCAAGTTTTTCAACACGAGCCGTCAATTTCTGGTACTTTAAACCATCACCCAAATGAATGGGATCATCTGATTTCCCACTAGCAGTGGTTTTATTAGTGGTAGAGGTAGGGAGTTTACTCCAAACTTTAACCACTGATGCCCTTTTTTCTTGGTACTGGGGTCTTCTCCCTTCAACACTTGACAACCTTTTGATGTTGCCAGTAGGATAAATAAATCCACTGGTGGTTGGCAGAGGTGCTATAAAAGGAATTGCCTCCAAGGAAGTCTTATTGATGTAACCACTGCCCAACTGTAAACCAGTGGGTTCAACAGTTGTAGTGGCTGCTTCACTTGGATTACCACCAAGAGTTACTTGTAACTCAAGGGGTGTTACCTCCTCAGGTTGTGTTGGTGGGTTAGCAAGGAATGATACATCAGGCTTAGTCAGTTGTTGAGGTATATTCTCATTAACAGGTGATTGAGAAGGACTGAGTAATGCCTGGTTCAGATCGATTGCATCCAACAAAAGTTGTGTTTTTGGTGGAATTGTGGATGTGATGGTGGGTGTAGAAAGAGGATTTGCCCCGAGCATTGAGCTGTGGATGATGGAAACGAGTGTATCCAGAGCATCATAATGTGGTGGCCCTTTGTGTACAACCTGTTCTTTTTGTGAAGAAGCAGGAGGAGTTATGGTTATGGGTTGAGATATTTGTACCAACTGCTGTGAGGAAGTAGCAGCAGTGGTTTCTTGTGACATTTGTGTTGTCACAGGCAGTAGCTCTGGTATCTCATCCTCCAGAGTTGCCGTTTTGATTGGTTTGGGGGGTTTTTGATTTCTCTTTTTGTTTGGCTTTTTGGGATTTGTAGGTGTGGGTTTCAAAACAGTTGGTCTGCTGCTTTGATCACCTAGAGCAGTAGGCTCAGCAGCAGATACCTGAGGAGCAGTGGTGACTGCTAAATTCTGCTCAGGCACCTCTGTTTGTGTTTTACAAGGTGCTAACATTCTTGAAAAAGTTTCAGTTGTTAAGCTGTTTATTTGAGTAGACTCACCTTGGTTTATTATAGCTAAATCATCCTTACTGAATTTCTTTGCAAAATAGTAACTTAAAAACCTTGGAAACAGTAAGAATGATTTTGTCTCAACATTATTAACCAAATCTTTAAAGATTTCCCGAGAATAGTTAAAATTTTCTTCTTGAAGAATTGCATATCCCAGATTTTGAATCTTTAAAGGGATTTCATTGAAAGAAGTGGTTTTGTTTGAAACACATAGTAGGAGGGTATGAAATAAAAATCTGGTTGCTGAAGGAAAATAACCTTTTTGTAAGGTAAGTTTCTTCATCATTGTGGCTTCATACCCTCTTTCAATGAAGTCAGTTTGTAACTCGTTTTTAGTGAAAGAAGTTTTACCTTCCTGGTCACCGAGTTGAAAGACCTCTGAAATGGATTGTGGCGTGATTTGGACTTCTTTCCCCTTTATAGAAGAGTGTATGGTGGTTGCAGTGTCTCCTTGTTTGTCAAGGGTTGCATTCTTCCAGAACTCCCTTTGGGTCTCCAAATAGATTGGTGCATCGGCGGTGAACAAAGTTTTGTACTTTGATTTTGCCATGATGTTGATGATGGAATCGAAAACATCGGTGGTTCCTGGTTTTGTTAGAAGACCCAGGAGATTGTGAGATGATTTGTATGGAATTTCAGTGGAAGTTGCCTTTTCAGAGGCTGTTTTCGATGATGAGTTGGATGAGGGTTTTGCAGATGGCTTCGATTTTGTCATTTTTGAAACGAATGATCGAAGAAATTTGTGAGAAATGAGAAGAAAAACTGCTTTGAGAAGAGAATTTTTAAGAATTCAATTCGACAGTAAAACCCTGTTTTGGTGGTGAGTGGGGTATTTTATAGGGAAGAAAGTGAATGTTGACATGGCAGCCGTTACAAAAGGTCTGACTACTATGTACTGCCCACATGACAACCCCTGGTGAAAGTGTAGGACAGTACTTTGATGAAAGCAACTGATGAAGGCAGTGGTAAGGAAGCAGTGGATGATTTTCACTATCAGTGGATAGCATATCAGTAGATAAGACACTGCTTTTGAATAACAGAGGTTATCAAGAAATGAGAGAGCAGAGGTTGCCTTTCAGCAGTGGACAGTCTTTAGAAGTAGAGCAGACTTTTGAACAATCAGTGGTTATGGCAGACTTTTAAGGATTTTAATGAAAATTTCATTTTTAGCTATTTTTAAGGATGAATTTTTGATTTTCTGAAAACATTTTGTTGCTTTTATTCATAGAAAAACAAGATGTTGCTTGTTATTCCATGTTCAGCATCCCAATCCTAGAGACCAAGCTTTCAAAAGTGGCTGTATCAAGTGCTTTTGTGAGCACATCTGCCAGCTGGTCTTTAGTTGGGACATGATGCAGAGAAATCAAACCTTTTTCATAGCAATCCCTCACAAAGTGATGTCTGATGTCGATGTGTTTGGTGGTAGAATGGGAAACTGGATTTTTGATGATATTTTCTGCTGCCTGGCTGTCCAACACGAGTGGTGTTTTTAAGGCAGTGATACCAAAATCCAGTAACTGATTTTGAAGCCACAGGAGTTGGGCTGTACAGCTTGCAGCAGCAATGTATTCAGCCTCAGCAGTGGATGTTGAAACTGCTGCTTGCTTTTTGCTTTGCCAAGAAACTAAGCAATCGCCTAGAAACTGGCACCCTCCTGAAGTGGACTTCCTTGTGGTGTGACATCCAGCAAAGTCACTGTCCGAAAAACCTGAAAGCTTGATATTCCCATTAGCTGGATACCAGATACCAAGTGTGGGAGCACCTTTTATGTATCTGAAGATCCTTTTTTACAGCAATGAGATTTGATTTTCTGGGAGCTGATTGACTTCTTGCACAGACACATGTTGCAAACATGATGTCTGGTCTAGATGCAGTTAGGTACAATAAAGACCCAATCATGCTTCTATAGAGTGTTTGGTCAATCAGCTCATCCTTTTCATCAGACATGACCAGCTTATTTGTTGCCATGGGTGTGCTGCATGGCTTACAATCATTCATATCAAATAAGCTGGTTGCCATGGGTGTGCTGCATGGTTTACAATCATTCATATCAAATTTGGTTAAAAGTTCTTTAGCATATTTTCTTTGATGAATGAAAGTTCCATTTTGCATTTGCTGTACTTGGAGACCAAGAAAGCATTGCAGCTCACCCATTGTACTCATTTCAAACTTAGCTGTCATGAGTTCTCTAAACTCTACACACATTTTGTTACATGTGCTTCCAAAGATAATGTCATCCACATAAATTTGGACAATCATTAAATCCTTCCCTCTCCATTTAAGAAACAGTGTTTTATCAATGGTACCTCTTTTGAAATCATTTGAGAGTAGGAAGTTGGAAAGAGTTTCATACCAGGCCCTTGGTGCTTGTTTCAGGCCATACAAGGCTTTGTTCAGCCTGTAGACATGATCAGGATAAAATGGATCCTCAAAACCTGGAGGTTGACATACATACACCTCTTCTTGAATTGTACCATAGAGGAAAGCACTTTTGATATCCATTTGAAACACCTTCATGTTGTGGTTGACAGCAAAGGCCAGGAACAGTCTAATGGCTTCCAATCTTGCAACAGGGGCGAATGTTTCATCATAATCAATCCCCTCTTCCTGTCTGTAACCTTGAACCACAAGCCTGGCTTTATTCTTGACAACAATGCCCCTTTCATCAGTTTTGTTCTTGAAGACCCACTTTGTGCCAATGGGACTAACCTCTTCTGGCAGTGGTACAAGCTCCCATACTTGTTGTCTTTTAAACTGTTGGAGCTCCTCTTGCATGGCTTCTACCCAGCTGTTGTCTTTCAGTGCCTCTTGGTACTTGACTGACTGATGAAGTGATAGAAAACCAGCAAAAAGACAAATGTTTTGGGTTTGGCTTCTTGTTAGCACCCCTTCATTGATGTTGCCAATGATTTAATCCGTTGGATGAGATCTCAAGAAGATTAAATCTCCTTGGTATGGTATGATGGCATTTGTTGGTGAAGGCTGCAAATGTGTATCATCTGAGCTAATCACTGCTGGTGACTTTGATGACCCAGCAGTGGCTTCAAAAGGTGGTGGAATAGGAGGTAATGAAGTGGACAACTGCTGACTTTTATCCACTGTTTGAGGACTTTTGTCAGCAGTGTTTGAGGATGTGGAAGCAGTGGTGGATGGGCTACTTTGGTCAACAACTGTTGAGGTAGCAGTGGTTGAGCCTTGACAACTGTTTTGAACAGCTGGTGCTTTTCCCTTTGTGGCAGACCTTTGAGGGATGATGATTTCATACCCATAGTCTGGTGTTGTATCCTCTGATGGACCTGCACTGTTAGTCTTAACAGCAATATTTTCAAAAGTAAATTTTTCAAGATCAAACAGATCTGCAGGATTTGCTGGGATTTTCATTGATGAAAGTTCATTGAACTTTACATTCAAAGTCTCCTCCACTGCCTTGGTCCGTGTATTGAACACTTTGTATGCCTTGGCAGTGGATGAGTATCCCAAGTGATAACCACAATCAATTTTGGCTGCAAATTTTGAAATAGAATCTTTTAAGTTCAAAATAAAGCATGGACAGCCAAACACCTTGAAATATAAGATCAGTGATTTGATTTTATACAGAATTTCATAAGCAGTCTTTTTGTGCCTGGGGTTTATTAAAACTCTGTTCTGGACATAGCAAGCAGTGTTTACTGCCTCTGCCCAGAAAGTTAATGGCAAACCTGAATCTGTAAGCATAGTTCTGGCAGCCTCAATCAAAGTTCTGTTCTTTCTTTCAACAACCCCATTTTGCTCTGGTGTTCTAGGGATGCTGTACTACCTTACAATCCCTTTCTTGACACAGAAGGCATCCAACTCCTTATTTTTAAATTCTGTGCCATTGTCACTCCTGAAGCTTTTTACTGGAAGGTCAAATTGCTTTTCAACCTGTGTCACAAAGTCTTGCAAAATGCCTGCAGTTTCATCTTTGGAGTGCAAAAAGAAAGTCCATGTAAACCTAGAAAAGTCATCAGCAATAACCAAACAATATCTTTTCTTTTTGAGGCTCATGACTTGAACTGGGCCAAACAAATCCATGTGTAGCATTTGCAAACACTGGGTTGTTTTGGACTCTTCAATGGACTTGAAAGAACTTTTATGCTGTTTTCCTTTTAAACAGGAAATGCAATGTTCAGGACATGATAACAGTTTTTGTGGTAGGCCTCTCACCAAACCATTTTTTGAAATTTCACTGATTGTCTTAAGATTTGTGTGCCCCAGCCTTCTGTGCCAAAGTTCTGTCTCTTTGTTAGAGGCAGCTGAGAACAGACAGGCATCAGTCTGGGACACTCTTTTGACATATCAACAACATAAACATTGCCACTTCTTTGAGCAACAAGTTTAGTGTGACCAGTTTTGATTATTGCTTCAATCTTTTTGACCATTTCTGGTCTAACAATCCTATAACAATCTTTTGTGAAGAATGACCCAAACCCTTTGTCACTCATTTGTGAGACACTCAGAAGGTTGAATTTTAGATTGTCTATTAGATTGACATTTTCAAATTTTACATTTCCAGATTGCACTGTGCCAGACCCTAGAACTTTCCCTTTACTATTATTCCCAAAGGATATATCACCCCCTCCATGGATTTTAAAGTCTTTGAGGAGGGCTTTACATCCTGTCATGTGCCTGGAGCCTCCACTATCTACATACCAAAGACTATCAAAGCATGCAGAAGCTCCCTGCACATGAAGTAAAAGGATTAGTTCATTAAGGGCTCCAAAGCCAACAGGGCTTTGGATGGGGATTCAGCAGTGTCTGGTATGGATGCAGAGTGATGGACAGTGGTTAGGTCAGGGGTTTGGACAGTTTTAGTACTGTTTCTTGCTAACCACTTTTGAGGGTCTTGACCAATCACCTGCTGATAGCCAAAAGGATGCCTATTCACTTTAGGTTTAGAGGGCCTTTTGTAGGCCTCATAAACGTGTGGAATCCTTTGGTAAGACTGTTTTTCCTTGCCTTTTCTGAACTGATTGGCAGGGGGTGCATCAGTAACCTGAACATCTCTTTTGACAGATGTTTGGTTCAGTTGTTTTGTGACAGCCGTTTGAACTGGTACAAACAGTGGTTGTTTCTTGGTGAATTTGACAGATGATGATGATGATGATGGACTCAAGGATGTTTTAGCAAGGTACTCATTCTTTTTCATATCAAAGTTTTTGAGATACACACATGCTTGAGTTTTGTGGTTTGTTTTTCCACAAACAATACAGCTTTCAGCTGGAACTATGACACTTGTTTTGTTTATATCATAAGCTTTTAAGTGGAAACAATCTTTTGTTAGATGATTCCTTTTCTCACAGAATTCACAAAACAAGTTATCAATTTTTTCTTTCTTCTTTCTCTTTTCAGACTCCTTTCCAGCAGAGGTTTTAACCACTGCTGGAATGTCCTTGAGAGATATGACTTTAGCTTTTGGAGCTTTGACACCATCAGTTGATGTAAAGTCCATTGGCTTGAAATTTTCAAGAATATCACACTCATCAGACCATTTAGGTTTAAACTGATGATTTTCAATCTCCTCAAAAGTAGAGGATCCCATTGGTCTGTCAAGTGTGATTTTGTTACCAAGTTTGTCAGTGATTTTCACTTCTTGGCCATTCTTGTTTGTGGGGATAAACTCAGTGGTTACATCAGTGGTTTGAACAGATTTTTCAAAAGAAATGTTTTCATCATCATGTTTTCTATAGCCAACCCCAAATTTCACATTGCTTTTTATCTGTTTCTCAAGCATAACCTCATACCCTTTGCATGATTCCACCCATCTCTCACATGTGATCTGGGTGGACTTTAACTCCTTTTTGCAAACTTGGTATTTTTCTACCAAAGTTTGGAGTTAGGTTTTGGTTATGCTCTGCTCTTCTTTCAAGCTGCTAATCTCTTTGTCCTTTTCAGTCAATTTGTTTTTAAGTTCTTTTAGAGATCTTTCAAATTTGACTTCATCAGTTAAGATTTTGTCCCGAAGGTTTTCGTTTACCTCTTTGATGTAAGCAAAAGCAATAATGCAATTGTCAGAACACAGTTTTTCAAGAACTTGAGGTGTTACCTTGGCAGCAGCCATCACTGCACAATCACATTGAGGATTTTCTTCATCTTCAGCTCTTTCTTCTTTCTCACCTGCTTTTTCTTCTCTCTTTTCTTCCTTGTTCTCTTCTGACCATGGGTCTGTTAGTGGTTCAATCAGGGTACCTGAACTTTCTCCCAACAGTACTTCATTAGCCACAGCAGTAACCACTGCTTCAATCACCTCATCCACTGTTTCAGAACCCAGCTGTTCCTCTTCAGATTCAACACCCTCCTGTATTGACTCTAATGCCATCAAACAAAATTCATCATGAGAAGAAACATTGGAAGCATAGAGTGTAAAATTTTCATCACTGAGGTCTTCAGGCATTCTGCTCCAGTCAACAAACCCTTGAGTGAAAAAACTTTGTTGATCTGGTTGTACTGCTGCTGGAGCAGTGGTTTGAGGTGCAGGTTGCACTTGTGCCTGAGGGACAGGGGTTTGAACATATTGGATATATGGAACAGTGGTTTGGACATAGTGCACTGGCACAGGGGCAGCAACATAGTGAGCAGTGTTCACTTGAGCTGCTGGGGCATATTAGGCATAGTGCACAGTGCCTTGATTTTGAGGTCTAGGATTTGAGCTAGGATGAGTGATTATGGGACCAGTAGTTTGACTCCTACACTCCCTAGCGAAGTGTCCCAACCTATTACACTTGTAGCACTTGATTTTCGATTTATCCAACCCAACCCTTAGATTCCCATGCAAGCCTGGGAACTTTCGCCCTGTTCTTTTATAAAATTTGCTAGTTCTAACACTTAGCAAGGCCAGTTGATGCAGGATGTCCATTTCCTCTAAATCAGTGGGGTCAAAATACTGTAGATCATTGAGTTCAAAGCTTAGATTGTCTGACATCTGGTTTTCGTTTGTAGTGAATGCATAACTTGTAGAGTGAGGATCAGGGTTGTTAAAATTTGCACCAGCAGTTATGTCAATGAAGTGATCATAACCCTGATCCTTACCACTACTCCCAGATTCTTCTTGACCCAAAAGAGCAGTGTTACCGAATGTATAATCATCAACGGTTTTTCCTGACTCTTGTAACTTCCTTTTCTGGTTCAACTCCCTTTCGTAGGTCAGGAGTCGACCATGGAGTTGGGTCAAGGTCAGATCCTTGAACTCAGGTGAATTTTGGGTGACAAAAGCTATGGTGTCCCATTTTTCTGGCAGTGACCTGAGGAACCTGCTATTTTGAGTTGAGTTTGTAAAAGTGGTTTTAACAAGCCTCAGTTCACTGATGAGACAACTGAAACGCTCAAATTGTTGCGTCAGTGATTCACCTTTAACATGACAAAATGTTTCATACTGTTAGTTCAGGATTTCCCTATTGTTTTCTATGACTTCTTCGGTACCCCCAAACTGTTCCTTAAGCGCGTCCCACAATTCTTTGGCACTGTTATAGTGTAACAGTCCAGCATATATTTCATTGGGCAGCGCTGAAGCTATGATGCTAAACGCTTTAGCATCTAGTTCGATCTTTTGAAAGTCGGTTTCGGTATAGTTTTCAACTGGTTTTGGAACGAACTTTTTAGTATCTTCAGCGTTTGGCACTGTAGGAACATGGGGACCAAAGACGACAGACCTCCAACAACCTGTGCTTTGTTGAGCGAGGATGTGACCCATCCTCCTCTGCCAAATGTTGTACTCATTTCTTTTTAGCATAGGTGGTTTAAAAAGAGAGCCGATGTTTTTATCATCCTGAGATTGTGACGTCATTCTTGTTGTTTACAGACATTGAGAAATCAACTTTAATGGTGATTAATCCTTGCTCTGTTTTTCAACAAACGAACAAACGATCAGTATCAACTGTTATGAGCTGAACTATTTACGTCAAAATGATTGTTAAATCAAATTTGACTGTCCAAGCTCTGATACCAATTGCTGGATCTGAGTTTGATTTTGATTGTATTTTGTGTTTGTAATTAAAGTGAAAGTGAATGAGTGTGCAACGGAATTATGGTGAAAACAAACTTTGCATACAATCAAACGAGAGTAATACTTTGATCAAACATCTTTACACAATGAACCGAAAGATTGAATTTATTTCAACAACGATTACAATGATTGATGAATGAATGCAAACTCCCCCTCAGCCAGAGCTCAGTTGTTTGTTCGTGCAAAGAAGACGATTGTGCAGAAGAGCTAATAGAACAGTACAAAGTACTGAACTATTTATAGGCACTTGCAAACTACTGAGCATCTTAGCTGACGTCACCATGAAAGTGACATCTAACCTCCTAACAAACTCTAACCTCTGATCTACACAAACACTGTTGTGTTAACTACTGCTACTACATTACATTACAAAACAAACTATTGATCAGCTGCTGCAACCTTCTACTTCTGTGAACCCAGCAGTACTTGTCCGGATCAGCAGAGCTTGACTCAAGGCAATAGATTGAATCAGCAGGGCTTTAGTCTTTCATCAGGTCTTTACTTGATCAGCAGTTGTAGGTCAGCAGTTTAGCAAGATCAGCAGATAGGAGGTCATCAGATGTTGAAATCACTTTCAAGGGGAGAGACTTGTATGTAAACATCTGCTTATTCTGGATCCACTGCTCTGATCCAGTTTTGGCTTTAATTATCTGTTCCTCTGATAGGGTTCAATCCCAACAAGACCAACTGTTGATCACGAATACTCCTCATTGCAACTGGTCTCCGGACGAGAACCAAGTTTGTCCCACCTTAGAATTTTTGGTTGTGCGGTATACATACCAATACCGCCACCACAACCTACTACAATGGGACCCCAAAGAAGACTGGGTATCTATATTGGTTTTAACTCCCCGTCCATTATTAGATACTTAGAACCAATGACGGGAGACATGTTTACAACATGGTATGCTGACTGTCATTTTGATGAAATGATGTTCCCAGTCTTAGGGGGAGACAAGGACAAAGAAAGACTGGTAACACAAGAAATAACGTGGAATGCATTATTGCTATCAAATCTCGACCCCCGAAGTGGTCAATGTGAATATGAAGTCCAAAAGATCATACATTTGCAAAGAATAGCGAATGAATTACCAGATGCATTCACAGACACGAATAAAGTGACAAAGTCACATGTACCAGCATCAAATGCACCTGCTCGAATTGAAGTAATCCCAGAAGCGATTACTATACAACGAAAGCGTGGGAGACCAATCGGTTCCAAAGACAAAAACCCATGGAAACGAAAAGAGCAAAGTAACGCAGTTGGTGAAAACTCACAAAAGATTATAAGTGAAACCCCGGTAGAGGTAAATGTCCCAGAAGAGACAACTATGAATCCAGAGGAAAATGAAGTTTTAGAAGAAACACCGGTACCGAACGAAAATGAGATCTCTATTAATTATGTACAAGATAGTACAATGTGGAACCGGAATAAAACACGTGTTGATGACATATTCGCATATGCTATAGCAACAGATGTAATCAATGAAAATGATTACGTACCTAAAACTTTAGAAGAGTGCATGCACAGAAATGATTGTCCAAGATGGCAAGAAGCCATAAACGCCGAATTGAATTCGCTCGAAAAGCAACATGTTTTCGGACCTGTAGTGCGAACACCCATATACGTCAAACCAGTAGGTTATAAATGGGTGTTTGCAATAAAGAGAAATGAAAGAATGAGATTGTACGATGTAAGGCTCGACTTGTAGCATAAGGGTTTTCCCAAATCCTAGGAGTTGATTATGAGGAAACGTATTCCCCTGTAGTGGATGCGATAACCCTTAGGTTCCTAATCGGCCTCACAATCTCTGAAGGACTTCATATGAGACTAATGGATGTCGTCACCGCATACTTATACGAGACACTTGAAAATAACATCTACATGAAAATCCCTAAAGGATTAAAATTGTCTGAAGCATTAAAATCAACACCTCGAGATATGTGTTCTATAAAGCTCCAGAGATCTTTATATGGTCTCAAACAATCTGGTCATATGTGGTACAATCGACTTAGTGAATATCTCGAAAAGGAAGGATACAAGTCTGATGTAATCAGTCCATGTCTCTTTATAAAACGATCACTCTCAAAGTTCACTATAATAGCAGTCTATGTTGACGATATCAACATCATCGGATCTCCTGAAGAGATAGAGAAAGCTGCTCAGTTGTTAAAGAATGAATTTGAGATGAAAGATCTTGGTATGAAAAAAAGTATGCATCGGACTACAATTTGAGTATCTGTGCAATGGCACATTTGTCCATCAATCAAACTACATCCAGAAGATGTTAGTATGTTTCAATATGGATAAAGCACATTCGTTTAGCGTACCTATGGTTGTCCGACTGCTAGATCCACACAAGGATCCTTATCGCCCTCAAGAAGAAGGCGAAGATGTACTTGGTCCAGAAGTACCGTACTTAAGCGCGATCGGTGCCCTTATGTATGTCGCAAATAACACAAGACCTGACATTGCATTTGAAGTACATGTACTAGCGAGATACAGTTCGAATCCAACACGTAGACACTGGAATGGTGTAAAACATATATTCCAGTATATTTGCGGGACACAAGACTTAGGTCTTTTCTATCAGAAAGATCAGAAGTCCCAGCTTGTTGGGTATGCTGATGCCGGATATCTATCAGATCCTCACAAAGCAAAATCTCAGACTGGTTATGTATTCACATACTGTGGCAAAACAATTTCTTGGAAGTCAACTAAGCAAACACTTACAACAACGTCATCAAATCATGTCGAATTGATAACACTATATGACGCTGGTCGAGAATGCGTGTGGTTGAGATCAATGACTAATCACATACAAGAAGCATGCGGATTAGAACAGATCAAGAAGGAGCCGACAGTTATTTATGAAGATAACGCTGCTTGCATAGCTCAGATCAGAGAAGGTTACATCAAGGGTGATCGAACAAAGCACATCTCACCAAAGTTCTTCTCAACATATGACTTGCAAAAGGAAGGGGAAATTAATGTTCGCCAGATTAAGTCAAGTGAAAATCTAGCTGACCTGTTCATGAAATCTTTACCTAGAAGCAGTTTCGAGCAGCTATCACACAAGATCGGTCTTCGTATATTGAAAGATGTTTGTTAAATTCAGGGGGAGAATTATACACGCTGTACTCTTTTTCCCTTAACTAAGTTTTGTCCCATCGGGTTTTCTTAGTAAGGTTTTTAATGAGGCAGCATAGCTGATCCAGTAGTATCAGTTTATTTATTCAGGTCCTGAAGTACCTATTTAACATCATCCTGAAGTATGTTGTTAAACTGTGTATAATTCTAAATGTCTGAGGGGGAGTGTTATAAACCAGACATTTTAGGCCCAACCCATTACTTATGGGCTTTAGGGTTTATAGCTATGTTCATCTATATATTGTAATGTTGAATAATGGAGGATTCAGTTTTATCCTTAATTCTCTTTGGTTTTTATCATGGCTATAATTAAGCCACATTATTAAAAAAAAATTGTACTAAAAATTATATTGGTCTTGTAACCTTGCTTATTATCTCATATGGTCTTGTAACCTTAAACCGTCATCTCTCTCATGAATCTTGTCAGATCCATCATATATTTAAACGTCAGTTAATAATAACACATGGTAAAATCTTATTTTAACATCGTGTATACGGGCCGTATAAGGTTATACGGCCCGTATAAAATAAGATAAACTCACAAAGCCTGTGGGCGCAGCCTTTGTCAGTTTATCTTATTCTATACAGGTCGTATAACCTTATACGGCCCGTATACACCATGTTAAAACAAAAATTGGTCGTATACAACGTATACGATAGTTTTATACAGGCCGTATAATGGTATACGACCCGCATAGACAGGATATCCCTTTTTTGAGTTAATATTCACACATTAGGGTTTCGATCTGGCAGTCTATATAGTGTTCAGAACCATCAAATCGAGAACCATGAAATCAAACTGGCTTCTGCTATCAAGGAAAACTGGTTTCAGTTTTCTTTTTACTCTGAAACAAATCCCGTTTCATCAAAGATAAAGAAAACTTAGACAAACGACCAGTTGATAAGCATAAAGCAAGCATGGAAGACTTTTAACTATTAAGGAAAACAGGTTTCAGTTTTCTTTTTTACTTTGAAACAAATCCCATTTCATTAAAGAGAAAGAAAACTCAGACAAACGACCAGTGAATAAACATAAAACAAGCATGGGAGACTTTTAACTATCAAGGAAAACGGGGTTTCAGTTTTCTTTTTACTTTTAAACAAATCGCATTTCATCAATAGCAGGAGTTGAATCATTATTATTGTACAGTTTCAACCTTCCTTTTCCTTCAATTTCGAGAACAGTTTCCCCAAACGAACATTCTCGATATCATAATATCTTTTAAGCAAAAATCTAGACTCAAGGAGACCATACGCGGCAAGGTGGTGGTTTTGGAGGGAAGAGATTCACAGTTACGAGCTTAAGGATGCATTCCACGGTAAACGATGGGCCTGATATTAGGGGATTATAAATATACCCTAATGAAATCTATGGGATAATGGATAGATATAGTTATCGAAGAATCTCGTTCCGTATTCTCTCCTTTTGCTAGTTCTCGAAGAATCTCACTCCGTATATAGATCTCTATTTGGTCATCTGTCCAAGTTTAAGGATGCATTCCACGGAAAACGATCAACAATCAGCAATAGTAGCAGTTGAATCTTTATTATTGTACAGTTTCAACCGTTCATCATTACAAATTGTCAGAACATGAAATAAGATCAAGCTTAACGTAATGAAATAATGGATATGATAACAACTACCAAGGGGATAATGGATATGGTAACAACTACCAAGGCGACAATTAGTCAGCAGTCATTACTTCTTACTGAACTCGAATTCAGGAAATGATGAGTAATGTAAGGAGAAGCGTTAGGATTCAGGGTTAGACGCCAAGTCGTGCAAGGATGGGTACAGAAACCACCAAGGGGATAATGGATATTATATAAATACAAAAACACAACATTTCTAAATAAACCTACCAAACCATAACAAAGCCCTTTTCCTTCAATTTCCAGAACATTCATTAGTCAGCAGTCATTACTTCTTAATGAACTCGAATTTAGGGAAGGGTGAGTAATGCAAGAAGAAGTGTTGGGATTCAAGGGTTTAGACGCCATGTCGCGCGAGGATGGGTACAGAAACCACAAAGGGGATAATGGATATTATATAAATACAAAAACACAACGTTTCAAAATAAAACCTACCAAACCATAACAAAGTCCTTTTCCTTCAATTTCCATAACATTCTCCCCAAACGAACATTCATCATCACCCAAATTCTTAACAGACCCAGCAAAAAAACTTTTACAAGGAACGTATAACTCGATATCAGAACATCGTTTAAGCAAGAATCTAAGCTCAAGGAGACCATACGCGACAAGGTGGTGGTTTTGGAGGGAACAGATTAACAGTTACAAATGCAAAAGCTGCTATCAAGTTTAAGGATGCATTCAATGGTAAATGAAGGGCCTTCTCTGACAGTTTTCGATATCAGAACATCGTTGATAAATACAAGATGAATGTGTTTACATGCAGTGTACAGTGTTCTAGTATCACCATATTGGTGTAATATTAACAAACTCAAACAAAGTTCGTAGTTCTAAATCCTTAACTTTACTGCATTTTTGAAAAATCCATGTGTACTAACTAAAAAAGGGAAGTTGGTTATATACGACCCGTATACAAGACATAAAACAGTGGTCGTATGCTGAGTATATGATCAAATAAAAAAATTATAAAGGTTGTATACGACGCGTATAACTTTATACGGGCCGTATACAGTCTTGCAATTAGTCAGCAGTCATTACTTCTTAATGAACTCGAATTCAGGAAATGATGAGTAATGTAAGGAGAAGCGTTGGGATTCAAGAATTTAGATGCCATGTCGCAGGAAGATGGGTACAGAAACCACGTGAGAGTGTGGGATGGAGTGTAGTGACGGGGAAAAGGTGAAGGTTATTGGTTATGATTATCAAAGGGAGATGAGTGTGTATGCTTTTTAACCCTTGTAATAAAACCTACCAAACCATAACAAAGTCCTTTTCCTTCAATTTCCAGAACATTCTCCCCAAACGAACCTTCATCATCACCTAAATTGGTGTAATATTAACTAACTCAAACAAAGTTCATAGTTTTAGATCACCAACGTTACTGCGTTTTCATCAATTCCACATTTAAATTTGTTCCCCACCGTTCATCGCTTTTTTAGTTGCTTCTCTGGTTAAGTTTCTGCATGGTTGCAAAAGTCGCTAGGCGCTCTCTAGTCGGTCGACCAGGGAGTTGAGAGTACTCGGTATAGGCGGAGAGTACTTGGGGAGTACTCGGACATGTTAAATTATAAAGAAATTAGTTTTCGGAAATTAAATATATGTCTAATAACATAAATTTACTAATATTTATAACAAAATACATGAAAGTGATATTCATTATTTAACATAATAGTCATATAAATTATGTTTTATTATTTTTTAAGTCAAACTTGCCCCGAATTGACCTACTAGATCCAATTTTCGCCGAGTTTGACCGCGTTTGATCGATTTTGAGTAATTAGGCGGAGTTAGAGTAAGTCGGCTCGGCAACCTACCTTGTAGCGACTACTCGGGGAGTACTCGGCCTTGGAAACCTTGTTTTACAACCATGAGTTTCTGTATTGACAACTAATGCCTATCAAATTTTGTAAGTATTGCATTTGGGTTAATGAGATGTTAAATGTTTCACTTGCAATAGCTGCTATCAAGTTTTTTATACACACATGAAAGTACATTTAAATGGTGTTCAATACTCCACTCCACTCTCACACTTAAAATTTTCAACCTTAGTTTCCAACATAACACGCATCATTTCATGTTTTTTACTCTTTTCTTCGATTTCAACAAATCTTTTCGACAATCAGTAAGCAAATACACAAATTTAGCCTAGATAATCAGTAAGCAAATACTCAACGATTGATAATTGTAGATCAGCGTTGTTTATCACCCCGTGTGAGCATTGGAAGCCCGATAAACAGTCTTGCAATTAGTCAGTAGTCATTACTTCTTAATGAACTCAAATTAACAAAATGATGAGTAATGTAAGGAGAAGCATTGGGATTCAAGGGTTTAGACGCCATGTCGTAGGAAGATGGGTACAGAAACCACCAAGGGGATAATGGACATCCAACAAGCTCAAAAAGAAACTTGTCTTCAAGGTTTCTTGTTATGTAAAGCACTTGGTTTCAAGTCCAAACTTGGATGAATCATTGACGTATTCTTTCTTGCTTATCCCGAATGCATCTCCATCTCACAGGTAAAACACATAGTCAATGTAGTAACATGTGAGCTTTTACAGCAACCATAGCGATATTCTAGTTCTGGAAGAATCTCGTTCCGTATTCTCTCCTTTTCTAGTTCTCGAAGAATTTCGTTCCATATTTTCTCCTTTTCTAGTTCTCGAAGAATCTCATTCCGTATATCGATGTCAATGATAGATGTTAATCAAAGTTACATAAGACAATTAAACCTTACAAACACCATCTAAAAACTTATATAATATGCTTCATATATTAAACATAAAATAAGTAATACAGAAAACAGATTCTTTGGGTACTGTAAGATAGACACGACCCCGTGTTAAGTAGACCCGACCCATGTTAAGCCTTCTGGAGAACCTACAGAGAGTGAAGAAAATGTAGAAAAGAAGAAAAGCCTAAAAAGAAAAAATAAATAAGATTAAAAATGATTAGGCCGATTCTAAACTTTCTCAAATCCTTGTCCCTGGCAACGGCGCCAAAAACTTGACGTGTGTCGAGTGTGGTATAAGTTTTAGTATATTTTTAGCACTTTTTACTCGTTATCAAGCTTTAAATCTATAGAACATGATACAATACAATCACTCTCTACAACACGTTAGGGCAAGTGCGCCGAGGTCATCCTAGGACATAAAAGCTTTTAATACCGGAATGTCGTCGACGTCTGATCTAACCAAAAATTGGAGAAAATATGTTAGTAGGTTTAAGAAGTTAAAAGAGAAATAAAAATAAAATAAAATGTTAGTGAAAACAATAAACGAGATAGAATCATTTGGTTCTGATTCCTCCTTTATGTATCCTTTGATGATTTCCATACTTTGAGCTTTTTAAGAGATTATCTAAGTTATTGTGGCATGTCCTTCTTTTGGAGGCAATGCTACCCTCAACTATATTGGTCTGAGTCAGCAGGGATACAGTCCCTCAAGGCCGGATTATTGAAAGATAATTAAGTAAGTTATTAGTGCAAAATGTGGCATATCCCTCTTTTGGAGGCAACGCTACCCTAGACCATATTGGTCTGAGTTAGCAGGGATATAGTCCCGCAAGGCCAGGTTAAAGTTTTAATAGTAGTTTATTTATAAGAGATTCAAGCCGTTCTTACTTCCCCCGATTTGATGCTATTTACCTTAATAGAAGTCCTAATAAGTTTGAGTCAAGTCCTTGCAGGATCTATACACTGAACGAGGCAAGAACTTACCCAAACCACCATTCTAACCCCCTTCCAGGCAGTTAATGCGCTTTATATAGACCGTAAAGACACGAATGAGTGAATCAACAAAACATGAAGAAATGATAGAGTAAAGTTCACTTTCAATATAAAAAACCAGTTATTAAAGTCATCAATACAAACCCCAAATAAAAAGTAGCAAAAGCTTGGAAATCAAAAGTAATACATAAAAGATTTGTCTTCACCAAGTGAGGTAAGAGATTAGCCAAGCATGACCTTTGTTTGACAAGAACTCTTACGATCAATCTGGGATCCCGAGACTACTACACACACTCTAAAGGTGGATAATAGAGGAATGTGGTGGATGATGGTGTTGGAGTGATGGTGGAATGGTGGCAAATGAGAGAGAAGTGGTTTGCCAAGCGATAGGTTGGAAGTGAACTAAGCCCCTCTATTTGTAGCTGAAATCAGTCCTTTCACACGGCCCCATGTCCATAAGGCACGACCTCGTGTCCCTTCTTTCTCTATCAACATTTAATGTTCGGTGTTAGATCGTATGCACACACGGTCCCGTGTGATAGTAGGCACGACCCCGTGGTTAACTTTGTGGGGTCCATTGGGAGATTCTGCATATCTGGGGGTTGAACGCAGCCCGTGTTCTTGGGACACGGCCCCGTGTCTCCGATCTGCTTTGTTTTGTCTTGATCTGCATGGCCTTGAACACATTATGTGTTGGGGCACGGCCCCGTGCTTGTCTTCTGGATTGTTGTATTGGTCTTGGGGTATAGCTTGGAGGGTACGCATGGTGTGTCAACTCCTCTTTCTTGTATTTGTGTTGGTTTTTACCAATAATTTGCTCCTTTTATATGTTTAAGCTCATTTAGTCCTGAAAATCAAAAGTATACAAAGAAACATACTTTTTTCAACATTAGTACATAAAAAGGGTTGATTTATGCTTTGTTTGATATAATTTATATATTTCATTTTTGCGATATCATTATTCCATGTAACACAAAATTGATTTTATATAATTGAAGCATTATTATATTGCATAAATATTTTACATATAATGTTACTTAAATTGCAAATATTTTTATTTAATCCTTTATAATATAGTCTGTAACTCATTAGAATAATACGTAAATGGTCTAAAATAGTACTATTTTTAATATGTATGTATGTACGATGTGTTGCAAAACGCATGCTTTAATCCAATGTATTTTGTACAATTTCGTATTAGATTTGTGTTATTTTTATTAGATTTTAGTGTATATTTAACTAGTTGGTGTTATTACAGGCCCCGGTGCATAAAGGAAGCAAAAATGACCAAGAAATGAGCACCCAAGAGCAAGAATGGAAGTTTAGGGACTGAAACTGTAATTTTTGAAGATTATATTCCTTCGCGAGTCGTGAGCCATAAAGATAGCCCTTATCACGATACACTTGGATAAAAAATACACGTGGAATCCTCATTATGCCCTTAATGAAGCTTGTTTATTATCCCTGCCACCGCACGTTATATTGTTGACTTTTTGTGGTCAAGCGTGCCACGAGCCCAACCCTTCACAATCATTGCGATACGCCTAAGGCTTATAAATCATCAAATTTGAGTTTAAGTCCAATTCTAATACCGTATGACCTCCTATCCGTATATATACATCTCCAACAAACCCATAGACAAATATACCTACTGTTACGACGTTTTGAAGATGGACTGAAGCTGGGATTAAAGTCGGATGCCATTAGATTGAAGAATCAAGTTGCAAATCGGTTAGAATTCAAAGTTAAACTAGTTTTTCGATTTTGAACATGTGCACTCTGTTTTGTTTAGACTTTGTTTTTTGTGTTTTGCATCACCATGAGCGGTTAAATACTTTCAACTACCTAGGCTCATGTTATTGCTTGTTAGACTCGTATTGCTTTTGGTTTGGATTATTCTATTGTTTATTCATATTTTAGTAAATAAGTCTATTTATATTTTGGTTTTTATCACGTATGCATGCTTGTTTTGCTGAGTTTTATTTACTTGTTCTGCATGATTCTTATCTAGTTTGATTTTGTATTATACAAGTTGAGTTTCATGTGTTATTCACCTACTTTGTGTTTGTGATCTTGCTTGTGGTTTCTTGTTTAAAAAACCCTAGGAACGAGTAGTACTTTATTAAAACAAGTGTTATGTTATCCTTGAAACCGAAAGGAGATAATGTAGGATCGCGTGCTGACCCAAACGAGTCAATCGGAAGAGCTCTAATCCGTTTCAGATGCGGAAAATAAGAAACAGACGTGAAAAACAGCTTGATATACTTAAATCTGCCTTGTATTGATGATTTTACACTGATTACAATCAAACGACACTTCGGCAGCAGTTCGGTACCGAAACAAGAATGATCTACTTGATTTTGCTCCAGGCACACTATATATAGTGGCCTGATTCCGCTCGAGAGACACATGAACCATTTGGAGCGGAATTAACATGTTGTGATTCCGCTCGAAAGTGACCACATGTCATTTGGAGCGGAAATAGCTGCAGGAGCGAAATCAGCATTCAAACAAACCTAATACTGATATTTTCTCGTACACCGTGCCCTGATCTAACAATACTGATACAAGACTCGATACAAGACGAAGTCGACAGATGTATGCACCAACAGACTCCCCCTCAGATGTTGACGAGTCTTCAGTGTCGAGTCTTCTCAAACTTCAGTCTTTATCAGTCTTCGGGCTTCAAAAACTTTCTTGAACTCTTTGTTCCACTCTAATTCTCTTGATCAGATCTCTTGATTCTTTAAGTTCATCAGCATCTGCATGTAACACCTCGAAATTTCCTGTCCATTAAAATAAAGACACGTGTCACGTTAGACAGAGGTGTCAGAAAAACCGGATTAAATAAAAAGATGTTTGGTAGGATTTTATAGGGCGCCATGTTATTTAAAATACCTCTGAACGACCCAAGGGCGACATGTTATTAAATCACCTCTGAGCGACCCGAAATTTTTATAAATCCCAAGATCCTTAAATCATCTGATAACCATCTTATATGATAACCAGTTGCTCTCAAATAAATAAAGTTGTATCTTTATTAAGGACTTTGGAATTATAGGTTGTTACTACTGAAAATGTTAAATAAAATCCTCGTAAAGAGGAATCAATATAGTTTATTTTCCTTGGCCAACTATTATGAGAATCCAAGACTCATTCTTGGTAATCTCCGTCACTTTGCAAGACCCTCGTGAGTTGAAATTGAATGGGAAATATGTAAGAGCATGCTAGGCATGCAATGGCTGATCAAGATGGTCCCACATCTGAAAAAGAGGGACTGATTTCGGAGTTGGTTTGATTGCATGGTTCAGACTTAAAAGCTCACAAAATTTTGTCCTCTGGCCATCGGTTACGGACCGCAAAGCCTTAGGCTTACGGTCCGTAAGGAGGGTATCTGGGCATGTTTCAGCAAGGTCGGTTACGGACCGTAACCATTTCAGCTTACGGTCCGCAAGAGGTCCTTACGGACCGTAAGGCCTCAAGCTTACGGTCCGTAAGACCGTCACTGGCAGCAGATTTTGGACAGCTGCCTGTCCAGCCCGTTGCACCGACTTAGAATGATGGTTTTTGAAATCAGGGGCTTGCTAGGCAGTATTTAGGCTCATAGGGACACTTGGGTTGATCTTGTAACCATTCTAGGCTAGCTTGGCATGATCTTGGACCTTCTAGTTCACTATATAAGGACTTGAATGGTAACCATTGTCACTTGCTTACTTGGGACTTTGGTTCAAGACATCTCTGGAGCTTTGCTGGACATCAACTAAGTTTCATTAGGTCCCTAATCCTTCTTAGGACTCTTGTAAGTAACCTTAACCTCCCTTAATCCATTCTAGCT